>NC_044551.1:177633046-177971379 GCF_007565055.1 Rhinopithecus roxellana
ATAGAATGATCTAGATGAAGTCAAAGAAAGTTACGGAGAAAGTCCATCGAATGTTAGCTTTAGAGGGAACCTTAGATAATATCCCTGACCAGCCACTTCACTTTGCTGATGACAAAACCATAATTCAGAAAGAGGATGTGGCTTTTCCTGGACCACATAGTAAGTTAGTAACCTGAGTCTAAGGCTCTATTTATTAGGTAACACTGCTCTCCAGTACTTAAGTTTGGGGATGAGCAGAAAACCCAAAATTCAAATAAGGATGAAGAAAAATCTGCCTTCACAGAAAATCATATAAATGGACTATAAATGTACAATTTTAAAGCAGTATGTGTAAAATAATTACTCTGCTCCCCACCCCCTAATAGAACCAACCCACATATGACATCCCTTCCCTCCTTCCTCCCTCCTTTTTTTCTTTTTTCCTTTCTTTCTTTCTTTCTTTCTCTTTCTTTCTTTCTTTCTTTCTTTCTTTCTTTCTTTCTTTCTTTCTTTCTTTTCTTTCTTTCTTCTTTCTTCTTTCTTCTTTTCTTTCTTTCTTTCTGGAGGGAGGGGGGCGGGTATGGGAGGGAGGGGCGGGCAGGCGGTGGGGCCTAGGCGATTTCCCCTATCCCTAACTCGGGACCGCCCTTCCTTCCTTCCTTCCTTTTCTCTTCTTCCTCCTCCTTCTTATCCTTTCTTCATCTACACATATTCTTTGAGGGTTTAGTACATATCAGGCTTTATTAGAACCCCCTAATAGAACCAACCCACATATGACATTAGACTGTTATCTTCCAAACTATGATTTTTGAAATATTGGGTTTTCTCAAGATAAAACATGTCCCAGGAAAGAAGGGCTCCATGAACAAATAGTTTATGCAGTATGAGATGGTATGGGAAGCATGTCCAGATCATAGGAAAGAGAGACCCAATGTACTGTATGCCTGTATGAATACATCTGAATTGGTTGGTCTATTCTATTCTAGGGTGACCTCTTAAGAGCCTAGTTAAGGCACTGAGTTGCCTAGGGTAAGAAATTCAGATTGATGGGGGTACTAGAAATGATTTAATAGACTCGAGGCCCTGCAGTTCTTAACTCTGGAAGAGAGGTAAAGGACGTTGTAGCAACCCTCAAATAATTTAGCCATGTACCATGAAAAAACAGAATGGACTTTTATAAGCTGGTTTGGAAAGACACCAAGAGAAAGAGCCAAATTCAGCTTGATAAATCTGGCATATATCTATACCTCTCCTTTATACTTGTTCCACCTGGTATCATGGTTTCTTTGGCATGTTCTGTATCATTCTTGCTAGAATGTAATCTACTCTTTCATTCATTCAATCAACACACATATATTGAATAACTACCACCTCTCAGATTCTATCCCAGGCCAGGGCCCTGCTCTAGGTGGTTGTGGAATCTGCATTGTTTTTAATCTTTCCATATCCCAAAGTTCCTAACAGAGTACATGTGCACAGAAAGTGATTAATAAATATTTGTTGACAAAAATGGATAAACATGTAGAGATATTTCTAACAACAGTTGTTGAAAAACATCAGAATCAGCACGCTTGCAAAGTAACAAGCTCCTCATCCCAGAAATTATTTCAGCAGTCTTGAGTGGCTCTTGTCAGCAAGGTTGTAGAAAATGTTGGCATTCAGTGGGAAGTAGGATTGTAGGCCCTTTAAATTCAGTTCCAGTCCTAAATCCCCATAATTTTGTGAACATTCCTCTCACAGCCCCGTGGGGAAAAGGAGACAGAGGATTATTTATAAGATGTCTCAAAAATAAGCAGTCTGCCCAGATATTCACCCTCCCCCACCAGAAGTCAGAGACACATTTGCTTTTCTGCATTCTGCATATCTGAAAAATTTCAATTCCCAGCTGAAAATCGAGATCCACATAGATTCATGCATCCTTAGAGGACTTAACTTTATTTAAAGGAAACATGTCACTGTGTTGAAGCTTAAGCTGAAGTTAATTATAACAAGTGTAATATTTGGCCAACCTTAGTTTCATGATTCAACATTCCCGCTTGATCGGTTTCCAGAGCTAAATGAGTCTATAACCATTCCCAACATAATAACCCTTTTTGCTTTTACAACTGCTTTCATCTGTGGATCTCAAAGCGTGGTGCAAACAGTAATTAATGTTCGCTTGGGAGGTAAGGATGCATTTCCTCAGCTCATCTGGCAAAGTGGGGGCGGGAGGGGTGACTTGTCAATGTCCAGGCAGAAACGGGAATGGTGGCCTCTGTGTTCCCACTTATTTCTCCTATGATCCCAGAAAACTGATCACATTGTTTATTTAAGCAAAGAGGTGGCATGTGTATACCAAACTAAAATACTTTGTACCCAGCCTAAGTGAAGTCAAAATAAGTGACTGTGTGGAAGATAAAAGGACTAACAGGGAATTTCCATCAGAGTTCCTAGACCAGCCATGAAAACAGATTCTTGAACAATTCTTCCCTTCTTCCCTCCCTTCCCTCCTTCCTCCCTTCCCTCCTCCCTCCCTCCCTTCTTTTTGCTTTCTTGCTTTCTCCCTTTCTTTCTCTTTTTCCACCCTTACGGGGCGCGGGAACCTCGGAATGAACGGCAGGATGCACGTACCTTACGAGTCCTGTTCACTTCCTTCCTTCCTTCCTTCACTTACTTCCTTCCTTCCTTCCTTCCTTCCTTCCTTCCTTCTTTCCTCTCTTTCTTCCTTCCTCCTTCTATCTTTTCGACATATATTGAGTGTTTAGTACATATCAGGCTCTATTATATAAACTGGGGTTATGAAGTAAAAAGCAAAAAGTCCTTGCCTCCTTGGAGCTTATGTTCTGGAGGGTAGAGAGGGGGCAATCAACACATAAACAATGGAAAAAACAACAGCAAATTAAACGTAAGTAAATATATTTACAGACACATGTATATGAACATACATGTATGCATACATATATGCATATGTAAACACAACACATCTGTGTGTGTTTTCAAGGGGAAAGTAGAGAAAGGTAAGGAGAGTAGGGAATGGCAGAGTAGAGGTCAAGAGGTGGGTGATACTTAATATAAGATCATCAGGGAAGACCTCCCAGTTAAGATAACATTTGAACAGGGACCTGGTGGAAGTGAGAGAGGGAGCCATGCTGGTGTCTAAGGGAAGCACAAGAAATAAAAACAACACAGACTCTGAGCTGGCTGCACCTTTGGTATATTCCAGGAACAGCAAGCAGGTAAGTGCTCCTGGAGTGGAATGAGAGCTGGAGAAGAGGGAGGCCTCAGAAGCCACTGCAAGGTCTTTAACTTTTACTCTGGGTGAGACGGAAAGCTGATAGAAGGTTCTGAGGGAGGGTGACAAGGTCCTATACATGGTTTAGCAAAGCCACCTTTGTTATTGTGTTAAGAACAAACCCAAGGGAGGTAGAAGCAGGGAGACCCATTAGAAGGTGGTTGCAATAATCCAGTTCAGAGATAGTGGGGCTGAGTCTTGGATGAAGGTGATAGTGACAAAAGTGACAAAGATCAGAATCTGGATGCATTTTGAAGGTAATGCCAATACATTTGACTGATGGGTTAATGTGGATTTGAGAGAAAGGAGTCCAAAATGGTTCATGAATATACGTATTTAAAGGGGCATCCTTCCTACCGTATTTACATACATATGCAATGTACTTGCTTTAACACATAGCATAAGATATATGACATAACTGGGTTGAAAACCATTCCAAATATTTGAAAACGATGCCAATTGTTGCTTGGAAAACCCTTCTCAGAGAGATAGGCAAATTACGGTTGTGTTCACAATTTTACCTCCAGGAAGAAAGAGGTACAGGAAGGGCTTTTAGATATTTTGGAACAGAACTGACAAGGTAGGCAGTTCCTTTTATCTGACTTAACGAAATTTAATAAAAATCTAAGCTGAGAGAGTTGAACTTTCACCTTCATCTAGGCAAGAAGATGTGGCACATATCTCAGAGTTAAAAGTACTCAACAGAAAGAGGGATAGAGATGGTCCAAAAAATAAGCCCTTTTTTCCCCCTACAAACTCATATTCACATGTGGTACAGAGTAGTAAATTAATTTTGGTCTTGTTCTCTGATTTCTCCTTTAGCTTGACCTGATTTTCTTGCAAGCCCCAGGCACAGTTAATTTGTAGGGAGGGGTATGTGTATATATTACAGAATATGTTATTTGTGAGTATGTGAGTAGATGGAGATCTCTGCTGAAATATTAATACAGCATGTTTTTATCATTATTTATAGGAGAACTATATCTTCAGGGCTTTTAAAATAAAAAGAAATGGAAGATAGGTGATGTGAAATTATTTTTTAGTGTTCATACCCTTTGGTTGATATATAAATAATACAAATGAAATGGTAAACAGCACTAGGTGTACAATTACTGAATAAGTAGAAATGTAGATTCACAACAGTACAATGTTCCCAGTTGTTTTCATGATAGGGAAGCAGCTATTTATGTAAGGCTTAATAAGACTTCTTTTTCAGTCTTATTTGAATTTTGCTGTTGTTGAGTTATTTTATCACAAAACTGGAAGAAGTATTTCCATCTACAAAGTGGAAAATCTAAAACTTACATAGGAAATGTCCATGAATATACAACTTCAGTCTGCACAGAATAAGTGAAAAGCAAATTGCAACAGTCTATGGAAAGAAATTGTCGCTTAATTGGTTCTGAGTGACCATTCTAGAAAGGCATGCCGTATTATTGGTGGAGAAACTGCTTCAACCTTTCCAGTAAAATATGCAAAGTCTTGTAAAGGAACATAAACATTTGCCTTAAAATAGCAACAAAGGAAACATCACCAGAAAATCACATTGCAGCGAATCCACTTAAAAGTATGTTATGAGTGAAATTTCCTCTTCTCAAACTGAGCCTCGATTAAAATGGATGTCTCACCCCTGTAAGCTCCCATAGGGTCATAGAACCTTATTTATTTAAATTGGCTGGTTGTCTCATGAGAGTTCTACCTATGGAGTGATTTGAAAACTCATTAGTGCCATGTTATTTTTAAATTCCACAGAACAGTCTCAAATAGAGCCCAATCACTTTCTTAAGAACCAAAAACTGTGACACACTGAAGAGCCTCCTTTGGGATGGGATGCACACCAGTAAATCATAATACCCATCACTCAAACAGAGGTTTCCATTTTCTGACTTTCTTCTATCACTTTGTGGGTAACAAATCCAGCTCATAATGACACCCACTATTAAAATTGGACTCACAATAGGATGGTTGTGTTCCTTTTTGTCTAATTCTGCAATTTCTTAAATTCTATGAGTACACACAACTTCAAATCCCATGCCAAAGAGAAATATAAAAGAGCTGATCATGCAGATTTGCTTTCTGGAAGACTCATACGCAGCTTATACAGTACATAGAGGCATGAAAGCAAAAATACACCAATTACCATTAAGCCAAGATCTAAAGAGATCAATGCATGGGCTAACAATTGGGTGCTGTCAAATGTTAAAACTACTAAATTCTTGTCTTGTTAAATCATCTGATGGCCGTTTCTTCTTTAGTTAAATAGGGATAAATAATAAAAAACAATTTACAACTAAAAGATGCTAGCATTTTGCAGCTGCTGAATGTCTTTTGGGGAGATTAGATTCCATAATGAGGAGATATAACCATCATTTTATAAAAGCTGTTGCTGTCTTGGGAAAAACACCACTGAAAATGATTAGAAAAAGCCTTTCCTTCATGAACCTATTACAGTCATGTGCTGATTGCTTGGCATATGCTTAATGCTATCTTCATAGCTGAAAAACAATAATTTGTTACTGTAAATCTTGGCATAATATATTAAGTCCAATTGTGCTTTTATTAGTTCTACTTTTGACTTAAGTGGTTCAAGCTTGCAAAACCTTACAAACGTTGAAAAGCAAGTCAACTACCTACCATTTTAACAAATATATATACACACATATTTCCCAATAGCTTAATTGGAAGCCTTTCTGAAATAATTTAAAAACCATTTCAAGCATCTTCTGCTACTGGTTCTCTATTGAGTTTATCAAAGATATGATAATGTGGGAGACAATTAAGGAGTGTGACACATTTCATCTATAGTACAGACATAGGCAATAAAGAGCTGATATTATCTTTCTTCCTTTAAAAAAATTATAGGGTAAATTAAGACAGTATCAATTGATGTAACTCTAACAGTCTGAGACATTCCTAAAAGAGACAATAACTCCTTGGCTACTTTTTTTTTTACATGGGAGAAATGAAGGGAAGATGAAGGAACACAGCATTCCTATTTCCTTTTCTTCCTCCCCATCTCCCTCCCAAACAAGAGAGCTGCAGGAATCTCTGGCTGTCCTCAGCAGAAAAACCCAAGCAAGTCTTGGCTACAGGACTTCTTTTTGCTGTTGCTATTTCCCACACAGACAGAAATGTCCTCAATCAAAGCTTAAGCCCTGGAACTTTTTTATTCTTTATAGTCAAAAGTCTACCCTCAGGCTCTGGTATTGTTACATCCAAGGCCCAAATCAGAGGCTTTCAGGGAAAATTTTTATACCTTAAAACAAGAAGATGAATAACATCTAGAAAGGATATGGATAACAGGCCTTTCTCAGCTTACCAAATATTTCAATAGTCCATGAAACCATGGAAAGTCTTTCTTAAAATCCTTGGTGATTATGATAAATTTGCATATATAAATGCATGCAAAATTTATTCCTTGTAATCTGATTTTTTTTTTTTTTGAGATAGAGTCTCGCTCTGTCGCCCAGACTGGAGTGCGGTGGCATGATCTCCGCTCACTGCAAGCTCTGCCTCCCAGGTTCAAGCCGTTCTCCTGCCTCAGCCTCCCAAGTAACTGGGACTACAGGCGCCCGTCACAACGCCCAGCTAATTTTTTGTATTTTTAGTAGAGACGGGGTTTCACCGTGCTAGCAAGGATGGTCTCGATCTCCTGACCTCGTGATCCGCCCGCCTCGGCCTCCCATAGTGCTGGGATTACAGGCGTGAGCCACCGCGCTCGGCCTGTAATCTGATTTTTTATAAAGTCAATGACTATGCACACAAGCATTAATCTAGCTTCTCTTCCAACACGAAAAACTCCATTGCAGGACTCAGAATTCATGAGTCAGAGGACAAACTGAGATAAAATTGGCTCGCTCTCTCACAGTTTATCCCCTCCGCTCCCACCCCAGATGATAACACAGATCAACAACCCCCCAGTTAAGCTTCCACTTACTCTAATCAACATAATTTCCAAGTTGGGAAGTAAAAATCTCTAAGAGGGCTGACACATTTCTTCATAAGTAGGTTTCAAGGCTTTGCTCTTTGTTGCTGGGTTCCTTGGAGAAATTTATCTCCTGGGATTAGGGCAATAATTAGTGATTCATACACCCTCAGAGTGATAGTACTAGGTGGGAAAGATTACACCTTCGTGAATGAACATGAGAAAATTCAGAGTTGTAATTATTTAGCATTTTTAATGCCAAACCTCATCTACGTCACACAAATCCCTGGATCCAGCACTACAGAGCTACTATTAACTCCTTGCAAGCTAATTGGGGGGAAAAATGAAGCCAGCCCTTGGATACTGGTTGAGGGTCCAGGTTTCCTTCCTTCTTGTCACAGCCCAGGTGGTTTGGAGGGGAGTTTCCCTCAAAATATCAAGAAAGTATTAGCTTTGCAGCCCCCATCCTCCAGAGTAGTTCCCAGGAAGTTAGTTACCAGTGTTTCCTGTTTCATATTTATTGCTTTGCCTACTCTCAGAAGCTGGGTTCCATCATCTCTGGGGTAAATGTGGGAGAAAGAAAGGAATTTTCTCATTTAAAAATTTCTCATTTTAAATTTTGAACTCAGGGGAGGATTTAAATTTTGAACAATGTCTTCTCTCTCTGCCCTGAGTCTGTTCTAGTACACCTAAGTCCTAGTGGAATCACCTTCCTTAACGAATCCCCTCAGTCCACTCTGCAACAGCCTCACAGAGCCTGTTAGGTCATTTAGAAGCACACATCACAACCTGGGACTTGTGATTAACATCTGAAGTGGGAGTAGTCTTGAGGGACTGAGCCCTTAACCTGTGGGATCTAATGCTACCTCCAGGTAGATCGTGTCAAAATTGAATTGAAGTAGTGGACACCCAGCTGGTGTCCACTGGAGAAATGACTGGTTGCTGGTGGGCAGAAACCCTTGAACATGATGGTAACCAGGAGTGAAGTGTTCTGTGTGTTGAGTGTGAATGGAGAGAGAAAAAAATAATAGGATTTTATTTTTTCATCAGAATAAGGGTTCAGAAGTGTGAGAGTGGGAAAAATAATTCTTTCTTTCTTTTTTTTTTTTCCTGTTTCTGGTAAGTAGTGCACATGGTAAAAAGGAATTTGTGGCTGTAATAAGTTAAAGATTTTGAGATAAGGAGATAAGAAGGGGGCAGGAGGGTTAGCGGTCTAGGAGATGTGACCACAGAAGCAGAGGTTGGAGTGATGTGAGGAAGGGGCCATGAACCAACGAATGCAGGCAGCTTATAAAAGCTGGAAAAGGCAAGGAAAGAGTTTCTCCATAGTGTCCCCAGAAGAAATGCCATCCTGTTGACACCTTGATTTTATTCCAATGAGACTGCTTTTAGACTTCTCACCTACAGAACTGTAAGATAGATAATCCATTTTCATTGTCTTAAGCCACCAAGTTTGTGGTAATCTGTTACACTAGCAATAGGAAACTAACACAATGTACAATGTGGCTTAAAAAACAAAAAACAAAGAAAGAAGCCCACTTTAAGTGGTCCATCTAATCTAGTGTCAGGATCACCCATAGCAGGGGGCTGGGAAAGGGGTAGAAGTGGGAAAGATGTTTAGCCTCTCAAATTTTTTGTCCAGGAAACCAACCTCTCTGAGAATTTTTAAATCAACCATAAATGGAAATAACATTGATACTGTCAGCTCTGGAAAAAAGTCACTAGAGAGTGAACCAATGTCTCAACAACTACCCAAGGAGAAAAAGTGCTTACAGCAGTAGCTTTTCAGCAATTACTGTCCAAGAAATCATTAAGAGGATGGGTCTACATAGTAGAAACATACAAGTCTATTCCTTGGTTCTAATGCTATGCTCTGGAGCAGAGTTGGCCCTGTGGCAGCCCACTGGCCTCATTTGGCATATAGATGTATGTGTGCGTATATATAAAGATATATAGATATATACAAAATATATAATATGTTATATATAATATATAAATACATATATAATATATAAATACATAATATGTTATATATAAATATATATATATTTTCCAAAACAGTGTTGTTTCTTTTAACTGAATTTTAGTGACTTTGATTTACATATGCACTCTCCACTTTACCACAAGCCCCACCATGCCCTCTTACTTCATTCATTCATATTGCCTAACTGATCATTATGGACATTTGGGTTTTCAACCGAAGGGTAAGATCTATGGCGACTCTATTATGCATTTACTATTTAGCACTTTGAAGAATTCTCATGACCTATTCAATTCTCATGACCCACTCAGCTCTCACGACCTACTCAGCCATTCATTGTAGCCCACTGAAGTCTATTTCTCTACTTGTTCCTAATGATGTATCACAGGGTTCTGTTACTGGGCATGCTCAGTATGTATGTTGAGAAACAAGGATAGAAATGGTCATCTTATCTGTAGGGAACATAAATCTAGAAGAATGAACATATATTCTGGAAAATAATGAAGATCCAAATATGTCCAAATTACCCAAACTGAAATCTAAAGGGTAAGTGTAAAGTGTTGCACTTAGGTTAAAACAAAAAAAAAAAAAATATTAGCACTAGATGGGAAAATATGACCGAATGGAAGCACATATAAAAAAGGCTTTGGAGTTTTATATCACTTTAATCTCTGCATGAGACACAGATTAATATGTTTGGCCCAAAATAAACCATGAATAGAAGTCAAAGTTCTAATGAAAAGAAGCTGTACTTCTTCAACTTTTGCTCTGTGGTTTATTCAGGACATACTCAAAGATACAGTAACATTTCAAAATGAACATCTGTATTGAAGGTGTTCAGAAGTAAATGGGCAAATGGTGGAGATGTGCTAACTTTGAGTAAGGGGAAGGTCTGAAGGAATCTAGGATTCTCAGGAGAACTGGAAACTTGAATAGAATAGACAGGGTCTTGTGTGTACAGGGGAAGGTTCAATCCAAGCTATGCAGTCCAGTCCTGTACAGGGAAGTTGACATTTGATTTGTTTATTTGCAGAGGGTATAACAGAGACCAAGGAATAGAAGCAACAGAAAAAATGAGTTTGGGTTAATAGAATGGTAGATTTTCTAGTGATTTGATCAGTACACAAATGAAATGGGCTTTCTTGTGTGGAAGTGAGTTCACTGTGGGTGGAGGCATTTAAGCAGATGTTAGATGACCCTTAGAGAGGATGTAAGAAAAGAAATTTATGTGGGATAAAGATAGGGTGAGGCTGGGCACGGTGGTTCATGCCTGTAATCCCAGCACTTTGGGAGTCTGAGGCAAGAGGATCGCTTGAGCCCAGGAGTTCAAGATCAGCCTGGGTAACATAGTGAGACTCTATGTCTACAAAACATTAAAAAAAAAAAAAAAAAGCCAGGCATGGTGGTGCATACCTGTAGCTACTTGGGAAGCTGAGGTGGGAGGATGGCTTGAGCCCAGGAGGTTGAGGCTGCAGTGAGTCATGATCATGCCACTGCACTCCAGCCTGGGTGGACAGAATGAGATCCCATTTCCAATAAATAAATAAGTAAATAAATAAATAAGATGAAATGACTTCTGTGGTCCAGTCCAAAAGTGAGATTCTCTGATGCTGTGTCCTTCCTGCCCTCAGGATAATGCACAATGATCTTTGGAATATGATTCTGTGGTTTCAATTCACATAACCTTGTTTTAGAGGAGGTAGAAGAGGGGAAGCCAAATTTTTTATGTGAACCAAAATGTGCCACTTAAGGAGAATCCAAAGAGGCTTTCTTGTTCAATGAATTGGTCCTTGGTGAACTTCAGCTTTGGGAATGTTTGTATACATAGTTGGGGGTATTAATTTGTAAATCGAAGAAACCTAAAATATTCTAGCATTTAAGTTTTTAATATTGTTGAAACATTGAAGCATTTTTCTCTGTATCTTCATCTCAGAGACATCCGAGATGTCTTGGCATCATAGAAACAACACCTGAGCATTCTAAAAAAGACTCCCCAGCACTTCTAGGCTTCCTAAGGAAAAACATTTTTTAGCAATCCGCACGCTGCTGAGTAGCCAGAGCTTGTCTTGCCTTCTCTTTTCTGATTCAGGATAATTCCGAAATGAAATGACTTGCCATTCAGGCACTGTGAATCCATGCAGATGGAGAAGAAATTTAGGATGGGAATTCTGGACTGAGCACTTTTCTAAGTTGTGTTGTAGTGTTTATATACTAACACTTCAAACTCATTCAACCAGTATTCACTGGGGGCTGACTATGTGGCAGGAGCAGTGCCAGACACAAGGAAAGTGACATGGAACCAGACACAGTCTGTGTCCTTGACGAATTCACACTTCAGTGAGGGAGAGAGACATGTAAATAGGTGGCTGCATTGTCAACCTGGGAGCTACTATGAAAGGGGCCTGCTTTCAGGGACGTGGGAACCCAGAAGAGGGTGCAGTGAACTTTGCCTGGGGAAGATGAGGTCAATGACAACTGGAGAGAGAAGGTGATTTTAGAGTTGGGCATTGTGAAGAAGATGGGGTGAAGGATGAAGTTGAAAGGAGCTGTTGAGTGACATCAAGTGGATGAGAGAGTGCTAAGTGGAAAGGTCACTTAGGAGCAGTCGGGCCAACTGTCCAGGCTCCTTTCCTTGCCTCTGTATAACAAGTTTAGTTGACTTTTTGATGCTTCTATTTTCAATGTGAAATGGGGAAAATGGAGTCTCATGCACCTACTTTCCAGGGCTATTTTGAAGACAAAAAGAGATAACCAGAAAAGAGTGTTTTTGAAAACAGGTTAAGAATGGTAAGTCTAGGCCAGGGATAACAAACCTTACAGCTCTAAAGCTTGCAGAATATTCTGTCTGTCTATTTGTCTGTCTGTAGCTGTGACACTGAATGCCTTCAGTGGGGTACATATTTCCCCTACTACTCCCCTATTTTATTCCATATGCAAGCTGCTTTAAGCATCCATGTGACCTGCCCAACACTGGAACAAGTTAATGTTAAAGGGGTCTGCACAAAGTAATATGGAAATGGTGAATATTTTTAAGTCTGGATCTTCCTCTTAGACAGTGGGAAAGTGATGCATTGTTCTGAGCTGCGATGTTAATGAAGGTGATTAAGAACAGGTCTTGGAAGTTAAGATTTATTTTTCATGCAGCCCATTTAAATGAAAATAAATACCATTCCTGCCCAAGCAAGAATGCACTAATGGTCTGAAAAATTCAGAGAGAGAGAGTGGGGCCATGTTGTGTGTGTGTGTTGGGTGGGGGGGAAGGGGGGGGTGCTAGGGGGAAGTTGTAATAACGATGGTGAGGGCTTCTACTTGTAAAACATTAAAACAAAAAAAAGTCTGTGACAATGCTTTACTTAAATTATATTCTAAATGAAAAATGCATTTTTACCTAATTTGGAAAAAATGACAAACAAGACTGAAAGTTGGCTTCTGGATGGGTATCCTTGGAAGTCTGGTCCATAATATAGTTCATCTTACAGAGAGAGGTGTAAAGAGGTACCTGGGTGATAACAGACATTCACTAATTCAGCATGGAGGGAGAGAGGGAGAAAAGAGAGATAGAAATACTGAAGGGGAAAAGATAGAAAAGTTTATGAAGGATTTTTGTTTTTTTTGGCCACTAACAAATTCCTAAAATAAAATTTACATACCTGAAAACCCCCAAACTCAAACCTGCATTGAGATAAAGCCAATTAGATCCAGTATGGCAGAAGAGAATCATGGCAGACAGATGGAAGGAGAGCTTATGCACATGAGTTTGTCTGAAATCTATTGTTAAATGGAAAATGTCCGCCAAGTAATTTGCTATATTTCAGTTGAAAATGCCAGCTTATAGCAGGTGCACCACTTTCCCTTTTCTCCCCCAATTTAAAAGCCATTTACAAATGCATCCTGGTGATTCAGACCAAAGAATTACCAAACCCAATAACAGAACAAGGCTGTGTAGGAATCTGAACTTTGTTTACACAATTAGGAGACACTCACGTGCAGATACCATAAATGACAAGGTTCCTGCAGCAAATTAACAAGAACAATTTTCTCATCTCAAGAGCTGTCAAGATGGGCCCTGTTGGCCAATTTATCTTACTCTAGCACATCTCTGGTGCTTGTCAATCAATATGTGAAACATTTGGTGCTGATTGCCATTTTTCTCTCCACTTCCTTTTGCCTCTTGTATCAGGCAATTTACTGCAAGTCAATCAAGGTCGAAGCCGACCTTGTTTAAATAAAACACTGTTGAGTTCTTTTCACATCAACAATTTCAAAGACAGAATGAGCTGTATCTTTTACATTTACATTTATACGACTTTTTTTTTCCACTGGTTCTCCTAAAATGCCATCCTTGAGTCATGAGTCATAACTAAAGCCACCTGGACACTGAGCAAACTAAGCTGTACAGGCAGTAAGGAAACACATACATTCAATGTATATCTTCACTATAAAGATTAACTCAGTGAACAGAGATGCCTCACCAGCGAAAGCATGCTTTTGACTGTTTTGCCTACCATTATCCAGCCTTAATTTGAAGCAGGACCACACAGAAGAAACAATATACCCTAAATCATCAGAGCTTGATAACACAAAGTAGCAATTTCAAGTGTTTTCTCTGACGATCATGTCCTATGGTTGAAAGAGAGTTTTAGAATATTTTGGTGATAGTCCCTATTGTTATAATGAGTCCAGCATAAACCTTTATCATCATTATTATTTTATTCATGGAAAAGAAAAGTGGAGGAGAGGAAGCAGCTGAGCCTATTAAAGTTCTTGAAAACAATCTGCTCACAGGTTTTGTTTTCAAACTTTCTTTTTCCTGCAACCCATCTATAATCTCTATTTTCCTGAATAAATCAGGCTCTATTTGTTTAGCAAAATATTATTTTGTACCCTTCACCATTCCCACAACTATTAAGAATACACAGTGAAATGAGTCCTGCCTAATTGAGTCTCAAATAAAGAAATACAGTTAAACAAGTATAGACTTTCTTGAAAATAGTAACAGACAGTTTAACTGCTAAGGTTGTGCTAAGCTCTCAAAATGATTAATTCGAAATGGATGCTTTTCAAGTGTCTACTATGTATATATAAGACACAGTTTGGTGCTTTCAAAAGTGCAATTTCCCTCATTCAAATCTGAAACAAACACACAAGCAAATAAAAACGTCCTCAAATTCTCGGACAAGCATAATCCCTATCTTCTTATGCCAAATGTAATTTTATTGGACTTAAACGTATTTTGAGTTAGCCCATGGTCTTATTGTGTTTCATCATCTGTCAGAAGTCACTACTGCTGCAGTCACTCTTCTATTAAACAGTTACGTATTGAGTGTCTACTGTGTACTGGGCATTGAGGACACAACGGCAGGCAAAATTGCGGGAGTCTTTGTTTCATGGACCCCAGAGTTGGGTCATGGTACTAGACACCAATACAATCATCTTAAAAATCAAAATGTTGTTGGAAATTGAGGTAAGTGCTATGTAAGAGGCATTTCATGGTGTCCTAAAACAGGCTGGTGAATGAGAAATGCTCCATGGGGATGCAAGTCTTTGGTTGAATTCTAACTGATAGGAGCCAACTGTGCTAGCCTAGTGTGCTCCATTGGCCTCATCCAATCAGCGTTTGCTGAGATAAATAAAGGAGATTAGAGCTAAGGGTTAGAAACTTCTATAGTAGCTGGACACTGCCACAAGGAAGCAAAGCACTTGCTCAGTAGACTTAGCTCCTTGAGTGGTTGATGGCAACCTTGAATGGGGAGCCACATGGGTGCAAACTCTACCTGGGTTTGTGCAGGAGGGCCATATATAAATGGTCTCTGAGGAACTGGGGGGTAAAATGTTCTTTCTTTTCTTTGTTTTTTTTAGATGGAGTCTGGCCTGTTTCCCAGGCTGGAGTGCAGTGGCACGATCTCGGCTGACTGCATCCTCCACCTCCCAGGCTCAAGCGATTCTTCTGCCTCAGCTTCCCAAGTAGCTGGGACCACAAGCATGTGCCACCATGCCTGGCTAATTTTTGTATTTTTGGTAGAGACGGGCTTTTACCATGTTGTCCAGGCTGCTCTTGAACTCCTGACCTCAGGTGATCCACCTGCCTCAGGCTCCCAAAATGCTGGGATTACAGGAGTGAGCCATTGTGCCTGGCCAAAAGTTTTGTTTGTTTGTTGTTTGTTTGTTTTTAATTTATCACAGGCAGCTTGTAAAGTTCTGCTCTGAGGAGACAAACAATATCATCCCACTATCTAGTGTCCGTGAGGCCAAATGCTTCATTTAGACTACTACAGATGGCAGTGACTCCAGCTTCTTGGTCTGAGATGGCAGCAAGATGTCTGGGCAGTAACAGCAGTGAGCCTTAGGAATATAGTCATGAGATGTGTTAGGACCACAGGGTTGAATTTGGTCAAAAAGAATTCATGGTTCTTTTGGCTATACAATGTGTAAAATAGAAGTTAACTGCATGTATGTGTGTGTATATATAGACCCCAAAACGTATAAATATACATACATATATATGAATATACATATATAAAAAACATATTAATAAAAATTTTAAAAAATGTAACGATCAAAAAAAGATAAAGGTAAAAACAAAAGTGCAGGTGAAGGAACTGTTTCAGATAAAGGAGACTAAAGTGAAAAGATAACTAAATGTAATATGTGATCCTGAAATGAACCCTGGACTAGAAAAAAAGGTCTATGAAGGCTCCTACTGGGGCAACTGATAAAAGTTGAGTAGGGACCAAGGACTAGACAATATATGATACCAATGCTAAATTTCTTGGTTTTGGTAATTTTACTGGGTTATGTAAGAGAATGTCCTTGTTCTTAGGAAAGACACACTGAGATATTCGGACGTAAAGAGGCATGATGTGCAGGGGGATGTCACTCTTAATTAGTTAAAAAATAATATACACGCTTGTGTGGGGAAGCCGGGAGAGAATGATACTGCAAATGGCAAAGGGGCACATATACACAAGTGGTAAATCTGGGTAAAAGGCATAAGGGTGTTTTTCCCACCATTTATGTAATTTTGAAATTATATCAAAATGTTAAAGTTACAAAAATGAGAATGACGGATGGGTGTAGTGGCTCGCGCCTGTATTCCCAGCACTTTGGGAGGCCAAAGCGGGCAGATCACCTGAGGTCAGGAGTTCGAGATCAGCCTGCTCCAACATGGTGAAACTCCGTCACTACTAAAAATACAAAAATTAGCTGGGCATGGTGGTGGGCACCTGTAATCTCAGATACTTAGGAGATTGAGGCAGGAGAATCACTTGAACCTGGGAGATGGAGGTTGCAGTGAGCTGAGATCATGCTACTGTACTCCAGCCTGGGCAATAGAGCGAGACTCCATCTCAAAATAAATAAATAAATAAATAAATAAATAAATAAATAAATAAATAAATAAGGATGACAATTTTTACATAAAAATGACCTATTCTTCCAATGAATGGACAGCCTGCCTAGATGGCATATGGTTGCTCCAACAAATTGGGTGTGCTGTGCAAAGAAAAGTGATGTTGTGAGGTCTCTGCATTATGAGTCACTGGCACAATCACCCCACAAACGGAGGTCCGGGAGTGCTGCACAGTTCCCTAGGCAGCTGTGATTTTCAACCCAGTCTGACATACTCTTATAGACCAAACATTGTCTTTTTGACATTAATTCATTTGTGATCTTTACTGCCATGCTGAGTATCTTATCTCGAGGTGGTCCTTAATGGTGCATAGTATATTTTATTGATGTTTCTTTTATTCTGGTGTTTTTCTTCCTCATGATGATGTCTGTTGTTGCTCTCTATCTCCTTCAAAATGCTATTCTCTTGTGAGACTAGGCACTGCTTGGAGGTTTAATGAGGCTTCTAGAGGGTTTGCTGATTTATCAGGTTCTCGGTTAACATTGTGGGGGGCTGGGGGAGGAAGGAGGGGAGATGCGGTTAGGTGCTCCAGGATGAACTTAGTGAATTCAGTTAGCATCGAGTTCATTTTTATGCCTGTAGAATTTGCCAAAGAGTGACATTCAGTTATAACAGGATCTGTATTGGAGAAATACACGTGTTCCTTTAATTTCTCCCACCATTTCTCTCATATTTTTTACAAGTATCATTATTAGATCCATGTGTCACAGTGTAGAGTTGGATCCCAAAGCCATTTGTTTGCTTAGCATTAAAGTCAGGGGCCAAGCTCTGCTTTTTTGGCTCTGAAGTCTCTGTCAAAGTTAAACTTTTATTTCTCTGTTATCAGACCCTCATATCAAATGCTTACTTGCTGCCACTTTTAGCCCTTCCTTATGGGCAAAGCATTTGCTGGATTGGACTTGAATAAGGAAAGTTTGAGTCAGGTGTAGTGGCTCATGCCTATAATCCCAGCACTTTGGGAAGCCAAGGCGGGCGGGGGGGTGGATCACCTAAAGTCAGGAGTTCGAGACCAGCCTGGCCAACACGGTGAAACCCTTTCTCTACTAAAAATACAAAAAAATTTAACAGGGCATTGTGGCACATGCCTGTAATCCCAGCTACTTGGGAGGCTGAAGCAGGAGAATTGCTTGAACCTGGGAGGTGGAGGTTGCAGTAGGTCAAGACCGTGCCACTGCACTCCAGCCTGTGCAATAAAAGCAAAATTCCATCTCAAAAAAGAGAGGAAGGTTTGTGAATTAGATAGGTAATTTAATTTTTTTCCTAACCTTGGAAAATTTTCTGTCATTAAAAAATAAAACAAATAAGCAAAACCAGGTATTCCTTCCTTAGAGAAACTGCAAACACTGCACGTGCTCATTGCTAATAAGGGGTATATTTTCAATATCAATAGAAATTAGGTCATTATATTGGAAGACAGGGCAATATATTCACTTTACATTTTGGTCTCAATTCTTTAAACACACACACAACACACACACACACACACACACAGAGACACATACCTCACACTCTTTCATTTCTGAAATGAAAGCCAGTTTAAAAAATCCATACATCAGGGTCTATCTAACCTCTTCGTTTTTTCTTTTCTGAAAGCTACGATGCCTTGGTTTTCGATGCTAACAAATGTTATACAACAGGTTCACCGATTTACTGTTCTGCACCCTTTTTAATTATGGATGTATGAAGGAAAATTTCACTGAGGAAAACAATAAGTCATCAGTGAAATTATTTGTTCGCTGAATGAGCTGAATAAACAGTTGCCTTCGGGGCAAAGATTCATCTGGCATCTCTTAAGTCATCCCTTTTTCCTTTGTATTTTCATGAAAAGCAGGACTGGGCCTGTAGGAATCAACTGGGAATGTGGGTGTCATTGAGAAGCAGAGGAACCAGTAAACACCCGACTCACAGATGTCCTGAGTGTTAAACGAAAGGATTTTTGTCAAGTTTTAATCATAACAATGACAATACTTAATAAACACGTATTGAGTGTGCTTTGTGTACCTGTGTCATTTCATTTGATTCTCACAACAACCCCATTTCCCTATTCCTATTTCACTCAAAACAACACCCTAAACCAGAAAGCAGCAAGCCGAGAATTTGAACCAATTTCTGACACCACGCTCTGCACTCTCAGCCATCAGGTGCTTATAAATTTCCCCAAAGAAAGCCACACTGCCTCAAAGAAGTCCTCATTCATTATTTAAGCTTTAAAAAAAACAAACCAAAGTTCACAGTTGAAACCCCGATCTACAATTTTGCTTTAAACTTACAGAACTCTCTTTCTTCCTGTTTAGGTGATGAAAAAAAGGAGATTTTCCAGTGCCTCCTCTCAGAAAACTGAGCTTGATCAAAGTATGCAAAGTAGGCAAAGAACCGGCTGAGATAGGAATCACAGAAAAATGTGCTATCATTGGAATTTTTAGGAGGAGGCGAGGAAATAAGAGTAATGAGATTATTAGTTTCAATTTGAAAGCGTGGAATGTGTCAGCAATCATAACTAACTGTTGCTATTTTTATAATAAATGTCATCCTCAGAGTTCCAAGCAGTCAGTAAGCAATGGAAGCTTCCAAGTAGGAATTAGTTTAGTGTCCTTCTTTCATGTCCCTGTTGAACTAGTCCAAAAAGTTATGAAGAAACATGGCCACTTTGAACGCATTCACACAAATAGTACTGACAGTTTTCAAGCTAGGACAAATAGGTCAGCTTTGGACTTCCTCCCACAGCAGCCAGTCAGCTGCCTGTAGAGAATCCCATAAATATCTCGGCTGGAACATTTGTTTGAAGGTACTTAAACGGACCCTGGAGCTCCCAACATTGGATATAGATTTGAGCCAGGTAATCAGATACTCACTGCCGACCATTTCTGTGGCTACTGCTGTATCACCACGCATCAGATTCCTCGCTATTATATTGATTAGACATTGCTTTATGTTGGAAGTTGCAAACTTGTGTGGAGTGAATTGCTGTGAGTTAGTATTTCACCCTAGTGGTTCAAGTTGGTATTTCTCCTGGGCATTTCCCATTTGCCTCAATACTAAACCAGCTGGGGATGCCCAAAGGGATTCACTTGGACGTTCTGAGGGGAACCAAGAGGAGGATGAAGGGACCTGGGAAGTGGAAGACAGATTTCGAGGCCACTGGGATAGTTCTGTTTGTGGTTTCATATGCTGCACTAAGAGATGAGCTATCCCTGCCAACTACTGCAAATGCATAAGAGCATGAAGGTGGCAGAAAAAAAATGAAGCCCTTCTTCAGGTAGCATGGGAACCAGTTGTGTGGTTGCAGTCTATTGTTCTTTGGCACTGAACACCTACCTGATGGTTTTGAGGTAGAGCAATCTTAAGAGATTTTAAAAAAGCACAGAGAATTTAAAATTTTGACTGTGCAAATAGGAACACGTATATCTTAATAGAAAGTGGATGAGGTGGGGGTGAACATGCCATTCCCAATGTACACCTATACTCTCCTTAATACATAAAAATATGTGTCCACATCTTTTGGTCAAATTAATGTAACTTTTAGAAATGAATGAATGTGACGTTTTGGACTAAGCAAGGAAACCAACATTTTAATAAATGTTAATATCTAGTGCTGGGAAAAGTATGGGAAGTCAGCCCTCTCATATACTGATGAGAGAGCGTATTTAATCTACAACCTTTTTAGAGGGTAATTCAGCAGTATTCATACTCCTGAATCCCTCACCTTGTAGGATGTTTTCTTGAGGTAATTATCAGCGATGTATACAAAATATGCAGGGTGACTCACTCTTTCAGTTTTTTTGTAATGGTAGAAACCAAGAAATTTAATATCCAAGAGGGGTGGAATGTTTAAATAACCAAAGGCGAATCCACATATTGAATCACATGTAGTCCTTACAAATAAAATTTCAGAAGAATAGTAAATCATATAAAAATATAAAACACTATTTATCCATATATATGTGTGTATATATATGTACTTAGGTATAAATATACACTATTAATGAAATTATAGGAAATTTTCTTTGCATTTTTCTTTGTACTTTTCTGAATTTACCCAACTCAGAAAAAATGATAGTAGTTTATATAAACTACAAAAGTACTTTATGATCATTTTTTCTGAGTTGGGTGTATATATGTGTGTGTATATATGTGTATATATGTATATATGTGTATATACGGATATGTGTATACATAGTATATATATACACACACATATATCTATACACATATACGTATAGATATATACACACATATATTGAGATAAATATGTATCTTTACTGGTAATTCTGCCCCCCTTCTGATGTCACTGATTTTTTTTTTGGTGAGTTAGCTACAAAGCAAAAGTGAGCAAACCCGATACAGACATCCAAAAATATATTATTCTACAGCTGGACGGGTCCTTAAAAAGATGTCACAATTTGTCACAGAGGCTGCCACCTCAATAGGACCATCCACAAACTCCTAATAGCGTTCTCAAGTGGTCTTAGATGTTTCCAGTGAGTTCCTGGAGGTAGGGCCTGGTCGGAAACCCTTAGGTGAATGGGACTGTTTGTTAACTCCAATAGACAATTATGAAGGGCAATTAAAAATTTAAATTATGTTAATAAGCCAGAGAAAAATGACTGTTTGCAGAAATCAGTGGCAATTATCAGACATAATGGTTCTCAATTAGGCTGGAGGGGATTTTCAGTCATTCATAATTCACTATCTTAAATGTATCATAAAAAAGTAATTGTCACCTGTTAATAAAACTTACTTAAAAACAACGTTGCTATCTTGTGTAGAAAGTAACTTTCTTCTTTCTCCCCCACCAGTTTTAAAAAAGGTATATTCTTAATTTTAAAATGTAGTACAGGCTGGTTCAAAACAAAAATCAAACAATGTGGATGTGTACTAAAAGAAATACAGTCCTTTCCAGTCCCCTACTTGCACTTCCCAGGGGTAACTGTTGTTTTATCAATTCAGTGAGTGTTCCTCCTCCCAACCACCTCCTAGCTTCCGTTAAAAAGGGGAGGGGTGTTGGGGTGACTGTCCAAGGAATATGTTGTATTGATATTTTTAGTCAATTAAAAGTGAAAACATAAAAACATTATCTTGCTGCTTCTGCCATGTTTATTTGTCTTCCAAGGTTTTTGATTTTTTTTTTTTTAGTTATTATATTCATATGCAGCTTCCATTACCCCTAGGAATATAGTCAGCATTCATGCATGTCCTTACAATTCTACTCTCAGGCAATGCAGTTTGCTGCATAAATTGCACTGCTCATGTGATGTGATTCAAGGACTCTGTCCAGTTGGTTCTAAGCTTTATTTCTGGTTCTTCAGGAAGAACTAAAAAGGACTAAAAGAAGAGGGGAAAAGATTCAGGCAGAGGAGGGGCAGAGGGCAACTCTTGAATAAGTAAAGGATTAAAGGAATCGGTTTATCTCTGACTGAGTACCCAATCTCTTTTGTCTTCTGTTATGGATCATACTAAAAGAATGAGAGCTGCATTCTCAATTTTCTTGCCCAATCAGAAAATCTTTGCTGCAATGTCAAGTCCCAAATTGCAGCTCTGCATTCAACAGAAAGACTGAAGCAAAGATAAATGAATTATCCCTGTCCCCATAGGATGACAGTCTCACTCTTGTGAATCACACGGTTCAGCAACATTTCTAGAACCTTCTCTAAGTAGACACTTCAGGCTACTCAGAGCCAGGCACTTTATATAAACACGACCTGATATCATTTTCACCATTACTCTATGATGTGGACATTTTTATAACCTCACCTTGCAGTTGAGAGCACTGCATGCTCAGGGTCAATACCATGTTCAGGGGCAGTGAGAGGATTTGAACCCAGATCTTTCTTGATTCAAAATCTATAATATCTTTCTCTCCAACACTTTGTCCCTTGGTTGAAATTGTACAGACACAACTGTGAGACAGCCCAGTTTATGACAGTTGAACTTATGACTGTCTTATCTTTCTTTCTTTCATGGAAACAATGCTACTCAGAGCACTAACCAGTACACAACCTTCAAGATATGTAAGCACATGAAATCAGCTTCAAATACACAATTTATCCCAATTTTGCACATTTTTCAAAGGTACTTGCAGCAATAAAGACTGCCTAACCTTGTTTTGAAATAGTCACCAGAAAATAAGGCATCTACAGTCTACCATTCATTGGACTTGTGTCTTAAAAGGCCTCAGTGGATGCAGGAAAAATCCCCATAAAAGGAGCTAGGACCTACTCTTTGTAGTAAGATCTACACATGACTGGCTTCTTCCTGTCACTGACATCTCAGTTCAAAATGATTCCTTTTAGCCACTCTAAAGCAGAGGAGGTAAAGTATCTGTTACTCTTCATCACATCCCCCATTTCTTGTTTTGCGAATATTTCTTGTCCACTGATATTTTTCATTGGTTTACCTGTTTATGTTTGTCTCACCTTCTGGAATGTCAGCTCCATGAAAGCAAAGTCCTTGTCTGACATGTTTGCCACTGTATCCCTATATCTAACCCATAGCCTGGCATCTAGAACTATTTGTTGAATGAATGAGTATGTGTTTGTAAAATCAAGCAACTGTTTTCCTTAATAGATCAGGTATGGGCTTCTAGTCAGGGCCTTTCATTTACAAGAGTCTGTAGGAAATGAGAGAATTTAGGTCATAAGTAGAATATCATCTGGAATTGGGAAAGATTTGGGAAGGAAGGGGAAACAGGGAACCTTCTTTACTCCGAGTTGCTTATTGAGGCTGATTAGAGATCACACCATGTCAAAGCAGCAAAAAGGAAGTGTCAACTTTTTTTCAATCAGTGACAGACTGGCTGGCCCACAAAGATGGTGCACTCCCAGTGGGATTGCAGCTCTAGTGTCTGGAGTGTGGTGTCTTTCTCTTTGTTAGAGATGTTTCACACTGCTAAATCTAGGCCCCTGATTACCCAAAGACCGCGATAATGTTTGGGTCAACCAATGAGCATGAGGAGATAAGCTTTGGAGGCACCATGTGACTTTCTTCACTAGAATTTGTCATCAGGTGGGATCTGACTTGAACACTCTCCTCTTCTGGACCCAATCTATGTTAACACTTTTTGAATGTTCCCTTTGCTCTGGAAGATTGAGGATATTTTCACCATCAAAAGACACACTTTGGCTGAGTCTTAAGTCCTTTGCTACTTTGATCTATTGTTTGTCTGAAATTTGTTTCCTTGTATGAAGGATTTGTACCTGACTCATAAAGTGATTAATTCTATTATTACTAAACAAGTTTTAATAACGTTTGTGGATACATTTTAATAAAATAAAATATTTTATTATAAAATTGATGGATGCTTAATAATAATGCTTCATAAAAATTACAAATAATAAATAAATATATAAAATAAAGAGGAAAAACGTCTTGTTTCTCATTCCCAACACAATTGCTTCATCTACCTGTCTACTAGAAGGGTATCCTTCTAGTTCTAAAAAGGGTGACATGTACCCTTTTTAGTTCTGTACTAAACCCTCTTTCTAGATAGAACCACTCTGAACGATTTTGTGTGTGTCCAGTGATGTGTTGATAAAAGCTTAGCAATTGACTCTCCAGGAAAAACAAAACCCTGATCTGTAGCATTTGCTGATTTCTGTGCAGCAAATACTGTCACTATCTACAATCGTAAGTTAAGAATATGACAGAATTGAGAAAATGTATTGCGCAATGGGCCTTTACAAGCCAGAGCAAGCTGGCTCCAGCACACTCCTGTGTGTATCCTTCTAAATTGTCAATATTTCTCTCTACATATATGTCTTTTTTCCTCTTTCTTTTTTTTCCTTCCTCCATCCCTCCTTTCCCTCTCTCTCCTTTTCTTTATTTCCTCCTTTACTTTTCTTCTTCTTTCTTGTTTTCCTCTCCCTATCCTTACTGACTTCCTTCCATCCCTCTATACCTCCATCCTCGCCTCCATCCATCCATCCCCACTTGCATATATACACTAACATGCACAGACATAATGAATTAACATCTTACATGAACATTGTGCAGTTTGCTCTGCAACTTTCTGTTTTTTACATAATGTTTTGCAGCTCTGTATTTTGAAACTTTCTTAACACTCCTTGTAACTGGAAACACCTTGTGGCAGCTCAACAGCAAAGCTGGAGGTCTTTCACTTGGTCTACACAGACAAGCATGTGGGCCTGTGAGCATGTGTGTGCACACACACTTGCTGTAGTCTATCTATTGTAAAAGGGAATAATTCATCATTGGGCAGCAGGTTCTGCTCAGATGGTTTATTGTCCTGACCTCATTAAAAGCATGTAATCCACGCAGTGCCGTAAATCTTTGCCTCTAAATACTTTCCTCTTTAATTTTTTAATACTGCACACATGAAGGGAAAGGTTAAAGCCAATTAAAAGAGATACAAATACCATTATTACTGCCCTGACAAACAGTTAGTTATTGGATTTGGTCGTTTCAGTTTAGAAAGCCATTATTTTTGTTCCTGAATGAATTAGTAATCAAGCTGTTTATTGACTTGTCTCATCTCAGAGATGCAAATATTTTTTTTTGTCCATTCTCTCTCTCAATTGGCAACATTCCTACACACATAAAAATTACAGACAACTTAAGATCTAAGTGCAAACAATAACTGCACGGCTGCATGTGGAAATCCACATACGGACAGGACCATCATTTTCACTGCGGTCCAGGAAGAAGAGAGCCACTCACTCATTTCATTCTTATGCAGCAAATAGTTGTTGTTTCCTCCCATTAAGGCTATTATATGATACTGACAGATGCTTAAAAGCATTTAGAGCTGGAAGAACTATTGGGAAAATTGCTGCAAAAGGACTGACAAATGATGATCTTTCTGTCCACAAGGTTCTTATTTCCTGTGCAAAATGGACTGAAAGAATAAAGGAAAGGAGAAAGATTCATTAATGTGGGAACTTGGTATTGTTTTCTGACATGAGTTTATACTTTTTACTGCATTGGGGCCAAAATGTGACTCTGTTTATGAAAAGGCTGCAGTATTGTTTAAAAAAAAAGTGTTGAACTCTTTTGCAACTGATTTAGGCTTGCTTGGTTGCCATCTTCTTTCCTGGCTTGATCTGCAGCCACTAGGAATATAATGTAGGCCCTGTAAGACTTGAGAGGACCAAAAGATATGCAGGAGTGGATATTCCATTTGGTTATGTTATTTAATTGTCTACCCAGAGTCCAAAGTGTTTTGTGAGACATGATCAACTGTGAGGAATAATGCGGACCACAGTGCTGGTTTCAGAATAAACTCACACTCACAGACCTGCATCCACAAGAACGTATACAATTCAAAATTTATGTAAGTCATTCCTACTCATCAGAGGTCATAGTCAGGTACAAGAAGCAGCAGGAGAAGGAGAAGGAAAAGGAGAAGGAAAAGAAGGAAAAGAGGAAGAGAACCTGCAGAAAAACACAGAGCCGTATTTCCCATAGAGAGAACAGAAGCACACATATTGACAAGGAAACTCAAAACAAACAGCGAGACAGACAAAGATGAAATGAAATATTTCAAAATGTAGGAGATAAAAAGCTGGAAATAACACAAGCATTTTCTATATTCTTTCCTCTGAGAAGCTAGAACAGTGGTTCTCAAAGTGTTTTCTTTGGACAAGCAGCATCATGATCCTCTGAGAGCTTGTTAGAAATGCAAATTCAGAGACCCACTCTGGATACACTGAGTGAGAAACTGAGCTTGGGGACCATCAATCTGTGTTTTAATAAACCCTCTGAGGCACTCTGATGTGCTCTCAAGTTTGAGAATTCCTGTTCTAGAGATTATAGTTTTCTTAACTGCTTCTCTAAGACAGTCCTTGCAGCCAATCACAAACTTTTGAGCCTGAGCTGACCACTCTCTTTTGTTTGCCTCCTCTACCACACACCATAGTACAAACATCAATTTGTTTCCATGTCCTGCTCCCCTACTAGACTGTAAATTCCTTGAGGCCAGAGGCTGTCTCTGATGTACTTCATTATTCCTTATGCCAGGGAGGTGCTTAGGATATTAGAACCAAGCAGGTGCTTAGGATATTAATTACAAGATACTAAATATAGCCCAATTAATAGAAAAGAAACATCCAGAGAGGTGTTTAACTTCATTAAAGTTACTTGTTCTAACTTCTTAGATTAGACTCATTCCTAAGTAAAAATGAGCCTGCTCTCTTTAAAAAAGAAAGCAGAAAAAAAATGACCAAAGAAATATTCTCAAGCAACTTCTAAAGGGTACTATGTATTCTCTTAAGAAATGAAAGAAATAATTGAACACATCTCACTCTAATAGCCTCTCATAAAATAGGCTGACAATCCAATCCATTCTAAATATTCCTGAGAGAGTTTCACGTTCAGATAGCACCCATCTGCCCGTTTCATGATAGACATTCTTAAATTGAAAGTATTCTGAATACTTGGCTCAGTAAAATGCCAAGAACTCTCAGCTCTAGCCCAGTGGATTAAGGATGTGAATTCACATGGAAATGCATTTGTCCAGTACCCCAATATGTAGGAGGATAGAAGGCAATTCTTGGCAAGAGGAGGTATCCTGGGACCATCTTGTTGCTTCTCCATGAGGAGCTGAAAGACCTGGAATATGGATTCACCAGCCCTTTGTGGCCTTCACTGATGCTCTGAAGGTGTTCTGTATAGTCTCTCTTTCCCACCATGGGATTCCTCATGGCGTCACATGCCAGCTGATGAAAGTCTGCTTTAGACAAACTTTCTGTGCCTGCCTTTGTGAGAGGCTCTAGTATCAGACCAGCTGGATTCTAATCCAGGCTCCAACACTTCTTGCTTATTTAGTTCTTCTGCGCCTGAGTTTTCTCATCTGCATAATGGAAACAATTGTTATATCTGAAAGCCAAATGAAAAAAATTATAATTATTATATATGTCAGATATCTGACACATGATAATTGCTTAATAAATATTAGCTATTATAATTAACATGATTAGGTGCTCTATGCTACCAGGGCTTCTTAAACTGGAATTCATGGGCCTCTAGAGATCCATGAAATTAGCAAAAGAATGTCTGTAAGTTCCCTGAAACAATGTGCAAACTGCTTCGTGTTTACACATATTCTTTTTCTCTGGGCATAGAACCCCCAACTTTAATCAGATTCTTGGTGTGTGGTTCATGTCTCCTATATTATAAAGAAGTGTGGTGCTAGGGGTTTTAGTAGCCAGATTGTATCCTCAACAAGCTAAACCTGGAACATGAGGCAGTTTCTTTAAGGCTGGTGTCTCACTGTAGGTGTGAT
Source organism: Rhinopithecus roxellana (assembly GCF_007565055.1). NCBI lineage: Eukaryota > Metazoa > Chordata > Mammalia > Primates > Cercopithecidae > Rhinopithecus > Rhinopithecus roxellana. Next base: position 177,660,847 of record NC_044551.1, read on the forward strand.
ACGCAGCTCTGGGACCTCCATTTTTAATTCCACACGATGTGTGTTTGTTTACTTTTCTTCTTCTACTTCATAAGAGGAAATAGCATTTCAAATGCATTTCACCACGAGGATAGGCAGACAGTTAATTTTCACCTTGAACACCCCCAAGATTTAAGAAAATAAGAGAGCTTCAATCCACTGCTCCTGACCTGCCAAGCACAATATTCTCAGTAGCAGCAAGAGCCAGTCCAAAAAAAGCTCCTCTGTTTCTGATGGGCTTCTCCAGATGCTATCAACATAGGCTACAAGAGGCAAGGCAGATGGGCAGAAACAACATGAAACCAAGAGCCAGAGAACCCTGTCCTAACCAGCTCTATACCTTGAACCTGCGGCTTTTCCTCTCATGTTCTCCTATTTGTTATTTGTCAAATAAAAGTTATCTTTAATCATCAATTCCCAGCCTTCTATGTAAAAGGGCCCAGATTTCATATAGAAATGGTTATTTTAGACTGCCACTTGTATATCAATCAGCTAAGAAAATTTTTAATTCCTAAAGAGGATTACCCTTCCTAATAAAATTATATTTTAGTCATCAGATAATTTGAAAAATAAATATATTTTTTCATCTGTCTATGTAGGTAAATAGATTAAGAATATCATTTATTATTGTCTATAGACACCAAATGGTGAACATATGAGTTCAAGGACTCATTAAACAAATATTTATTCAGGATATATTAAGTGTCAGTTACTTCAACAGGGCTGGGGATGCAGCATCAAACAAAAACAGTTGCTGCGTTCATGGGCATGATCCTAGTGCAAGAGAAGGAAAATTATAACTAAAAATACACATGCAGACAATCACTTCAAATGGTGTGACAGGTGCTGCAAAGAATAAACTGGGTCCTGAAACAGAGAAACTGGGGATGAGGTTGGGGGAAAGGAGAGTTTAGATACAGGGGTCAGGGACAGCATCAGAGCTGAGATCTGAGGGATAAGAGTAGCTGGTCCTACAAAGATGCAGCAGAACTTGGTGGTGAAGAGAACTTCAAGTCAGCAGGACCTATGGCAAGCCCCTTAGCCCTTCTCTGACTTATTTTCCTCATCCGTAAAATTGGGAATGATAATGAGATCTAATCCATAAGGCTTTCCTGAGGATTAAATCAGATAGTTATTTAACATTTTTCTAGGACAAAGCCTGGCCAAGTGCTATTGAGGTGGCTGCAAAATAAATGTCATGTAGAGGCAAAAGTATGTGCTAAGGTCCTGAGGTGGGATGGATAAAGGATTGTGTGAGCAACTGCAAGGTGGGTATGGCATTTGGGTATAGCAGGTGTGGGAGGGCAGTGGAAACTGAAGTTGGCAAAGTGGCAGACATCACAGGGATCCTACAGGGCACAGCAGGGGAAGAGGGATTCCATGGTAAGTTCAAAGGGAAAAAGTGGAGGGTTTTGCTATGACCCCAGTAGACCTCTGAAGTTCATTGCCCAGAGGTTGGAAAATTATCCTGATTAACTTTTTGTATAGTTCTTTCATTCAGTGATTTCATGCAATAACTCAACTCCTCAAAGGGAACAGTTTCTTTAGGTAAGAAGTTTTAAATAAAGAACCTCTATTTCATTCATGCTCATTAAACTGTTTTCCATCCCACCTAGATCCTTGCAATAATAAATATAATTATATCCATCTTTAATGACTTTGGTTCCTTGAGCTGCAGGTGCTGGAATACTGTATTTATTAACATATTTTAAGCCCTTTAAAAAGACTGCATTAATTCCTATGATAATTTAGTACCCATAATACATTCTCTGTTCTGAATAGATGTTAATCACCACAGAATGACTGATTTGCCTGTGTACAAGTTAAGCCATGCTCTAACTAGTAGCTAGTACCTTTTTAATTCAATATTGTTACTGAAACTGTTGATTAAAATTTAGTTGCAATAATTGTTCCTTGCCCCCTACCAGCCCCACTCTGAGGACTCAAACCAAGAGCAAACAATTGGATTCTGTTCCACTGAAGATGAGAGTGTGAATTCTGAGTGATTGTGTTTCTAGTAACGTTGGTTGGAATAAAGTTCAGCTAATGCCGGTTATTCCAAACCACCTTGGATTTGTTAGTTGTCTGGTTAAAACAGCAGCAGTAGGAAGGCCACTACAGAGACACATACATGAAACTGAAGACTACTTAGGGGAGGGCAGCAGGCCATCCGGCTTCTGTCTTGAGGATGGAGGATGGATAGAGTCAGTTTCTATGTGGTGGGGCAAGGTGCAATCTAGCCTTGTGCCAGACTCCCAACACATTACCCATTTAAACTGAGATTATTTCAATCATCCATGTGGGAAGGATATTAAAAATGTAAGGAAATACATAAGTATTATGTGTCAGAAAAAGTGCTTTTGAAAACAAAAGTGTAACAAGTTTCCTTTCTTGGCTTGAAGGTTAGTGATGGGAAATGGTGCTTTTCATATCTTTGGGGAAATAAATCTCTATACTATAGTCTTCCTTTTGCAGAGTCTGTCAAGGGGTCTGTGAAGAAGGAAGAAAGCAATGGCTCTTTGGGGGCAGGTAGAGAGTGCTGAGCTGCTCGGCAAAAATATAATGAAATCCACTTGAATTTCTGGCCAATCAGAACAGATAGAAATGCAGCAGGGAACTTGAGCCGCAGTTAGTCAGAACTGACCCAAGGACTCTTGAAGAAGAGAGGTGTCGAATATTCTATTTAAACTTCTTTTAATTGCTGGCATATGAAACTCTAAATTCTTTGTTGTCTCCAAACTTTCAGCAAAGTCTGTTCCACATAAGGTTTTGGGTGGATGATTTTGTCTGCCTGAGGTTTTGTTTGCTAGTTTGTTTGTTTTTTGCACATGCTAGGGGTAAGAGGCCAAATTCCACAACTGGAGCAGCTTTGGGGTGGAGAAAAAAGGGACAGGTATACAACGTGATGGGCTACGGGAAAGAGCAAGCGCTCAAAAATGAACAAAAAGGAGCTTGAGCGCAGCAGCTCGGGGAAAACTCAGAAAGTGGGAATAGTCTGTGGAATTGGGTTTGAGCTGATACCTGGGTCACAATTTTTTTTTTTTTTAATTATCATTACCATTATCTCCATGGAGCTGAGAAGTATTACCATCCACAATTCAGACAGATAAATTAGGGCACTGAGAGCTCAGTCACTTCAGCAAATGCTAAATGCCCAGCCCTCTTGCTCAAAGTCACTAAGGCAGCCAGGGCCCAATCCCAGGTTTCCATGGCCAGCCTGACACTTAACTCAAAAGACAGCCCTAGCAATTTGGGACTGCAGAGCCCGTGGGATCGCAAGTATCTCCTGGGAGGTGCTGCCGGCAGACTGTCCTGCCAAGAGCTAAATGACAGTGACAGTCAAATGGTAGCAGATGAGTTAAGGTCTTGGAGATCAAGATGAAAAGGTGATGGCTACTGCATCCTCCCAGCCTCCTTCTGCTTTTCTAGTCAAACACTCAGTGGGTCTGTTTTCTCAAAAGATGCTCATGGAACCACTAGGGTCTTTTCACAGAAGTGGGGGCAGCTCTGCTATCACCATATGGCATAAAGTTAAATGGCGGGTGAGGAAATTAAACATTATAAAAACCACCAAGAATCCCACCCACCATGTACCACACACACTATGCAAAGAGGTACTCATTAGCTGTGATCTGCTGGATTATGTGTCTATCTACAGAGTCAGAATTTTGACCTGCATTTTGGATTCCACCTCCAGAAGCTTTGACTATATGAAGGAAGCAGAACACACCCACCATTACACAAATATATAAAAATATAAATCCAGATAGGAACACGAACATATATATTTGCCTCCCTCCCAACCAGATTTCTAAGCAGGGACACTAGAAAATTTGTCTCCAAACACACTCTTTCTGTATTTGTCAAAGCTCTTCTCCAAAATCTTTCCAGATAAGAGGCAAGTTAGTGGTAGGGTGAGATCCCTTTGCAGGCGCCTGTTGACTATTTGCAGAGGTTGCAAACTGGTAGCCCCCAGGCTCCATCTGAAACATGCACATGGGGTTAGTTTGGCTCACACAGTGGTAGCCAGCATTTTAAAAAAATGTTGAATTAGTTGTGGACATTGTAAAACTTAGATGTGTTCACATAAACCATACTGTTGTTTTTGATATGCTCAACCCTCACTTTGCTTACGGCTATGAGCTGACTGGCTGTTTCAGATTTATGAGGATATAGCAGATTAGAGAAGACTTAGACTTGATGATATGGAAAGCCATTCACCACAGGGCTCTGCTTATCTGTCTATTACAATCTTTTGCCTTCCTTATGCCTTGGGTGCCAGCCTTACTGAACTCAGTACTTGAAGTTCCTTGATTTGCTAAGCATTCGCCATGTTCTGTGTGTGGAGAGCCTCACCCCTCAGCTTCCAGGAGAATCTGCCAGGCCAGTTCTCTTAACAAAACCACTTCTATGAAGCTTGTTCTGACCTCTCTGAGGGTTGCCAGCTCTCTCCCCTGCACCCACATAATACCTGTGGCCATACAAGGCTTTCCTCTCTCCACCTCATGGCACTGAAGATAATGTTTTGTTCCATTTTTGCTCACAGATCTTCTACATGACACTAGGAGATCCTTGGTGGTGGTGGCAGGGTGAGACATGTCACACTTGCTTTCCTTTCCAGGGTCTTTCAGAGTGTCAGGCACATAGGCAGAGATTAAAAGAGGCCTTACAAAGTGAAGGGACCTCCTTGGCAACTTCTGCTACCTCTGTGCTATCTGTGGGTTAGGATGGTGGTCATGAAGGATGACAAAGGCAGCAGGCAATGCCTCTGCCCTCCAGGACAGCACACAGGGCTGAGCTTTGCTGGGTCCTCCTCAGCTCCCTGAGGGGAAGGCAGGGGAGCCATCACAAGCCTGACTAGGTAAGCTGGGTCACACCATGCTGAATCTCAGCCTTTGGACCCAGAGGCTGAGAGAAGTGTGGATGTAGCCGTGAGAGTAGGGTATGAGTAGGAGAGGCCATCCATCCTGCCATGGCCAGAGCAGCTTCTCCACTTCCCCAGCTCCCATTGCAGCCTTTTTCCAGAATGCAACATACAGGAGAATTAGAAAATTATTCAACTAAATAATGTATCTGTGGTTATTTAGGATAGGGTTAAAACTATTTTTTAAGGGTTAAAAAAGCAACTTGCTCCACAGGTCAGCAACTGTCACAACGATTTTTCTCTCACCATATGCTCCTCTGAATTGCTTGAATATGACATTTCTCTCTGAAGCATCTGGTCTCAGCCACTTCAAGGTACCCAAGGAAGCCGCACGTTCAGACTGAGTATATAATAACAGGAGAGCCATTCGCACTCCTGTCATCACAAAACAAAATACTGCCCTTGCATAAATCTCCATTGTGCTTTATACAGCATTCCAAAAACGGTGCAGGAGGCAATTCAAATGAATAGAAGGAGAATTTGGTGTCGGGGGGTGAGGGGAAGGGTTTGTAGACTTGTACATTGTGTGTCTGTGTGTGTGTGTGGGTGGAGGATATACATGTATAATTACATATATGCACACACACATGCATGCTTTATGGATCGGTAATTGCCTTCACTGCCCAAACATCAATTCTTGTTTTTCATGGAAAAGAGCTAAGCATTCTAAGCATCTGATGAAAATAGAGCTCCATCAATCTGCAAAATATGGACAGAGAGGTAGGGCATATCTGTATTTCAGCACTTTGAAACACAAAAAAGGGAAATTTCCCATCACAAGCCAAAGGCAAACTAGCACTATCAACCTCCAACCACGTTTTCCAGACTAAGAAAAAATCTGGCAGGCAATGCAGTACAAAAGGTTGCCTCTCTCACACTGGTAACAACCTTTATCAAACGGATACATTTACTTAATTTTTTCCAAAGATCTCACCCCACCTTCTTAAATAGTTCATTAAAAAACCCAAATGGGTTTAATAAAAAGTTCATCACCTAACAAATGGTCCCAATGGCCATTCTTTTCTTGTTCTGAAGATCCGTGTGCTTATTTTGTCAGAAGCACAAAAAGTAGAAATGCAATTGCATTTGTGCTGATGCTAAATGTTAATAGATTTGCCTAAATGCCTGCTAATAGCCCCCCTAAAATTAGCTAGACTAGTAGTGCATGTCTAATGTGGTGTTGTTTTTGTTGTTATACTTGCTTTTTTGCTTCTCCTTCTTTTATTAGAGAGGGAAAAAAAAGACCCCTAGAAAAAAGTAAAGGCCTTTGGATGTGAAACATCTCCAGTGTGATATGTGAATTCTGTAGAAAGAACATATATTCTGAAACTATCCCACAGTTCTGACATTCTGTCATGAAGGTGACAAATCCTAGTGCTCTAATGTTTCATTAAATTAAACATGAAATGTTTAATGTTTTGTTAAATTAAACATGAAGCTGTGACTCTGCGCCCAAGAACTACAGCCTTCTAACAATTCCTCACATTCTTTCAGGTCACTTCTTAGGTTATAAAAACGAAGTTTTGTTTATTAGAAGTATTGTATTTCCCTGCACTTAAGATATACTTTCGTCTAATGCACTTATAAATAGAAACCAACAAGCAACCCAGATTTTGCATGCTTAAAACATGTTTAAACTCAGTCCTATGGAGACCAGCTTATTGCCAACCCCTTAGCTAACCCTCTACAATCATTTTTTTTTTTTCCTTTCAAATATTCACAATGTGACTGAGAGGGCAGGGGTGTTACATTTTTAATCAAATCCCAAGCTCATTTCACAGATGGGCATGCTGTTTCCCAAAGAGTGGAAGGCTTGCTGGAAAACTGTCCAAACAGATTCTTCAGACTAAAGACTAAATATGGCCTGCCCCAAATAAAACAAAAACAAAAAACAAAATGAAAAAACAAACAAAAAACTTGTTTTGTCCTTATCCATGAAGATTAAAGTTTTCCTTCACAAGACAAAACCACAACGCTAATTTGGGAAGGCATTTGTCCAAGCAGGGAGAAGTACGTGGGGCGTTTGGGACTACTGAATGAAACTTTTGATGAAACCACTTAACGCAGTAGGTAAGCAAAGCACAGACTCTAATGGGAGAGGATCGAATGAAACTCAGACAAAAACATACTCCTTTCCTTACCAGTTCAATGAAATCATTGAAACGGACTTGCAGAGTTCTTAGTATTAATACATTTATAGCAATACATCACATAACACAAAATTTCCAAAAACTATTTTATAAAACACTCCATTTTTAAACAGAGAAAGAAGAAAACAACAAATCTGTAGCAAAATAAGAGAAAAAGATATACTCCTTTCCCACGGTGTAAATATCGGATCATGTTTACATTTGTCAAGTGAATTTAACTGTGCTATCGATGGTTTCCAAAGGACATCCCATAATTGTCAAACCACCAACAACAGAGAACCATCCCCCAAAAGGACGAGTCACACAAAGCCTTCCTTCCCAATCAAACTTGTCATCTATGCTTTTCCTGTGTTTACACAGCAGCTCCTATCACTGGCCGAAAACTGTAAAACAGCCCGGATTTGAACAGATCCTTGCTCTGCGAGAACCCTCTCCCAGCTAGTTTACCCAAATCGGTAGGAATGTAATTGACACTTACCATTCTGAAGCTTCATGTCTGTGAGGCAAACTAAATAAATTAAACGGATCCTGCTTTAATCTTCTTTTCTAGACCCCAAATGCCTTAATCAAAAGGAAAACAAAACAAAACAAAACAAAAAATGTTCTGTTCCCTGAGGTCCTTTTCTAAGCCACCAGAGTATAGGCAAAGGAATCACTGTCTCTTTCACTAAATGCCCAGAGCCTGTCCCTGAAGAGCCTCAACAACAGAGAATTATTTCTAACATCCCTCTATTCCTTCCCCACACTCCCCATCTTTTTCTTCACTTCTATCATTTGTAGCCAAGACTAGGCTTAAGTTGCACTGTAAATCAAAATCTGGAAGATGTTTCAGTTGGATATTTGGCTTGGCAGACCTCCTGTGAAAATCCCACGTGAGGACACATTTGTTTCCTTCCTGCAAATGAACTGTGGCGTTTGTGGTCCCTCTCCCTCTCCCCAATGCACACTTTGCCTTTAAATGAGCTAAAGCTGCAGGACTTCATTTGGGGTCAGTTGTCCCGCAAAGCTCATTTGGCTCTTCCCATTAAGGCAAGAGGCTCTAAAAGGCTAGCAAGATGCTTTTAACTATGTTTGAGGGGCCAGTCGTATCTTGTTAGCAACAGCTGCATACACTTACCCGGCTCTCAGGGCCTTGAAGGAGATGTCCTATTCCTTGTGGGATTAGGAACGCAAAATGAAATTAACCAATTTTAGCTGGAGCCATCCAGGCCGCACCAGATTCTCATTCTCCAAAAGCCAAGCGAGGCAGCCGCCTCTGGAGTTCCTCCTCTGTTGGCTTCTCCCTGGCACATCCAGCCCGCCAAGGTCCTGGCTGCAGTTTCAAAAGTACCACTCAATAAAAGGATTTTAAAGGCTGTGCCGGGAGCTGGGAGCTTCAGATCCCAGTTTGGCTTTTTCTCCATCAGCATTCCTCAGCAAGCCTGCACAAAGCGAGGTACGCTACATTATTTATGTCAGCTCTAGGCTCTGGAAAACACACACTGGCATCCTGATTACTAAGAATCCTCATGGATACAATTACACTGTTCCCACATATATTTCTCCCCCTGTCTTCCCTGATTCAACCTCTTTCAGAGGGAACAAAAACACTTTGAGGCGTGTCGCAACTCATCTATTAGAAGCCAAGAGAGCATCAAAATATGGCCACCACGGCAAATGAGCCCAGGGAAAAGGACTCTTTCCCTGGAATGAGCAGAAGACACTCCAGGGAGGAAGGTTCAGATAACAGTTTGGGAAATGCCCTTCACGTGGCCTCCCTGGGTTGAGGAAATTGACATGGAAGCAGCAAAGTTGAGGCAATACAAAAAACATTTTGATAAATTCATGGAAGATTGATTTAGAATGGGCTGTTAAGGGAAGTAAGGAATATTTGGTGACATGACTAACCTTCCTAGCTGGATGGAGAGCAATCACACTCACTCCACAAATACTCCTTGGTGCCCCATTGAAGCCACAGCACTAGACAGGAAGACCACAGATTTAGCCAAGTAGAGCAATGATTCTGTCCTCAAGTCTCCTCTTCAGTAAAATGAACACTTCTCCAAGTCACAGTCCGCCATTTCCCTTCTCCATACTCAACAGCACTTTATGAGCTGGGCATATTAGCCACAGGCAGAATGAACTGCACCCTGGCATGGTAAAGGTAAGATGATGTCAGGAACTTCCTCTTTTGGAGGAGTAGTGCGAAGGCTATGAAATTCCCCCAGTGTCTAGCTGGAGAGTCCCTGCTCGGCATGCAGAGGTGACTTCACTTTGTGAAAGCCCCAGGCACCGCTTAGTGAAACAACTTTTGGCAGGACCTCACAGTTAAGTCAGTTCATCTAAGCAAGGAGTCAGCTTGGGGAGAGTCAGTTGTTTCATCCAAGAACACAAGGAGGCAAGAGCCACCTGCTTCTCTCAACGGCTTCCCCTGACCATGCATTCCTGTGTTTTGCTAGTTTTCTTTCTTTTTTTTTTTTTTTTAAGTGACTGTCACTTCCAATGACTTTGTCCAACCCAACTCAGATATCTTGGGAGGAAAAGCACTGTCTGAGATGGAAGCAATGGATAGAGAACACAGTGCAGGTCAGTAGAGCAGAGCCTGGACAGGGGAAGTCCCACTCTCTGGTGCACACATTAGAAAAGCAATGGGAATTGGGCTCCAGTGCAGGAAGAAGCAGGATTTCCCTCAGCAATAAATGAATGAAGCGTAGCATTAGAGAACACACACACACACACACACACACACACACACACAGAGTCACACACCACACAATGATACAACATAGCTACCCGAAAACTGGATGAATGGCAAAAGGTAAAGGATACAGATTGCCCTGTGGGATGATGTTATGTGGGTGTGTTTGTTCCCTAGGCCCAGAATGCTGGGTTATCCAGCCCGCTAACCTTTAAGGAGGCCCTGGCCACATCTGGAAACAACTGTGCTCTCAACTTGAAGTGGTTCCTCTTGTCCTCTCCACTAAGGAATCCAACCCATGTTGTAATTTTTCGAATAGGGTTTAAAAGCAACTAACTGCAGTGATGAGAACAAAGACTGTTCCTTGGGATGAAGATTGTTGAAGAAAATTATGTCTTTTTATAATAACTAAGTCATCATCAACTTAGAAGCTGACCTCAGGCTAAAAGTCTCAGCAAAGATTCCTTGGGACTCCCTCACTGCCCTGAGTGCTGTGATGTGTGAAGGCCTAAGGGTCTGCCAGTCAAATGCTGACCCCGTGGCCTTGGGCAAGTTGTTCATTCTCCTTGAGACTCAGTTTCCTCATCTGGAAACTATGGGTAATGAGACCATATTATTTTTGAGGATTTAGTAAGAAATGTAAAGTACTTAGCTCTGTGCCTAGCATCTTATGAGCTTATAATAACCCTCAGCTATTATAAATTTTCAAAATGTTATCAGTTAAATGGCACAAAACTTACACTGACGAGGTTCACACATGCGTGAACCACATCTCTAAGTGCTCCCCAAACAACCAGATTGTTATTGACAATCTGTGTGCAAAGCACCGTAGTCATCACTATCATTGCCTTCAATAAACTTGTCTAGATGAGCTGCCCCATGACAGAGATGTCAATAAAAACTAAAGAGAGTATAAAAACTGAGAGCATTAAGAGAAGGATCATGAAAGTTACCTTTTTAGAAAGGAGATTCTATAGTTTTCAACATCAACTGAGCACCTTTCTATTGATTTAACTGTAAAGTAACACTATTTCAGATTTTTGATACCCAAAACCTGGCTGCTGTATAGGAGATGGGGGGAAGAAAGTGACCATGAGCCGCACCCTCTAGAATCTTCCTCCTTCTTATCTACACATCCCATCTCCCAAGCTACAGGGAACAGAGGCTGAGAACTTCCAATCTAATGCAAAACTGGCATTTCCTAAAGGAGAACAAAGGCGACAGGACAGATGAAGGGACTTGCTTAAATTCATGCCCCCAGCAGAGCTGGGCTGGAACCCACAGGACTGACTTTCTATCAAATGTCCCCACCATTCCCCCACAAGGCTGAAGGTAAAACCAGTGGAACTCATAGCTAGCGTTTCATCTCACTATCTGACAAATTGGTTTTGATTCAATCCAGCCTCTCTACGTTAATACTGAGCTTACATGACCAGTATTTAACTTTTTACTGAACACATTTTTTTTTTTCAGACAGAGATTGCTTTAAATTTTGATTTTAATGTCCTACTTTCTGGAGAAAAGGTTCTACTTTCCACAGTTTGGTAAGCCATCTAACTAGCTAATGGTTTTGATGGTCACTTCTAAATCTTTTGAGTAAGAAAAGCAATACTTCAAACTCTTCATATTTTATAAAGGCTGTCTTTTCATAAGATGGCATCACACATATAAGTTATTAATATCTTTGAAGACTACAGAAGTTTTTTCCATATATTTTCTCTAATGATATAGTTAAATAGATAATTGCACCCTTTTCTGTATAAACAAACAAAAGAGATCTTGAACATGCAGTTATTTGAAGTACTAATCACACTTCTTGCTTACATAAACAAAGGCTATCAAAATTATAAATCTTCAGAAGAAGCAGATTCTACAACATTTTCTCTGCTAGGAAATATCAGCATACTATATCCCAATGCTGGACTGCATGAACATCATTAAGATCCATCTCTCAATTAGAGTTCCAAACAACTCTATCGTTTGCTTCCTGTCAAAACACCTGAACAAAAATATGATATGTTGCATCATTCGCTGAAGTTATTTCTCCAGTTGGAACATGAATTACGAGTCCTTCTGAAACACATCAACCAAATCAAGTTGTAACATGGCCCTGTTTTATTCACTGCACAGATCTCAGCTAATCACTTTCTAACACGAGTCATGATTTTGCTTCATTAAGTTAGCGTTTCTCTTATTTTTCCCTTATTTAGTATGTACTTCCATGGTACACACTAAATGTATAGCCAGCATGAAGTTGAACATTTCTTATCTTCCAAGGTATACTTCACCTGGGTCATTCTGACTTTGCTGGGCCATTTGTACTTTCACAATGTGCGGTTAAGAATGCTTGTTGTAAAACACAGGTCTTTCTTTGTCTTATAAATAATATGTAGGCACTCTTGTTGGTCTTTAAATTCTAGCGTGTTTTTTTTTTTTTTTTTTTTTTTTTTTTTTTTTCCCATGTGGAAGCTCCCACTCAATTTCTAACGATGAATGTCTCTAAATATGCACTGCTGAGATAAAGTTGTGTCTCACTGGTGGCAGAATTGAGAAACTATCATTCCTTCCAACACAGCAACCTAAGGAACTGCCTGAGGCATCCACTTCCTGTTTCCACAGGGGCAGAACAGTTGTTTAAGGCTATCTTTAAATTGGTGGCTTAGAAAATTACCGGCCGGGTGCGGTGGCTCACGCCTGTAATCCCAGCACTTTGGGAGGCGGAGGCGGGCGAATCACGAGGTCTGGAGATAGAGACCATCCTGGCTAACACGGTGAAACTCCGTCTCTACTAAAAATACAAAAAAATTAGCCGGGCGCGGTGGCGGGAGACTGTAGTCCCAGCTGCTTGGGAGGCTGAGGCAGGAGAATGGCATGAACCCGGGAGGCGGAGCTTGCAGTGAGCCGAGATTGTGCCACTGCACCCCAGCCTGGGCAACAGAGCGATCGTGCCACTGCACTCCAGCCTGGGAGACAGAGCGAGACTCCGTCTCTAAATAAATAAATAAATAAAGTGGCAGAAAGTGGCAGAGAAGATTCAGAAACTGTATAATCCTCATCTGAATAACTTTTGCAAATGAAGCAGGAGAAAAGCAGTCATCTTGTTTCCTGAAGTTAAAGGTAAGGTGTTTAGAAGGAGGGCTCACAGCATTTCTTGTCTATACAAGCTAATTTAAAAACTTGGTTGATTCTAAGTTGTGGCTGACCAAGAAAGAAGCAGGTAGAGAGCTCAAAGGGAATACAGGAAGGGGGTAGAGTGTGGCTTCATGTTCTCCACACCTTCCCTTCCCTTCTGCTCCAGAAAGAGGTGCCTTCTGTATACTTCTTGGGATCCTTTATGATAATGTGGCTGTTTTGTTTTTTCTCAGACTGAGTCACCCGTGAAGGTAAGGTTTCTCTATTGTTTCCCTATTGTTTTAGCAACCACTCTCCAGGGCAACTCCTTCTTTCTGAGCTATTCTACATCAGAGGAGGAAACACACACACACACGATCATAATGGGACTTAAGTGATCCTTTAGACCAAACCCCTCATACTATGGAGGGAACAAAAAAGTTCAGGGGAAAGAGGAGATCTTCTCATTGTCATGTAGGGGCTCACTACTGATCTGGGAAGAGAATCCCGGTCTATACATGGGATTCCCAGTGTATACATGAGCATCCCTCTCATCTGTATGAATTCATTATTTTATTTTCCCCCTCGTTCTCCCACATGAACCATCCCCCCGACTCTCCCACCCTTTTCCAAGAAAAAAGATCATAGTCAATGTTTTCTTGTTCTGTGACGTCCTATTGCTAGGGAGGACAGTTGCTGTGGGCATTATTCTAAGGAAGGCTTTGTAGGATTCACATAGGTTCTGTTGTGGATAGAACCAAAGCTATAGGAGAGGCCATTCCCCAAAAGTGTTCACAGCCTAAGCATGGCCTCTTATTATAACTTGTGAAGAAGTCCAACCTCTTGGTCAGACACAATTGGCTTTGAATCTCCTCCTAGATGTGTAAGTCTCCCACTTTAGCCTCCCCATAAATACAACGATGAGAATAATGGTGCTTGGTTCACTTAGCTCATCTGAGGATGAGATTTAAAATATCATGCCTGGAAGATACTGAAGATTTGATAACTCGGAGCTGCTATCCTCTTTCTATCATGGGCTCAGATATATTATGGGAGAGTTACAAACTCTCTCCTTTCACTTGAGTCCAGTGCAGAGTCCACTCTTTTGAGGGGAATCCTTTTCTGAAAGGCACATCTCCTGAGTGTCCTGCAATATCCTACCTTATGGAAGTCACATGCAAAGGGTTAATAAGACATGTCAGATTGAGGGAGCATGAACATGTGTGATTTTCTGCTTAAAACCACAAAGAAAACAAAACTTCAGACAACAGAGAATGTGTGCAGTAGCCACATGGATTCTGTTGCAGTTGACGTCTCTGTAGGGAGACAGACATTCCAGGAAAAGTAGATTCACATGCATCCCACTGACCAGGGCAGTGCTGGCTCTGCCTCCTCTATTAACACATGGGGAATTTCTCTCCATCAGCATTTCCCACTTTAGCCACTTCCTCACATCTTCTGGGTGTGTTTTCTATCCAGTCCTCCCTGACTGAAGCTGCTGGAGCTGCAGTTCCATCTAGTCTTCAATTCTTTCCTTTGCTTAGTATTTTTCTGCACTGGATTAAGAAAATGTGGCACATGTACACCATGGAATACTACTCAGCCATAAAAAAGGATGAGTTCGTGTCCTTTGTAGGGACATGGATGCAGCTGGAAACCATCATTCTCAGCAAACTATCGCAAGAACAGAAAACCAAACACCACATGTTCTCACTCATAGGTGGGAATTGAACAATGAGATCACTTGGACACAGGAAGGGGAACATCACACACCAGGGCCTATTGTGGGGGGGGAGGGGGGAGGGATAGCATTAGGAGATATACCTAACGTAAATGACGAGTTAATGGGTGCAGCACACCAACATGGCACATGTATACATATGTAACAAACCTGCATGTTGTGCACCTGTACCCTAGAACTTAAAGTATAATAATAAAAAAAATTTTTTCTGCAAATTGACTTATTGTTTCTGACTTTAGTTTCATCTTAGTTCATAATATCCATAAAATCACAGCTTGGATGTGCTAGCTATACATAACTACATTTATATTGATATCTCTATATATGTATATATTTTTTCTAAAATATATTACAATAAATAAATATTAAAACTTTTAAAAAAATAAAACCTTCAACCATGTGCCTCTTAAGGATATCTTGCATACTTGCACCACACAGATTGGTACATGGCACCCATATGTGCATTTGGAAATACTGTCCTATATAACATTTTATTCTTTTTTGCTTTATTGCTCCTCTTCTTCTCTTCTTCTTCTTCTTCTCTTCTTCTTCTTCTTCTTCTTCTTCTTCTTCTTCTTCTTCTTCTTCTTCTTCTTCTTCTTCTTCTTCTTCTTCTTCTTCTTCCTCCTCCTCCTCCTCCTCCTCCTCCTCCTCCTCCTCCTCCTCCTCCTCCTCCTCCTCCTCCTCCTCCTCTTCTTCTTCTTCTTCTTCTTCTTCTTCTTCTTCTTCTTTTTTGAATCAGAGTGTCTACTTTGTGCCTTTTCCCCTTCAGAATGCAGTGCCTCTGACTGAAATGTCACTAGGAAAATAAATGTTCTAAAAATGAAGTTTTCATTATGTCCTATAGCCCAGCTAGAAAACTCAGAGAAGAGTCTACGTGCTACTTTTCATCCTGGGGACTGATGCTTGAATGTGTTAAAATGCTATTTATTTTCCGACAGGCTACTTGGGCTTGGCATCATGTAAACCCAAAGTGTTTGTGGAGATTCCCTTGAGGACAAAGAAAAAATCATCTGTATAGATCAAACGTGTATTAGCTGCATTAGCAATTGGCCCCTGGAGACTGATAAAGACCTTTTTAGACAGATTTCATTGCACAGCTTTTTAAGAGCTTTCATTGAACTAGCCTTGAGTATCATGGGTATGGAGCTTTCTTCATGTCCTAAGTGTCAGAAAAGAAAGGTGGACGATGAGAAGCTGGGATGAGAACTGCTACCTTCATTGTACATGAACCTCAACACCAAGCCCACGCTCCCATCCCTATCAATATTTCATGTTGCCAGAACCATAAGAAAACACATCTGTTGCCTTCCTGCATTGTAATATGTAGCGTGGTGGAAAGATGATTATAGCACAGGTTCAAGGATTTAAAAATTCATCACCTTCTCTATTTAGAAAGCTGATCTGTGGTTAGGACTTATGAAGGCTCCACAGACCTGAAATGATCCACTGGGGGCATAGCCTGTTCCTGAGAAATCTGGGGAGTAGGGGATGCGGTGAGAGGAAGGGAGAGGTTGGAACTGTGATTGCTCAGGCTGCTGACTGGGCCAGTGGTTGAAGGCTTCAGTTCGTCAACATACTGTCAATGGAATGTTTGCTTTGTATCATGGCACGGTATGGGGAACAGAGAGAGAGAAAAAAAATGCTGCCACAGTTGCAAGCCCAGAAGCAAAACCCAGGTTTTCAACAGACATGCATCTTCCTGCTCCTCCAACACTGCAACACTCTTTCTGCCATAGCACAGTGGTTTCCAGTGCTGACCTTAGTTCCACTGTGTGTGTGTGTGTGTGTGTGTGTATGTGTGTATGTGTGTGTGCAGAACTTGTAAGCTCTTCAGCAAAAGGACCCTTTTTCAGAACCCTGGGCAGACATGTAGTATTTCCCCTTCCTCTGAAAGCCTTCCAAATCATTCATCTGGATTGGTTTGACGTCTTTATTTCACTGCTAGAAATATTTTGGAGACTCAGACAATCTTACAACCTCATCCCATCTCTACTAACTGGGATGCACACATCTCCCTCAGAATGCAGAGGCCCAGTCACTGCTCATGAAGAAACGGAGCTTCCACCCCCAGCAAAGGTGGCCAGGAAAGTCTGGCACTTTCTCGTGCTGGATACAAGCCTTTGTATTTCCAGCAGCTGCCCTACCGAAGCACGAAGGAAAGCTTAACCTGCAGCAAAATAGTTAGAAAGGAAATGAGTATAACTTTCTGGCCTGATAAATTATTTCATATTTCTTATGCCCTGTAGCCTGTCTTTTTTGCAGTGCTAAGTCTCAGTGGAATGAATCCCAGGGATGCGGTCACCAGTCTGCGTGGCATCAGGTCCCTCACTGTGGTTCACAACATATTATTGCTTCTCTTCTGCCCCTCTCCCCTCTCACTGCCTTTCTCATTTGCCTTGTCCCTTGGTCATATCACCTAGCCATCAAAGATAGGCATTGCTCAGAAAGATGGTTCTCCTTGGCCTGTGAGTATAAAACGCAGATATTCTCAGGCACAAGCCTGGCGAAGAAGGAGTTACTGTCTGCTGCAGCCAACTGTCCAGGGAGGGTCTTTTCCATAGACATAAAAGGATATCAGCAGGATACACACTCAGGCTGGCGCTTAAAGAATGCAACTCTTTCTAAGAAATCCTGGCGCATTTGATTTGATACAGAAGCATTAAATTTCCATGAGCAGCATTCACCAATAAATTAAAGAAATAAAAAATCTTCATTCTTCCCATTTAAGTCAACAAATAGAATGCTGGGATGCCTGATCCTGAGGGTTCTACACAGATGCCCCCTCCAGAGGCAGTGCCTGCACTTGGAGAGTGGATTGTCTTCAAGCCAGGTCTACAAGGCAAACTGGCACAATTATCACTTCAGCAGGGACAGAAGCAGTGCCCTAGGATGATCTTTCCAAAATGGAAATTGGAACATCAGCCCTACTTAAAAATTCTCCCTCGGCTCCCGACAAAGCCTTCATTACATTCCATCATCTTCAGCCCCTTTTCTATCACCTGCCTTTACTTTGTGCTGCAAAAATACTATATTTTCCTGGATGATCTCATCTTATGTAGCACTTTATGTCTTTATTTATGAAGTTTACTAAATTTGGAAAGGTTTTATCTTCCACTCCTCTATTTTTTAAACATTGGGCATAATTCTTATCCATCCTTCAAGACACATTTAAATCCCTTTCTGCAGGGAACCTTCCATGTCCTTTACCTTCCACAGCTGAAAGGACGTTCTTGCGTATGTGCTCTAGGCATAATAGTCTGACCTTTATATTAAATAATTTTTCTATGCAAAGCACTTAAACCAGTGACTTGCACATGGTAGCTGCTCAATAATTTTTAGTTATGACTATCCCACCTTATATATGTAGTATTTGCTCATCTCTCTTAAACCCCTATTAACCGGTATATGCCTAGTGTTCCACTATTGGAACGCTAAGCTGGTGGGAGTTATCCATATCCTACTGCTCAAGGTCATTGCCAAGGTCTATTTTTCACACACAAAAATCTGCAACCTCCAGCATAAATGGGTTAAACACAGAACTCTATCTACAACTTCTTTGAATCATTAATGTCTTGCCAAATATTTGGCACACAGTAGGTGTATTAGGTCATTCTTGTATTTCCATAAATAAATGCCTGAGACTGGGTAGTTTATAAAGAAAAGAGGCTTAAGCAGCTGATGGTTCTGCAGGCTGTACAAGAAGCGTGGCACCTACCTCTGCTTGGCTTCTGGGGAGGCCTCAGGGAGCTTTGACTCATGGCAGAAGGTGAAGCAGAAGCTTGCACATCACATGGTGGAGTCAGGAGCAAGAGAGAGAGTGGAGGGAGTGTGCAAGCCACACACTTAAACAACCAGATCTCATGAGAACTCACTATTGCAAGGACAGCACCAAGCCATGAGGGATCCATCCCCATAACGAAAACACCTCCCATCTGACCCCACCTCCAACAATGAAGATTACAATTTAACATAAGATTTAGAGGGGACACATATCCAAACTGTATCAGTAGGTTTCAGGTAGGATTTGCTGAACTAAAATGCAGTTTGTGCAAATCCTACCTGAGAATTCTACACTCTGGGGATTCTACACAGTGTCTAGTTCCTCCTTGCAGGGACACATCATGCAAAAATTTGGAGTAAGGCTCTTCTCAATTCTGTTCTCAGTAGCAGAAGTCTCAGACATGTCTTTCATTCTTCGTGGCCACTATTGTGTGGTTGCATTACATACCAGGCTGGTATCCAGAAGCCACAAATCTCAGGAACCAAGGAGAAGACGTAAGAAAAGAGCTTGCTGTCCTCTTTCCATTACTCTAATGAAACTATGTGTTACAGTGCCTTTACTTAATCTGATTTGAGAAGGACCTTAATAGCAGAGTAAAAGCAAAGAATGAAGCCAGTTCTTCAAGGAGCTGCTTGCTTTAATGGCAATTTCTTTGTTGTCCGTTGTGACAAGTGCAGCCCCTCACTGAGGCCAATTGTTGCACTTGGATACAAGCATGGCTCTCCCTGAAGTTGCACGCATTTCTTAGGGCACAAGTCAGCCCTTCCTGATTTAATTAGAGTTTTGTTTTTTTTTTTTTTCCTCTCTCCACCTCTCTTGACCTTCTGCTTGATTTTGTAGTGAAGTATTCCTGGAGAGCAATAATCCTGTAAGCTCAACATCAACCTTCACAGCTATGAAAATGACAAAGCTGTCAAAATGTCAGCCTTACAGCTTCCAGATGGGGTCAGTACGGAGATGTAATGGTGGAGAAATGGGAAGACCAGATTCCATTAAGGGGAAAAAAATGAAGATTTAAAGAAATAAAAGGACCCAAACAGTGACAATTGGAAGCTTTACATTTCAAGTTACACTGGAAACTTTTGCCTTTATGTATGCGCCACTAACACAGTGATTTAGTAATTTCCATGGGAGCTGCCATCACCTCAGAATACTATTAGTGTCAGAGTCAGGGAAAAGAGGAAGTCTTTTTTTCCTCCCAGAGTATGCAAACAGAAGCTTAGAAACATGTTTGCATTTGGATTGGATGATCTAAACCAACAAAGTTCAACCTTTTCACTAGGAGCTGTGAGCTGTTTGACAAGACCTACTTTTTATCAGGCAGGTTCAAAGTCTACTCACTGCAGAGGCTTCCTTAATAAGAGGGACTAATAAGATTATTTCCTTAAAGATCTAACCTTGGCACCCATCCTCCAACCAGACGGCAGAGCAGATTCATTCTCTAAATTGCTTACCTTCAAAAGAAAATCTCTATCGACTGGAGCATGGGCCTGGCATGGCACACCAAGATGCTATTAGTAGAATTCTCATTTGGATTTGAAGAACCTATTATTTTTAGTTTCTCTTTCTCTTTTTGGAATTTTTTTTTTCTATCACCAAAATTTAATTCCCCATACTACATACAAAGAGTGCATTTCAATGGGCTGAGTCTGAATCATTGTTGGTACACCTGTCCCCCAAATCTTCCCCTAACACTTTGCCTCCACTCGGGAACATATTTTGCCAACTACTTAAAAAAAGTAGCCAACATAAGCACATTTCTGGCCAAGCAGGCTTCAATGTAAGGAAAGAGAAATGGGGCACATCTGTATTAAGTATATATAGAATAGAGAAAGACTATTCAGAAAACTTTTCCAAGCTTGTATTTTGACCCATTTGGGATCACAACACAAAATCTTCAGTTGAATGGGGAGGTTCAGGGGAAGAAAGATCATGTGATCATCAAATTGAATTCCCTCTACCTTCTCACCTCCTGCTCTCCTGCAGCATGGCTTATGTGATCTGCTGAAATAATGAGAGCCATTTTCACTCTCATCCATGGGTGGGATGACATACAGCCATTTAAAACTGGCCCTGTTTGAAGAAAAGTGATTTAAAAATGGGACCATTTAAACAGGTCACTGTATTTCTCAAAGGTGAAACAGTGATCAGTGTAAGACATTTAATGATCCAAAAGGGGCATGAAAAAGAATTTTCTCTGGATGAAACTGGAGTTGACTCTGTATTTGGGAGCGAGAGGGTTGAAGCCAACTGTGGATCTTGGTTCTTTTCTGTCCCCCATCACTGAGACAGCGTCTTGTGTAACTTTGTGTCTTATGCCTAGCATCCTGGAGGATTAATTCCACACTGACGGCATTTCGTTGATGTTATCTTGTACATTTCTTTGCTCAACTTAAGACTTCTGAAATAGGAATCCCTCTTGTAACTGAGGGTGTGGCATAGTTTAATTGGCTGAGTTTTTCCTCTCTTATTCATACATAAAATAATGATACATCTTGCAAATGATTGCATTTTAGTATTGATGAAATATTGTCATAGACACTTGACAAATATTGTGTGGATAAATGACTGAATGAATAGGACACCTCCTCCTGAAGTTCTCAATATTTAAGGGAACAAATGTATTTAATGACAGACAACTTTTAAGTTTTGCATTATCGACAAAGATACACTTTTTAAAATCCGACATGGATGTATTAAAAACAAAACAAAACAACCCAAAATAACAAAGGCTGAAAGGCAGGAAAAAAAGACAAGGGGTTTCTATCTATCTTACAATAAAGGTAATAGTATAAGTAAGGAAGTTGACATTTGCTATGCCATGTACTTTCTATGTATTTTCTTTCAGAAGTTCCACATTGGGCTGGGCATGGTGACTCACGTCTGTAATTCTAGCATTTTGGGAGACTGAGGTGGGCGGATCATCTGAGGTCAGGAATTTGAGACCAGCCTGGCCAACATGGCAAAACCCCATCTCTACTGAAAATATAAAAATTAGCCAGAGGTGGTGGTGCATGCCTGTAATCCCGGCTACTTGAGAGGCTGAGGCAGGAGAATTGCTTGCATCCAGGAGGCAGAGAGTTCAGTGAGCCGAGATGGTGCCACTGCACTCCAGCCTGGGTGACAGAGTGAGACTCTACCTCAAAAAAAAAAAAGAAAAAAGTTCCATGTCATGTAAATTATCAGTTGTCTCAGATGAGGAAACTGAACCTTAAAGTGATTAAATTGCTTCCTCGAGACCCAGCTAGTCATGTAAGTGTAAAGCCGTGGTTTGAACACGTATTTCTCCAACTCAGGTTCTATACTACATCCTGTGGAGACTCAAGAGCAGTTCTTCTGCCAGTGATTGAATGGTGTCCATTTAATTGGGTAACGTGGGTCATATTGGAAATTAGCATTCAGATTAGTAGTGTTTGCTGTTGTTTCAGTGTCTACTACAGTAGTTTCCAAATCTCCTGGGGATCTTTAAAAAACACAGTTGCCTGGATCCCATTCCTACACATTCTGATTTCACTGGTATGGGTGTGACCTGGGCATCAGGATCTTAAAAGCTCCCCAGGTATTTCTAATGCACTACGAGTTCAGAAACCACTGCTTTAGGGAGTTTTCATGTTGCCCTAGGGAAACAAGACAAATTCGTTCTTAGTGGGAAATTTGCATAAGTGATCACATATAGAGCCTCTTCATCAACTTGCTATTATTCTGCCTCTTCCCTAAGTCACACATGTCATATTTTAAGAGGTTCTATCTCTCTCTCTTTTTTTAAATGCATTTATTAAGTCACTTTCAGTTCATTTTCCTATGGACTTGCTAATGACAGCACATCTAATCAAAATACAGAGAATTTAGTATTTTAGTTTTGCTATGTAGCCTTCCCGTGAGTTAACATAGACTACTGTCTTCTTATTTTATTTACTCCTGAAATATCTTGGTCAATGTCCAGTTTTCTTGGAGAATCACCACTCCTTGCTCTTGTGCTATGTGGTGGGCAAGGTGAATGGCCCCATCCTTAGGCCTAGTCTATTAGCATGTTCATCTCTGTGTCAGAGTGATTGCTTCAGGTATGGGTCCATGAACACAATGCAGGCCAGGCTTTTATTAGAACATTGGAGAAGTGTGTAGAAAAAAATTAACCTTACGCCCAAAAAAAGTTTTTTGCCCTCAGCTACTGGGAGGTGATTGCAAAACCCTTGGAATATCCTGACTGACAAAAACTTCTTCTTCTTCTTCTTCTTTTTTTTAACCTAGGGGCTTTGGGCCAAACTGTACAGTCGAATAATGTGATTTATGATGGGGGCTTTGGACCATGTAGTATTAGCTTGACCTCTGGAGGGACTAGAGACTAATGGTCAGCCGCAAGGGTGGTCAATTATGTCTTTGTGACTGAGCCCCAAATCAAAATTCTGGACTCGAAGGCTCAGGAAAGATACCCTGGTTGGCAGTGCTCTGTGTGTACTGTCACACACTGTTACTCGAGCAAGTTAGCCCTGTCCATGACTACAATGGGAGAGGACAACTGGGAACTTTGTTTTGGGAACTTTCCTGAACTCTGCTCCATGAGTATCTTCTATTGACTCATTTTAATATGTATTCTTTCACTGTAAAAAACCATAACTGCAAGTATAACAGCTTTCAGTGAGTTCTGTGAGCCATTTTGGTGAATTATAAAAAATGAGAGCGATCTTAGGAACCCCGAAACTTTGCAGTTGATGTCACAAGTAAGCATGATATTGTGGATTTCCCTGACTCTGTAGGAAAAGAATCTTCTTTTCCA
Organism: Rhinopithecus roxellana; assembly: GCF_007565055.1. Lineage (NCBI taxonomy): Eukaryota > Metazoa > Chordata > Mammalia > Primates > Cercopithecidae > Rhinopithecus > Rhinopithecus roxellana. Next base: position 177,684,026 of record NC_044551.1, read on the forward strand.
TTGGACTTGATCTTCGAGGACATTAACTTGGAGTTGCTGGGGGCCATCTTCATTACCACATAGCGAAAGGCAATCGAGAAGAGAAGATAACAGAGGAGAGAAGGGTACTGTGATATTACTTGAGTCCCTGAAATCTAACATGTCTGAAGCTATTCTGGACTTCTTTTCTGTTTCAAGAGTAAAAATCTTTTTATTTCTTAAATGCGATCTTAGTTGAGATGCTGTCATCTATAATCCACTGTACTACCTCATTGGGCTCTCCAAAAAATCAGTTATATGACATGATATGTGAAAGGGCTTAGTATATTACCTTATACATAGTGAGGAGCTTGAAAAATGCTAGCCATTAATTATTATTATTGTTGTAATTTTAATTTTTAATATTTTCCTATTACAAATTTCTTTTAAAGCTCAAGCCTAAAATTTGACAACACTGTGGAAGGTGTGGAGACTCCAGGTGACTCTGTCCTGCCTCTATTTTCAATCCTCTCACAGCCTACCTTGGTATCCCATGGCTTACCGAAATGCCTGCACCTGCCCCTCTTAACTCCTCAGTTTCATATACATTTGGGAGCACACTTTGGACTGTCTGTGATAAAATATGCATATTTCCTGAAACCCAAAGTATTCTCACTGAATGTAATAAGTGGGAAATTATTTTATAGGAAATGAAAATCTAAGATTAATATTCTCCTATGCCATCTAGTCCCCCCTAGGACAATTATTCACTGTACTAGAGCAAAATAAACTTGCAAAATATGGGAATTGGTTCTCTTCTCAGATTTTGGATGAATAAACTCCTGAAACTGCTCAAAATCAGTTCCTGGATGCTACGCCCACCACCTCACCTCACTAAATAGGCATCAGGTCTTTTTGAACACAAAACTTCAAGCAAATTCATAGCCATTTGCTCAGAGCTAAGCAAAAAGAAAAAATAAAGCATAGGTTTAAAACTAATAAATCAGTAAACAGTTATTGATCACTATTTATTGCCACTGTGGGAGGTAAATTTCATCATTGTTGACCTCAAGGAAGCTACAATATCCATTTATTCCCTCCTTCAGACAACAAGTATCCACTGGATTTCACTCTGTGAAGCACTCTGTGAGCTGCTAGGAAACAAAGTGCCCTCATGGACTTACAGTTTTGAAGAGCAACAAATCCCACATTTGGTTCATTCCAAGAATCACAGGAAAGCTTTATAAAAATACAGGCGTCTGAACCTTTTCTCAGGACGATTGTATAAAAAATTTCTCAGGAGAGCTGATGCCTATTCTTTTTTTTTTTTTTTTTTTTTTTTTTTTAAGTTCTAGGGTACATGTGCATAACGTGCAGGTTTGTTACATATGTATACTTGTGCCATGTTGGTGTGCTGCACCCATCAACTCATCAGCACCCATCAATTCGTCATTTATATCAGGTATAACTCCCAATGCAATCCCTCCCCCCTCCCCCCTCCCCATGATAGGCCCCGATGTGTGATGTTCCCCTTCCCAAGTCCAAGTGATGTCATTGTTCAGTTCCCACCTATGAGTGAGAACATGCGGTGTTTGATTTTCTGTTCTTGTGATAGTTTGCTAAGAATGATGGTTTCCAGCTGCATCCATGTCCCTACAAAGGACGCAAACTCATCCTTTTTTATGGCTGCATAATATTCCATGGTGTATATGTGCAAACATTTTCTTAATCCAGTCTGTCACAGATGGACATTTGGGTTGATTCCAAGTCTTTGCTATTGTGAATAGTGCCACAATAAACATACGTGTGCATGTGTCTTTATAGCAGCATGATTTATAATCCTTTGGGTATATACCCAGTAGTGGGATGGCTGGGTCATATGGTACATCTAGTTCTAGATCCTTGAGGAATTGCCATACTGTTTTCCATAATGGTTGAACTAGTTTACAATCCCACCAACAGTGTAAAGCGTTCCTATTTCTCCACATCCTCTCCAGCACCTGTTGTTTCCTGACTTCTTAATGATTGCCATTCTAACTGGTGTGAGATGGTATCTCATTGTGGTTTTGATTTGCATTTCTCTGATGGCGAGTGATGATGAGCATTTTTTCACGTGTCTGTTGGCTGTATGAATGTCTTCTTTTGAGAAATGTCTGTTCATATCCTTTGCCCACTTTTTGATGGGGTTATTTGTTTTTTTCTTGTAAATTTGTTTGAGTTCTTTGTAGATTCTGGATATTAGCCCTTTGTCAGATGAGTAGATTGCAAAAATTTTCTCCCATTCTGTAGGTTGCCTGTTCACTCTGATGGTAGTTTCTTTTGCTGTGCAGAAGCTCTTTAGTTTAATCATATCCCATTTGTCAATTTTTGCTTTTGCTGCCGTTGCTTTTGGTGTTTTAGACATGAAGTCCTTGCCCATGCCTATGTCCTGAATGGTACTACCTAGGTTTTCTTCTAGGGTTTTTATGGTATTAGGTCTAACATTTAAGTCTCTAATCCATCTTGAATTAATTTTCATATAAGGGGTAAGGAAAGGATCCAGTTTCAGCTTTCTACTTATGGCTAGCCAATTTTCCCAGCACCATTTATTAAATAGGGAGTCCTTTCCCCATTTCTTGTTTCTCTCAGGTTTGTCAAAGATCAGATGGCTGTAGATGTGTGGTATTATTTCTGAGGACTCTGTTCTGTTCCATTGGTCTATATCTCTGTTTTGGTACCAGTACCATGCTGTTTTGGTTACTGTAGCCTTGTAGTATAGTTTGAAGTCAGGTAGCGTGATGCCTCCAGCTTTGTTCTTTTGACTTAGGATTGTCTTGGCAATGCGGGCTCTTTTTTGGTTCCATATGAACTTTAAAGCCGTTTTTTCCAGTTCTGTGAAGAAACTCATTGGTAGCTTGATGGGGATGGCATTGAATCTATAAATAACCTTGGGCAGTATGGCCATTTTCACGATATTGATTCTTCCTATCCATGAGCATGGTATGTTCTTCCATTTGTTAGTGTCCTCTTTTATTTCACTGAGCAGTGGTTTGTTCTCTTCAAGTTCTCTTCAAGTTCTCCTTGAAGAGGTCCTTTACATGCCTTGTAAGTTGGATTCCTAGGTATTTTATTCTCTTTGAAGCAATTGTGAATGGAAGTTCATTCATAATTTGGCTCTCTGTTTGTCTGTTACTGGTGTATAAGAATGCTTGTGATTTTTGCACATTGATTTTGTATCCTGAGACTTTGCTGAAGTTGCTTATCAGCTTAAGGAGATTTTGGGCTGAGACAATGGGGTTTTCTAAATATACAATCATGTCATCTGCAAACAGGGACAATTTGACTTCTTCTTTTCCTAACTGGATATGCTTTATTTCTTTCTCTTGCCTGATTGCCCTAGCCAGAACTTCCAACACTATGTTGAATAGGAGTGGTGAGAGAGGGCATCCCTGTCTTGTGCCAGTTTTCAAAGGGAATTTTTCCAGTTTTTGCCCATTCAGTATGATATTGGCTGTGGGTTTGTCATAAATAGCTCTTATTGTTTTGAGGTACGTTCCATCAGTACCGAATTTATTGAGCGTTTTTAGCATGAAGGGCTGTTGAATTTTGTCAAAAGCCTTTTCTGCATCTATTGAGATGATCATGTGGTTCTTGTCTTTGGTTCTGTTTATATGCTGGATTACGTTTATTGATTTGCGAATGTTGAACCAGCCTTGCATCCCAGGGATGAAGCCCACTTAATCATGGTGGATAAGCTTTTTGATGTGCTGCTGAATCCGGTTTGCCAGTATTTTATTGAGGATTTTTGCATCAATGTTCATCAGGGATATTGGTCTAAAATTTTCTTTTTTTGTTGTGTCTCTGCCAGGCTTTGGTATCAGGATGATGTTGGCCTCATAACATGAGTTAGGGAGGATTCCCTCTTTTTCTATTGATTGGAATAGTTTCAGAAGGAATGGTACCAGCTCCTCTTTGTACCTCTGGTAGAATTCAGCTGTGAATCCATCTGGTCCTGGACTTTTTTTGTGGGTAGGCTATTAATTATTGCCTCAATTTCAGAGCCTGCTATTGGTCTATTCAGGGATTCAACTTCTTCCTGGTTTAGTCTTGGAAGACTGTAAGTGTCCAGGAAATTATCCATTTCTTCTAGATTTTCTAGTTTATTTGCGTAGAGGTGTTTATAGTATTCTCTGATGGTAGTTTGTATTTCTGTGGGGTCCATGGTGATATCCCCTTTATCATTTTTTATTGCATCTATTTGATTCTTCTCTCTTTTCTTCTTTATTAGTCTTGCTAGTGGTCTGTCAATTTTGTTGATTTTTTCAAAAAACCAACTCCTGGATTCATTGATTTTTTGGAGGGTTTTTTGTGTCTCTATCTCCTTCAGTTCTGCTCTGATCTTAGTTATTTCTTGCCTTCTGCTAGCTTTTGAATGTGTTTGCTCTTGCTTCTCTAGTTGTTTAATTGTGATGTTAGACTGTCAATTTTAGATCTTTCCAGCTTTCTCTTGTGGGCATTTAGTGCTATAAATTTCCCTCTACACACTGCTTTGAATGTGTCCCAGAGATTCTGGTATGTTGTATCTTTGTTCTCATTGGTTTCAAAGAACATCTTTATTTCTGCCTTCATTTCGTTATGTACCCAGTAGTCATTCAGGAGCAGGTTGTTCAGTTTCCATGTAGTTGAGTGGTTTTGATTGAGTTTCTTAGTCCTGAGTTCTAGTTTGATTGCACTGTGGTTTGAGAGACAGTTTGTTATAATTTCTGTTCTTTTACATTTGCTAAGGAGTGCTTTACTTCCAATTATGTGGTCAATTTTGGAATAAGTGCAATGTGGTGCTGGGAAGAATGTATATTCTGTTGATTTGGGGTGGAGAGTTCTATAGATGTCTATTAGGTCCGCTTGGTGCAGAGATGAGTTCAATTCCTGGATATCCTTGTTAACTTTCTGTCTCGTTGATCTGTCTAATGTTGACAGTGGAGTGTTGAAGTCTCCCATTATTATTGTATGGGAGTCGAAGTCTCTTTGTAAGTCTCTAAGGACTTGCTTTATGAATTTGGGTGCTCCTGTATTGGGTGCATATATATTTAGGAGAGTTAGCTCTTCCTGTTGAATTGATCCCTTTACCATTATGTAATGGCCTTCTTTGTCTCTTTTGATCTTTGATGGTTTAAAGTCTATTTTATCAGAGACTAGGATTGCAACCCCTGCTTTTTTTTTGTTCTCCATTTGCTTGGTAGATCTTCCTCCATCCCTTTATTTTGAGCCTATGTATGTCTCTGCATGTTAGATGGGTCTCCTGAATACAGCAGACTGATGGGTCTTGACTCTTTATCCAGTTTGCCAGTCTGTGTCTTTTAATTGGAGCATTTAGTCCATTGACATTTAAGGTTAATATTGTTATGTGTGAACTTGATCCTGCCATTATGATATTAACTGGTTATTTTGCTCGTTAGTTGATGCAGTTTCTTCCTAGTCTCGATGGTCTTTACATTTTGGCATGTTTTTGCAATGGCTGGTACTGGTTGTTCCTTTCCATGTTTAGGGCTTCCTTCAGGGTCTCTTGTAAGGCAGGCCTGGTTGTGACAAAATCTCTAAGCATTTGCTTATCTGTAAAGGATTTTATTTCTCCTTCACTTATGAAACTTAGTTTGGCTGGATATGAAATTCTGGGTTTAAAATTCTTTTCTTTAAGAATGTTGAATATTGGCCCCCACTCTCTTCTGGCTTGTAGAGTTTCTGCCGAGAGGTCTGCTGTTAGTCTGATGGGCTTCCCTTTGTGGGTAACCCGACCTTTCTCTCTGGCTGCCCTTAAGATTTTTTCCTTCATTTCAACTTTGGTGAATCTGGCAATTATGTGTCTTGGAGTTGCTCTTCTCGAGGAGTATATTTGTGGTGTTCTCTGTATTTCCTGAATTTGAATGTTGGCCTGCCCTACCTGGTTGGGGAAGTTCTCCTGGATGATATCCTGAAGAGTGTTTTCCAACTTGGTTCCATTTTCCCCCTCACTTTCAGGCACCCCAATCAGACGTAGATTTGGTCTTTTTACATAATCCCATACTTCTTGCAGGCTTTGTTCATTTCTTTTTCTTTTGGTTTCTCTTCTCGCTTCATTTCATTCATTTGATCCTCAATCACTGATACTTTCTTCCAGTTGATCAAGTCGGTTACTGAAGCTTGTGGATTTGTCACGTATTTCTCGTGTCATGGTTTTCATCTCTGTCATTTCATTTATGACCTTCTCTGCATTAATTATTCTAGCTATCAATTCTTCCACTCTTTTTTCAAGATTTTTAGTTTCTTTGTGCTGGGTACGTAATTCCTCCTTTAGCTCTGAGAATTTTGATGGACTGAAGCCTTCTTCTCTCATCTCGTCAAAGTCATTCTCTGACCAGCTTTGATCCGTTGCTGGCAATGAGCTGTGCTCCTTTGCAGGGGGAGATGTGCTCTTATTTTTTGAATTTCCAGCTTTTCTGCCCTGCTTCTTCCCCATCTTTGTGGTTTTATCTGCCTCTGGTCTTTGATGATGGCGACGTACTGATGGGGTTTTGGTATAGGTGTTCTTCCTGTTTGATAGTTTTCCTTCTAATAGTCAGGACCCTCAGCTGTAGGTCTGTTGGAGATTGCTTGAGGTCCACTCCAGACCCTGTTTGCCTGGGTATCAGCAGCAGAGGTTGCAGAAGATAGAATATTGCTGAACAGTGAGTGTACCTGTCTGATTCTTACTTTGGAAGCTTCCTCTCAGGGGTGTACTCCACCCTGTGAGGTGTGGGGTGTCAGACTGCCCCTAGTGGGGGATGTCTCCCAGTTAGGCTACTCAGGGGTCAGGGACCCACTTGAGCAGGCAGTCTGTCCGTTCTCAGATCTCAACCTCCATGTTGGGAGATCCACTGCTCTCTTCAAAGCTGTCAGACAGAGTCGCTCGCGTCTGCACCGGCCTCTGCTGCTTCCCCTGTTGTTTTTTATCTGTGCCCTGTCCCCAGAGGTGGAGTCTACAGAGACAGGCAGGTTTCCTTGAGCTGCTGTGAGCTCCACCCAGTTCGAGCTTCCCAGCGGCTTTGTTTACCTACTTAAGCCTCAGCAATGGCGGGTGCCCTCCCCCAGCCTCGCTGCTGCCTTGCGGTTAGATCACAGACTGCTGTGCTAGCAATGAGGGAGGCTCCGTGGCCGTGGGACCCTCCCGGCCAGGTGTAGGTATAATCTCCTGGTGTGCGCATTTGCTTAAAGCACAGTGTTGGGGTGGGAATTACCCGATTTTCCAGGTGTTGTGTGTCTCAGTTCGCCTGGCTAGGAAAAGGGGTTCCCTTCCCCCTTGCACTTCCCAGGTGAGGCAATGCCTTGCCCTGCTTCAGCTCTCGCTGGTCGGGCTGCAGCACTGACCAGAACTGATTGTCCGGCACTCCCTAGTGAGATGACCCCAGTACCTCAGTTGAAAATGCAGAAATCACTGGTCTTCTGTGTCGCTCGCGCCGGGAGTTGGAGACTGGAGCTGTTCCTATTCGGCCATCTTGCTCCTTTTGCCTATTCTTTTAATAAGTGTCTCCCACGATTGCTGTACTTCACCAGCTTTGAGAACCATGGGGACAGCTAATAAAACAGATACATGAAAACAATCGAATGGGAGGCAGTGTTTATGTATTCAGTGACACATGAGTGCTACATCAAGGAGTTAGCTGAGGCAGAGACCACTTCAGACAATGCCTTTCTTACGCCCTCCCAATTGCTATATAGTCATGACCTATTCCAAGTTTATTCAAGCAGCCAATTCAGGATGTCTCCCCAACTTCTAGCCCGATGCCTGGTGAACTTCATTCCCAGGTGCAGAGTCACCAAAGGTGAATCAAGCTGTAGCATGTCCATGCACTGTCTCACCCTCTCATTCAGCCTCAAACACTGGTGCGGTTAAAAAATGTCTCAAAACTTCCAAAGCCGTAAGCATTCTTGCCTTAAATTGCTTTTTACTCCTGCCATTTTGGGGTAGCTGTTAAATAGGATGTTAGCTTACTTTTTTCCCCCTGGGACCACATATTTTCAATTTCTCTTCCTTATAATAGGAGCAGACCTCTGACAATTAAGCTGCCCCTTGATTGCCATGCCGTGATTCGTTTGTGTAGAGATGTGATAAAGTGTGCTCTTGAAAGTAGAGACTGAGCTGCGAGACAGGTCTTGGTTTGATCCCTGGCCTTGACATCTACCATGGAGTGACTTTGAAAACTTTATTTGATCTATCTGAGCCTCAGTTTTCTAATCTATAGAAAGGGAGAGAGCCCATGGTGAGGCTTAAATGAGATAATGCACGTAAAGGAAATGAATCAGAATATATAGTCAACAAAGAGCAGAGATTATTACAATTATTGTTCCAATTTACTGGCAACTAAAGGCTTAATAACTACAGTTTAGGGCGTATGTAATCCAAGAAGCAGATTCTTCCTTCTACCACCCACAACATGCGCTACGTCTTCAGATCTCAGTATAGAATGTCAAAGTACGGGAAAGAGGATCCACTTTTGCAAATAGGGCTTACAGCAAGAAAGGGTTATCTTTCTTCCATTTCTGTTTCTGCTCATGCCGTAGCAATTTTTGTCTCCATTGAAGACCTCTCTTCTCCCTGGCTCAGTGTTCCAGGGTGCTGGTTCATTTTTGTCTCCATTGAAGACCTCTCTTCTCCCTGGCTCAGTGTTCCAGGGTGCCCTAACCCTCTCTGAAATCTCCCACTTACCAAAACCTACTCTCAAATTTCTATCTGTTCAAAGGAGCAGAGACAGACCGAGCTGATATGCTTAGAATGTCAGTCTCCCTTGAAGAAATCTTGACTGGTGGAATTTTAGGAATGCAGTGGGGTATTCTTTACCCCTCTGTTTCCTCTCATGTAAATGGCCACATAAGAGAAATCTGGCCCAGGCAGGCAGATTTGGTGTTCACTGTGTAAGAGGTAAAGAATTTGAGAAACTCGGAGAAGTGATTGGCCAATTATTGATTTGCTACATTTCTCTGTGTGCCTGAGGCTCTTCGTAATGCCTCCTACATCAGGCATTTAGGTTTTTCTGCACTCAAGTCTCTGCTGGTATCTACCTGCAGTCAGCAGCTGTCTTTGCAAATACTCATTTGATTTTCTTTGAATATACAGGGTCAACATGCCATCATTTCTAGGACTCACACAAGTTAAGATTTGGCATCTTAGGAAATACCTGCTAGTCTCCTAGTGAAAGAATGAAGGTTGACAGGTGTGGACCTTGTTCAGACATCATTAGTTGCACTACAATGCACCTACACTTACTCAGGCCAACATGAGTGCTTTATCACCATGACAGGAATCAGGAAGAATTCATTTAAATCATCAGAAGATACAATAAAGAAGCCTACTAGTAGAAGCTGCAAAGAAATATGTACACTGCCCAGTGTGTAACTGGTTTAATTATCTCAAGCTGTGAGGAACACCTTGGGTACCCTCCCCTCAACAAGATATTCTGACATGACTAAAGGGGGAAGATGTTCCTTTCATGTTTAAAGCTCAATTCATTCCCGTCTAAGAGGATCACACATTTTAAGGAACTAGAATGATTCCACATTATTTAGAAATGTGACCAAAATAAATTCTTTCACATTATAGGCTCTTAGCAGGGTTATTCCACATCATCGGCTCATTTAACACTCCTAGCAACTGGTAATAGGGAAATGTTCTATTATGGCCGAGTCATGGAAGAGTCAAGGAAGGCATTAGAAGAAATGTGTTAAGTGGGAAAATATGATGAGTTTTTATCCACACTCCACATTGAGGGTTCAAGACTTTTAAACAACGAAGGGTCCCTCACTTACTGCTATATTTTGAATGTCTGTGTCTCCTCCCCGATTTGTGTTGAAACTTATTTCCCAATGCAACAGTATTCAGAGGTGGGGCCTTTAAGAGGTGATTAGGCCATGAAGGCTCTGCCCTCATGAATGGATTAATGACTTCATAAAAGAGATATAAGAGAGCTGTTTGTTCCTTTTGCACTTCAGGTCTTCCACCACGTGAGGACACCTGATATGGTGCCATCTATGGGGAATGAGCCTTCATCAGATACTAAACCTACCAGCACATTGATCTTGGACTTCTCAGCCTCCAGAACTCTCAGAGAATAAATTTCTGTTCTTATAAATTACCCAGTGTGTGTGTGTGTGTGTGTGTGTGTGTGTTTGCGTATGTGTGTGTACATGTTTTGTTATAGCAACACAAATGGACTAAGACGCTTCCTGTGATCTGGTTTTACCACTGAATTACCCATTCTCTGCCTATTAGCCCCACCCAGCTCTCTAAACCAGGCTGGTGTACCTAAGTGTCATATATCTACCAGTCCATACATACAAATCAAATATAAGCCTGCATTCTGCATTTCTGGCCATCTCTCAGGAGGCATATCCCCTGCCCCTGCCAATATTTGGTTCTAACCTTCCTTCCTTCACTCTTGCTTCCTTGGATCTCTGGTTTCCTGTCCCCAAATTGAATTCAACTCAATTCCAACTCTTCTTGAGTCTCCTCCAACATGGGACTTTGTTTATCTGTGAACTCTTTGTACTAGCTCCATTCTCTCCATCCTGTAGCCTTCTGTTCATAGCTCCAACAATACCACTCATCTTGTCCATTGTATTTATCTGTTTAGAGGGTTGGCATTCTCCACTGACTGTTAGCTCCATCAGGATATGGAACAGGTATGATATATCTCTGTACTTTCAAAGCCTAACACTCTGCCAGGTGTATGCTGGGCACCAACTTGTTGATCAAAGAATAAATAAATGCTGCCCCTCATAATCAGTCACCAAGAAATTTTTAAAAAGTAATAAAAATAAATTATGCCTTCAGCAGCCAGAAACATTTGTTTACTAATGTGAAATTGCCAAAATATTCTCAGCTCGCACAGCATTGGAATACTTTGACCCTGGGGATTATATATATATATATATATATATATATATATATTTTTTTTTTTTTTTTTTTTTTTTTTTCAAGTACAGCATGTTCAAAGTATAGGGAAAAAGTACTGTACTTCTATGGTCAAAGACCTTTATTCGAAAACTGTAATTTGGAATGAGAGCATTTTTTTTTTAAGGCAGTGGTTTTGAAATGTAGAAGTGAAGTCTAGAACAAAGGAAGATCTAATAAATTCCAGAAATCAGCCTATTCGTCTACTGGGACTACTGGGTATATCTTTTGCATTGTCTTCTAAAATTAGTGTGGTTCCTGAAGGAGTTTCTCCACCAGGGGATCAAGAAAGGCTCTGGGATAATTGAAGGGACGCTCAGACAAAGAGAGACTGGAGATTCAAATAGGGTAGGTGTGCTATTTTACAGTCAGCATGGCCTTGTGGAAAACACACATAAAGACAGCAGCCCTTGGCAAAGCCCACGGGGCTGCCAGCACTCCTCTGCTGATGCCCAACAGAACTGAAATTCAATGGAAATCAAGTAGCAGATTATGCGTGCTGCAAGACTTGAAAACTAACATGCGGCCTAATGAGCATGTTATAACTGCAGGCTCTGCTTGTTAACTGCTGAAAATATTTTCACAAGGCTTTGGGTATGGCAGGGTAATGCTAGTTAGGAAACGTCTATGCTGAAAGGGAACTCTGTGTAAGCTAGGCTTGAGCAAGTCACCTGGATAATGCCAGTGATTAGAAATGAATCATATCACATCTGGTCTTGGGTGTTCCATGACAGACTTCCATTGGTTTTCTCAGAGACCTGAAGTAAACGACATCATGAAGCTTGGCAAAGAGAAGGACTATGGAGCTACTACTACAGGGACCAAGATGTTCCTCTGATCTGTTAAATAAAACCCAACTCAAGACTTGCCTCTAACAGGAACCAGGAAAATTCCTAGTTGATATCTGTGGCATTCTGTAAGAGCCGGTTTTTCAGGGATTACTTTGTGCATAGAAACAAATGCATGCATATTGTGCAGATAAAAACGACCTCCAATGGATTGTCCAGGCAGATCTGTTATCCTCATATTTTCAAGGTGCAATCACATACCTTTCCTCATTTTGGATCTGCATGCAACACTGGGTGGTAACACTGACCAAAGTCCGTCAGTGATTCTCAGTTGGGGGTGCTTATCTATGATATGGGATAGTTAGCAAAACACATACCCCTAGAGCTTACCCCAGGCCTACTAAAACAGAATTTCTGGAGATGGGCCCCAGGTATCTGAATTTTGGTACAAAGCCAACATCTCCCATAAGTCTGAAAACTGATGATCAAACTACGATCATCATAGATTATGTGTTTAGACTGGGGATAGACATGCCCAACACAAAATATCCTTCTTTTGATCTTGCCTTTAGGGACCTGAAATGGTTATTAGACCTAACTTACCACTCTGTTGAGGATTTGCCACAGTTTTCAAGACCCTCTAAACACAGGCATGTCTGGGAGGAGAGCTGCATGAACATCTATCAGTTCACAGGTGTAGTCAGAGTGAACCCTAACACAAGGCATCTTAATTAGAGCTTTTTCTAAAAGTTAGTCCTTGTATTTCTCACAGTTTTCATTTTGTCATGTACCTTTATTATTTATGTAATATTTTTTCTTTAAGCAAATTTGATTTTCCCCCAAGTAGATGCATTTATTTTAAAAGACATTTATGTCACCACCAGAAAAGTGAAAGTATCTGCCATAAATAGAAAGCAAAGGCCGAAATAAATGCAGTGAAAAGAAAGGAAGATTACAAAAACACTCAACCAGAGATGTTCTCCTTGATTTCATCTGAAGGATTAAAGAGAGTTGGAAATGGAATAACTTCTTCACTGTGTGATTTGAAGTTGTTTAATGCACATTATTGTGCATTTAAAATCTCAAGTACACCCTCTCCCCTGCATTTACACACCCAGAGGGAGGCTCTCCCACTTACCCTGCTGGGAGATACAGCTGAGTGCCTCTCCAGAATGTCTGGGTCATGAGCCCTGCAGAGGGAGGGTTGGAGGGCAGATGCATGGGTCCTGGGGCAGGAGGGTCACTATAAGGGCTTGAACACGGGAAGCCCATGCAGTCCCCTTGGACGTTACAGTTTTGCCCCAGGCCACCTGGGTGCTGACTGTTCCTAACCCCACCAAAGTCTCCTGATTAGGTGTTCACGGACAGCAGTGCAGAGGTGGGGACAATTGGGCAGAAGAGAGAAAATTGTTCTTTTATTCCAGGTTTGAAGCTCATCAAGGGTAGGGTTCAGCATACTAAGTCCTTTTCTGACTGTAAAGATAAAAAGATAAAATAGCTCCCTCAACCACAGTGGAGTTTAGTGTGTCTTTGACAAGCAGCATAATTAAGATCTAGCATAAACACAGAGCCTCCGAGGACAGTAAAAGCTGACTAAATGGGAATTTGTTCTGTTTGGCTTTTCTTTCCTTTATTTAGTTTTCCTGTGGAAGTTTCACTTTGAAGCAGGGCCGGCCCTAGGCAAAAGTGCAGAGTCTGCGATCTGTTGGAATACTATGCCCGCTCTGTCTTACTCCTTTGAGTGCTTCAGCCCTATGTCAGTCAATGCCACCCACAGAAGGGGCTTTCCTCGAACTGCACAGTCCCTTTTCAGTATACTCTGGTCCTGTCAGCCTTCCTCCCTAAAGAGTGGTGTGAAATGCCTGGTACGGTGCCTGCCTCTACATAGTTGGAGGTTCTCATCTTCTTCCTCTTGTCCTAATTCATCAGGAACTCGTTCTCTGCTGTGGGCTGATTGGAGTGGCGAATAGGGGGCTAGCAGTGGCTTCTTTGTTGTTTAACAAGGGCTTTTCCAAAGCAGTGACCCACTTGGAATCTTTAAATTATAGAAAGCTGATGGTGATGGGGCAGGGCAGCAGGAGGCCTTCACTTTCAGTGCCGGTAAAGCTGACATCTGTGTGGTAGGGGTGTCAAGACTCTGGCCTGCAGTTAGCTTGCCTGGATGCGAATCCCAGCTCTTCCACTTTCTAGCTGAGTAAACTTGAATAAATGGAACCTTAAGCATCATTTTGCCATCAGTAAAGAGGATTATCAGGATGAGGCATTGAAAAAGATTATGAAAAGCACTTTGCATAGTTTCTGGAATTTAATAATCACTTACTAAAATTTCTTGTTATTATTATCCATATTATCAAAATGGTGCCAGAGCCACCCATTGGTCAGGATGAACTAATTCAAGCACATGCAACTTTGATGGAGTCATAAACACATTGTGTTAGATCCATATTTTCCCCTTAAACTAATTCAAAAGACTTTTTTTCCTGCAGCTATCAGTCAGCAACAAGTTTTCTCTCCTTTCCTTTTCTGACAGAGGACTCACTTCTCACATATAGCATCCCTGTTCATTTCCTAGACACTGGCCAAAAGGCAGTGATCTCAAAGGCAATGAGAGAATTAATTGTAACATGAGAAGCATTCTCAATCTTCAGATCTGTAATGACAGGTAAATAGCACAATTTGAAAGGAACGTATTTTTTGTCCTCAGAAATGCTTACATGTCGAAGGGGTTTCTATTTACCCACCACACACACTGCGATGGAAATACAATGACTTACAATAGTGCTGCTATTAGCCCCACTGCCACAAATGCTTGCAGGTGCTACCACAGGAAAATGAGCATCTATCTTCCAGTTTCAAATTAGTCCATAATGGGTAGTTTGATGAAGACATTATTTCTAAACAAGAAGTTCCCTAAATGCTAATTGCTTCTAAGAGCTGTTCAGTTAAAGGGGACAAATACTTCCGCTCATTAAAGGGGATGCCATTTAGAATGGGTCCTAGTTAATGCAAGGAAGCTTTAAGTGGGATGCTGAAAGAAAAATGAGGTCAGGACTCCAGGGACCATGTGACACCTCCCACACACCGAGGTGTCAGACTGAAGGACCTTGGGATGAATCTGGCTCAAAAATCAGCAGATGTGACAACATTGAGTGCATATTTCTGCATGTCAACAATTGCTAAGTCCTCATCTCAGCAAAATGGTCAAATGACTGTCAATGTTAGGCTAAGATTACTAGCAAGCAGAGATTTCACTTCCTTATTACCATTAATAACTTATCTGGATGGTATTCAAGAGGGGATTGTAACAAACCGGAGAGTGGAACCATGCTTGGCTCCTGTAGAGCACAGAGCTATCACTCCAATATTGACAAATGCCATGTTGACAGTATGAAGGAGGAAAGAATAAGAAAAAATAACTATCCTCAAGGAGGACATGCCTAACTCACACTGCATCAGGACTTTGAAAGCCAGCTAGAGAGAATTCCAGAGAGGCTACAAAAACACTTGAACCTGGACAGCCCATGTTAATAGCAACTCCCAAAAGATGTGCAACTTTCATATTCGAGTTGCTATTACCAACCTATGAAGAATGTTAAGGCAATCTCCTACGAAGAAGGTATGGCATCCCCACAGCCATGAGCCACTCCCAACTCTGTGGGAGAGACAAACATTTATCAAATAATTCTGCACACACACACACACACACACACACACACGCACACCAAATGAACTGTGATAAATGTAAGAAAGATGCTTACAAGAGTGTATAAATGGGAGAATTGATTTAGGGATATCATGAAAAGCATCACTCAGGTATTAATATTAACTGAGTTCATTGCTGCAAGTTGAGTACATGAAGGTACAGACGGAAGAGCAAGGAAGAGTAAGCAGTATGTGCAAAGACCCACAGCAATTTGAAGAAATAGAGAGCAAATCAGTGCATCTGGAACCAGAGAACATGGAGAGAAGATTGAGATAAAGCTGCAGAGTAGATCATGTAGCCCCTTGTAGGATTTTGATCTTGATTCAAAGAACAATTGCATAAAAGACTTTTTTGGGTCACAGGCAGGATAACACATGATAAGATTCTAATTGAACTGTGAAGAATATATCAAGAGGATCAAGAGTAGATATGACTAGATTAGGTAGGAGGCCACCATGGTGCCAGAGAAGACAAGATGGTGGTGTCAGTGGAGACAAAACCAACTCCTTTGTAGGCGCCCTTGTTTCTCTCTCTCTAATTTCTGGAGGTCACTGCTTCCTTTCCATTACTTTCTCTAGCATCCATAGTCTCCTACTTCTTTCCCCTTTGCTTTCACCAAAACCACCTGATCTGTCTTTAAAAATAGTAATAAAATAGCAACAAGAAGAACAGAATGCATTCTTACTCATAGAGGTATCTCCATCATTTGACATCTTATTTCTCTCCTTATTTCTAAAGAAGTAATATCTTATGCACATTGCCTCAAAGTCTTCTCAACGTTTGGAAAATCTGGTTTGTCTTCATCACTTCAGTGACACAGTTCTCTTGATAGTCATTAGTTACCTACCTGATTATATATGTATGGCTACTGTTTGCCTTGATGTATACTGTTTTGCTGCATTTAACAATATTGTTCACATGATTTTTTTTTTTTTGGAAATTCTTTCTTTCTTTTACTTTTGAGAGCAATGTACCTTCCTGGTGCTTCACAAGGCTCCTCCACCTTGCATTCTCCATTGCCTTCAAGACTTTTTTCTCTCCTTTGCAATCCTCACTCTAGATTTCTACCATAGGGAGGTCCTTAGATGGGTCTTCTCTGGGTCATTCCCTTGCAAAATCTAACATAATTTAATGTGAATTTCTCCTTTAACATCTTTTCCAAAATCCATTTAGAAGCCTCAAATCACTGAGTTGATAGAATAGATCTGATTTTACATATCACCATTACTGAATTCTCAGAATGTTAGGGGGAAAAGCAAGCATAAATATAATCTTTCCCCAAAACACTTTCCTGCAAAAGAGCTTCCTCATTTGTCCACCTGTGGGAATCTCTATTTCTTACCTGTGCTTCCAACACATTTTGACCACATTAATCCTTCTACAACCATACTTCAGTGAGATTACTACTTTGCTTAAAAAACAAAACAAAAACACCCCCCTAAGGGTGAGGATTCTCCAGTCTGGCATTCAGGTCACTCTCTAATCTGACACCAATCCTTCTCTCAATCTCAGCTGTAATTTTCTCTCATCTACCCCAATTTCAGGTAAGTTTAATGAATTGCTCTACTTAGTATTCCTCATTCCTGATTTTATTTGTAAAATAAAATTTTATTTTGGACTAATTTTAGAGTATAGAAAAGTTATAAAAATAATCCAGTGAGTTCACTAGAAACTTTCTCTCAGTCTCCCCAGTGTTAACCTCTTACCTAACCACAGTATATTTGTGAAAAGAAAGAAATTAACATCAGCACATTACTAGTAACTAACCTGTAGGTTTCATCAGGTTTTTCTGTCCCAGGATGCAATCCAGGAAACCATATTGCATTAGTAACGTGCTTTAAGTTCCCATTAGCATTACTTTGCCTAAATGTCCCTTCCCTGCACCAGTTATCTTTCAAGGATCTTGTAGCTTTTTCTTTTCCGCAGTGTTTCTAACTTTGTGCCAAGAATCATCCAAGTAGGATGACTCCTACTCATCTTTCATGTGAAACATGTCCCCAAGACAGTTGCCCACTTCTTTCTCTTTCCTTCAAACTCTTCCAAATCTTACTCTTTATCCCACGAATTTGACCCTTGTCGTGCATGCCCACATCAACTTCAGCAACCAGAACACAGAGGGAATCAGCAAATACCTACTGAGTCATTGCCAACCATGTTCATAGCAAATGCATATTGTAAAGGAGCCATCACAAATGTAATTTTTCCCTAACATTTTCCTAGTAGAGGAATTACTACTGATGACTTGACTCTGCTAACCCCTTTCTGCCTAAGCTGCCAGAACCAAAACAACTTATTTCCCTTTCAGGTTCACCAGCAGAAGCCACAGCTTTGAAGTAAACATGTGTAATTTGTCATGCCCAAAGTAAATGTTTATTTTTCTCAAACAAGTGTTTTATTTGGCAAACGTGTACCACCTGTAGCATTTGTGTAGTGTGTGTTTGTAGACGCAGCTTTGGATTTTATCTGGGTTCTGAGTGGACTGGTGGGCGACATAGCTACTGTAATATATTCTTCAATTAAATAGGTGGATAGAAATAGAATTTAAATATTCAGGAATAATAATTGTTGGGGAGAGGAGCCCTAAGCGATGTTCCTCACTGTCTATCATTTCTCTATTCTTACTTCTCAAATTTGGGACTTATTAACATTTTTCTAATATTTCTCTCCAAGCATGCAGAAAGGTGCATGCAGAAGTGAAAGTGAAGACTAATAGAAAGTTTGCTATGCTGCAATATAATGCTTTGTACTCTAGTTGGCCATGCTTGCTCACGTCTTGGTGCTTCTTTCTTTTTTTGAGACAGGATTTTGCTCTGCCACCCAGGCTGGAGTGCAGTGACACAATCATGGCTCACTGTAGCCTCAACCTCTTGGGCTCAAGTGATCCTCCTGCCTCAGCCTTCTGAGTGGCTGGGACTACAGGCCTGTGCTACCACGACTGGCTAATTTTTGCATTTTTTGGTGGAGATGGGGTTTCGCCATGTTGCCCAGGCTGGTCTCAAACTCCTGGGCTCAAACGATCCTCCTTCCTCGGCCTCCCAAAATGCTAGGGTTACAGGCATGAGCCACAGATGAGAAAATAGAAGCTCAGAGATGTTAAATCATTTGCTCAAGATCATACAGTAGGAAGTAGTAGAGTTCAGATTTGAACTTGGTTTTCTCTTGATCTCAAAGCCCAGCTTGCACTAGCTACCTAAAGCCAGTAGGAACTCATAATTTACTAATGGTCCTGGGGAATCCAGGAAGTGTGAGTACAAAAAGAAAAGATTTCCTTCTCTGGCATACTTCGTGTGTAGCAGGATGGGCAGAAGGAAGAATGAGACAAATTGGAAAGCTCAGTCAGGGACGGAAAGCTCAGAGGGACAGGCACCTGCAGAAACCGTGAAAATGTTACTGGACCTAGAGCAAAACTCTTTTCATAACATTGCACATGCTGACACCGATATTATCATGTAAATGCCTGTTAACAGAATAATACCTCCTGGGGTAAAACTGAGTCACCTTTTTTTTTTCTTTCCATTTTTCAAAAAAGGCAGTAAGACCTCCATGCAGATTTATCTGACCTCTGGTAACCGTTCCCAGGGAGCCATTATGTTCTACTGTGTGAAACACTAGCTCTGGAGGAAGTCCTTAAACTTAAGGATGTATACAACTGCTCTTTGTGGCTCCCGAGGAGCTATTATAGTCAGTGAGGTGGACAGAACACGTTGTCTTCAAGTCTCGAGCAACCCCCTGGAGCCACACGTGACCATCACATCTCCTGATGCATGCTTCTAGTTGGGATATGTTCCAAATATCTTTCCGCACCTGTGCTACAAACAATAATAGGGAAATGGGCCCTGAGCAGAAAGAGTCTCCTCCCAACATGTGCCACCAGGCTCTGCCTTCATCCTCAAGCTGTCCCAGGCTACATAGAATGACCTGCAAGTCAAAGGCAATGGCTGATCCTGCGTAGGTTGTAATGACATCATCATGGCCATAACCATATTTTTCCTCAAAGGAAAATTGTGAGCTGGGAAGAAGCTGTAATGAAGGCTCAGGGCTGTTATGATTTACTTAAGGCACGGTTTGCAGATTTATTTGCCTAGAGGGCTTAGGAAGATCCCATAAATGAGCAAGGTCAGCTATGTGAAATTGCATCTGTCTTGACCTGCTTTTCACTTGTCCATTTTTGATAGAGACATAGGAATAATAAATAGTTTACTCTCCTCTTTACCATAAGAAAAACAATACTTCAAGCTTGATCTTGTAAATGGCAAGTGACACTCTTCCTCACTACTGGAGGTGAGTGGGAATGATGAGAGAGTGGATGGAGTATGGAGAGTGGGGATGATGGCTCCCTGGAAAATGTATTTTCAGATGTTCCATCTGAAGAGTCAACTGCCTTTGCACTCCACATGACTCTGAGACACATGGGGATGTGGCCCAGTGGTGAGGCTCTCTGATGTTTCAAAAGCAATTGGAAATCTAGATACATTTTGTTTTTAATTCTAGCCCACTCATTCCAAACTTTCTTAAGCACTATATATACACACACACACACACACACACACAAGAATTTACTATATGTAAAGCACTTTGCTATCCATTCTGTGGAATATTTACATATTTCAATATGTAAGGTGTATGTGTATTACATTATACATAAGATACACAGATTATAAAAATACACACATGCATATACATATAAAATAGTTTCTGTTTTTAGGAGTTTACAATGTATGAGAGAAATTAAAAGTACATAAAAATCTGAAATATAATAGCTAAAACATCACTCGAGATCTTTTATTGAGGCATGGTGCTTTGCTAGATAAATTCTAAGAATATTACCAAGACTCTATGCTTACACACTTGGGGTTTACAATCCAAGCCAAATACATTCTTGTGGGCAGCTATTGAGATACAGAGAAATAGAAACCTCTGGCAGAGGCATGCATGGCCATGAGATTTTTGAGTCATATTCTGGGGGTGGGGGTGAAAAATGAAAGGCAAAGATATTTTTTACTGGATTACAAATAAGGAAAAATCAATGTGGTCACTGAATGCCTACCCTGCCAGTGATAGAGAAACATTTTGTGTTCAATATAGAAAGGATTTGATGGAGAAGCCTTGTTTTCAGAGTGTTTGCCCCATGGGAATATTGCCACCTGGGGGCTTAGGGCAAAGGTCTTTTCAGGGGTCCTATGGCGAGAAGGTTAGAGAAAGGAATGCCAAAAAGTGACTTGGAAACTGAGCGCCTCCTCTTTCCACAACATCATGTCTCTGTTGGAGTCTATCTTGCTGATAATATTAGCTCCCACAGAAACGGTGCAAGATGGCGGAGGCACCTCTGAGACGGAGGGGTGTTGAGAACAGTTCCCTGTTTTAAACGCTGAAGGGTCCAGACACTGCAACGTTTATGTTTCTAGGTTTGCTTTTGGGCATGGACTATCTGAAAGCCCATTATTCTTCTCTCTATTTTGGTTCCTCTGTGTTAAAAAATGATGTTCTGGCAGTTGGAGAAGGCAAGCGTGTGCATTTTCTAAGTAGGAATCATGCAGAGTCGAACATCGCTTTACCCAAATAAAACTTTTGCTTTCCGACTTTCAGTGGGCATGTTCCTTTTTTTAGCTTAAAAATTTTCTGGTCTGTATTAACAGCTTCTTTCACCAGCTTAGTCTCTCCCATTTTGCCAGCTGTGGACTCAGCCAGTGTGATTTCTTTTGTGCCCTGCTTTAAACAGTCTTAGAAACAGACCGTATTCTGCCATCAATCCATGCAGAGAAATCGCACTGACACGAATGGAGGCTCTGTGCAGGAATCAAAGCCAGGGCATGGCTTCATCATATCTTTAAAAAAAAAAAGTCTGCTTTTTATTTTGTCTGTTAATAACAAAAAGTACACTCAAAGAACTGAGATAGAGGTTAAATCAAGAAACCAGGGAATGGGAAACTCAACTGTCTTGATGTCATTTCTTTATCTGTAAACTATAATGGGATCTACTCCTGTTTAAAATTGTAAAGTATGAAAATTGAATAATGACAATAAAAATGATGCTGGTTAACATTTATTAAGTACATATTATGTCTCCAGCACTGTGCTGAGTACTATTTTTAAATAAAAACCTGCTAGAGAAGGAACTCTTATTAAAGTCCCATTTCATTTTGCTGGTAAGCTGGGCGAGGATTTGAACTAAGGCAGTCTGACCGCAGATAGTACATTCTCAACTACTTCTCTAAACTATCTTTAGTACCAAAGAATGTTGTTGGCTCTGAAAATAAACGAATGAAAGCACACACTAAGGTGGTTTATTAGAGGAAGCTGGCTGGAATCTAAACAACACAATCAAATAAACAGCAAAGAAAACCAACCCAAATGACTTTATGTGGATGCTATAATAATCATTAATCACAGGACATTCAAAGCGTCCACCCAACCTGCAAGAGGACAGACCCATGGACTGGAAGCAGCCAAACTTGGCTGGGCGATCCAGAGAAGAAATGCTGGACTCTGCCTGTTCCACCTGTCCAGGATTACCTCCGGCTCCTCATCCAGACAAGCTGAGGAACGAATTGAGTTTAACTTTGTAAATAAGCCAGAAATTGGGATGAGGGTGAAGCAGCTACTGACCTACAACTGGTTCTGGCTCCCAACAATGGGTTGCTCTTACTTAGGAGTCCTCTTGTCAGGTGCTTATTAGGGTTACATTATCCTACTTTTACTTCCATAATAGACAAGTTGGACAGAGACCAGGAAAAGAAAAATATGGATTTCAATTGGTTGCATATTTTTGCCTAGAAATTATTTTGGAGGCCTAGCCTGATTATCTGCGAGTTTTTTTTTTAATTAATACTTTTGTTCAATTAGAAAACATGTATGAACCAGGTACTATGCTGGGCATTGGAGGCAATGCTAAGTAAGACACAGTGGTTCTTCTCAAGATGCTCATAGATTTATAGATCACAGGACTGTGCAGTAGGTCTAGCAGCGTAGAGCTGCAGCAGGCGTGGTCAGCTTGACCCGCAAAGATTTTGTAATTCCTACCTGTCATTGTGAAGAGTTGCTATGAGGACTCAATTTCCCAGTACCTGCATCTAGGAAGGGCTACTTGATCATTAATGGAAAGGAGTGACATAAGTCGCTTCTTGGCTCAGTAATTGAGAAACAAGGGTGACTTTGCCATGGCTGAATGGAGAGGAAGCTGATGATCTACGGAAGAGCTCTGAATAATAACAAAGAAGACTGGACCTTTGGCCATTGGACCATGGTGAGAGTGAGAGATACATTTTTCATCTAAGTTAAGTCACTGGAAATCTAAGTTTTTCTGTTACCACAGCTTGCATTGCCTAATTAATACATGTATATAAGAAAAGTGCTATTGAAGACCCATTATATGATGAGTTTTACCTCTTCGACTCTCAGAGGACTGAGATATTTTCCTTATTTCTGAGATCTTCTTTGGCGTTTCACTGTGGCTTGTATATGCTGCCAACAATTACTAATGACACTTTTACCACAACAATGAGTTGTAAATCAGGCGTTTTTTTCTTTATGCAATAGATTTAATTGAAGAAATGTTTTCACAGATTCCTTTACTGTCAATTAATCTATGCATCCCATGTTTTAAGGAATTCTGTAATTTAAATAATCCTTGGTAGTAAATCAAGTTAAGGAAGAAAAAAGCAATACTAGGAGCTAGCAACTGTGCTAAGACCATTTTATACATCATATGCTTTCAACTGATCCTCACAAAAATCCTATGAGGAGGGGACTGGAGTAAGGCAATTGGCCCAAAGTCACACAAAGTCATTCAATAACAATCAGGATCTGAACCCATTATCTGTTGTCAAAAGTAGGGTCTCTAACAGCTATGCATGTGGCTTCTCAAATAGTGTAGTACATAAAAACAATCCCACCCACTTCTGGCAAACAGAAAACTCCTTGGGCCACCCATCCACCACCGATTGCCAATGGTAAAATAAAAAGAATTCAGCAAAAACTTAATAGCTGTTATTTTTAAAGGCATATCAAGGACAAAAGAGAAGTAACATGAAGCATTAGAAATAGCATTCATTTGAAATTAAAGATCTATGCTATAGTCTCAGCTTTACCACAGTGGTGGTGGGCAAGTGGACTCGCATCTACCACCTTCCACCTTCACCAACAATCCTCCAGTTTTCCTTTAGCGGGGCGACTCACTCACACTCCCAACCCATGTGATTCCTGAGGGTTGTCTCCATTCCCAGCTGCACAGGTGAACACCCGATTCCACCATGGCCAAAAAAGTATGGTACTTCTCTGGCCACAGAGGTCAGGGACAGTCATGATGTGCAGGCTAGGTCAAAAAGATCTAATAAGACTCAGTGACAGGGTGTTTGTTGGAATCACTGGAAAAGGAAAGCCTTTTCTCTGCTGAGATTGATAGAAGATAGGATGGATGCCTGGAGCTTCCAGGTGGGAAAGGCGGGCTGTGAACAAAGCGAGAAGGGAAAGCATGATAGATTTCCACCATGTTTCCACATGGAGTCAAAGAATGGAACCCTCCTTGAGTAGAAGGAAGCCCAGAACATGAAACTCTGGATTCAGCCAGGCCTGGACCTTTCTATCATCTCAGTCAATACATTTCCTTTTTTTTTTTTTTAATTTTTTTGAGGTTAAGTCAGAGTTCTTTTATTTGCAATTGTATGAGTACTGAGCAGTAAAATAACTTAATTACTTGCTAAGTGATTTTCACAAAAAGAATGTAACTATCAATGCTTTTAGAAAAATTAGTACTCAAAACTTAAAAATGTAAGACCAACAAAAGAAGTGCTCTGGTGGAGACCAGGGCTTGGCCTTGTGATCTACCCTTTGGATTCTCCCAGTCCCCCCTCTCCTAAGTGTGGAATCTCACGGCTCCTTGGAACAGTTTAGAACCTTGAACAGCAGCAGATGCTCCCTATCTGCCCCCTGGGGATAATCATCTCTGCTTTGCAAGATTGTTGTATGAATAAAATAAAACATGTTTTCAAGTGTCTGGTATTTAAGTGCTTAATACATAGCAAAGTGACTAGTATTTTAGTAAGTGCTTAGTAACACATGTTAAAGAAGAATGAAGAAAAGTGGAGAAACCTAGAATTCTATAAGGGGTTAACTTTTTGCATTTGAGTCACTGAAAGTTGTATCAGTTCCTAGTATGTGCCTTCTGATAGGTTCAGGGAGCTCTGAGATGTGGCCCAACAAAGTCCAAACCCCTATGCCCTAAGTTAAAGCTCCTGGGTGGCAAAGACAGGCTCTGAACAGAGTGTGAAGTGGAAGCATGATTGGTAATTATTGCTTTTGGCTGCCTGATTCCCATCCCCTTCTGTTGGAACAAGGTCTCAATCTTTTCTCCTTATTTCCAGGCCAGGAGGTTCAGTGGGCTGTTTCCACCGCCTGGTCAATCAGTTTATTCCTTTCTCCTGGCCACAGCCATTGGTTTAGGAAAGGGCACATGACCTAAGTTATCCAATGAGATTCAATCTTAGGAGCGTGTTGTTTGTATCCATTAAGAAAGAGAAGCTCTAGGACAATTTGGTTGGGTTTTTAAACAGGTATATATGTAAGCGAAGGCATACTGGAACTTATCTTGTCATTACAAATGGAGAGTCTTCTTAAGAACAAGGCCGGGTCATATGGTACATCTAGTTCTAGATCCTTGAGGAATCGCCATACTGTTTTCCATAATGGTTGAACTAGTTTACAATCCCACCAACAGTGTAAAAGTGTTCCTATTTCTCCACATTCTCTCCAGCACCTGTTGTTTCCTGACTTTTTAATGATTGCCATTCTAACTGGTGTGAGACATGGATGCAGCTGGAAACCATCATTCTTAGCAAACTATCACAAGAACAGAAAACCAAACACCGCATGTTCTCACTCATAGGTGGGAACTGAACAATGACATCACTTGGACTCGGGAAGGGGAACATCACACATCGGGGCCTATCATGGGGAGGGATTGCATTAGGAGTTATACCTGATATAAATGACGAATTGATGGGTGCTGACGAGTTGATGGGTGCAGCACACCAACATGGCACAAGTATACATATGTAACAAACCTGCATGTCATGCACATGTACCCTAGAACTTAAAGTATAAAAAAAAAAAAAAAAAAAAAAAAGAACTAGGCCAACAGAGAAAACCAAGCCAAGAGATGAACAGAGGTCCAGTCACTCTGTTAGCTAGAATTTTCTTACTCTTCTTAGTCATGAGGTGATGAATTCACCTTTAGTTTTTGCCAGAGC
Source organism: Rhinopithecus roxellana (assembly GCF_007565055.1). Classification (NCBI taxonomy): domain Eukaryota; kingdom Metazoa; phylum Chordata; class Mammalia; order Primates; family Cercopithecidae; genus Rhinopithecus; species Rhinopithecus roxellana. The sequence goes on from NC_044551.1 coordinate 177,709,658, forward strand.
CAGTTGGAGTTCAGCCTCTGCCACTTGTGAGAGAGAGAATCCTGTCTAATAGTGTAAACAATAGCATTCTACAGAGGCTTGGTACCTGAGGCATTAGAGGCTGGTTTTCCAAAATTAGAAGTTGAACTCCAAGCGTGGCATTTGGTCATGGCATCAGAGACAAAAAAAAAATGTGAACACTTTGGAAAATTCTGAGTGTGACACATTGGGCAACGAGGTTTCATTTCTCATGTTTTGAGTTTCTTCTTCTGTAAAATGAGGAGTAGGATTAATTCAGGGGTCACAAATAGCAGGTTGTAGGATAAAGATGACCCATAAATACATTTTGTTGGACTATTTTTCCCCCACCCCACAGCATGCTTTATAACACGAAGTAAGTAGGCAGGTGCTATCCTGAGGGATGGACAGAAGTTATTTAACACTTACTGTCTCACACCAACCTACAAGGTACTTGCGGACATTTAAGCTTGCAATCCCTTGTCTAATGTTTTCTTAGGAAATGTCAGCACCACTGCTCAACATTTCTACCTCTGATTTGCCAGTTTCTAAACTCTGAATTTGTAAATTTGGCAGTTTATTATGGCAGGGTAGACCCAAAGAGGGACGAACTACAGGCTAACACACCTGCCTCCTTGAACTGCCATCTGGACCCTATGAAGCTCCTATCCTGGGGATTTTTCTATTGATGAAGGGATTGCACATACATTCAAGACATGGATGATAGCGAAGCATCCCACAGGGCCTGTATCTCAGCGATCAATCCATCTGATTTCTCTACTGCTTCCCCTTTTCCTGCGGGACTAGAAATCAATTGTGTGTTAGCTACTCTCTAGGTCTGAATCCAGGGAGCCTTGGAATTGAAATGCATATTGTTTCATTAGCTACATGAGCAAGGAGGGAAAAAAAGGGAAGAAAGAAACTTCCTTAAAACAGCTTCCCCAAATGAGGTGTATATTAATAGATAGTTGATTTATCTTCCTGTGGCACTGAGGAAAAAGAGAAGAAATAAAGAAAATACAGTGACCACATTAAATCACATCATGTGATATCCAGAAATGAGGGTGCGCTGGGATAAAACAGGATAGGCGAATGAGAGAGAAAAACTCTACATGTACATCACATCTCTATACATACATGCCTTGGCAGACTGTGTAGTAGGAAAAAAAGAAATTTTGTCTATTTTAAGAATTAGAAATGTAAAAAATTTTCCTGTTAGTTCAGTTTGGCTCAGAATACCATGCAGAGCTGCATTAATGAAGATTAAGCATATTTAGAGAATTATTCAAAAAAAAAAACCCCTTAATTCAACAGGATATAGATGAATTCCCAGATTTATTGAAATCATTTGGAGTTGAATAAATTGAGTAGGAGTCACAAATCATTTGTCGCTGGTATTTTTGATTCTTTACCTTAAATTGAAACCCAAATAACACAAACTCTTAATTCTGTGTGAGGTTCTGATGAGATAAGGGTACACATTTTGATATTTCTTTCCAATGGATGACATTCCTTTTAACCTTTCTTTCACCTCTTTTTGGAACAAAAGAATTACAATGACAAATGCAAATGTGTGAATTCTTATAGTCACTGGCTGGCTGACAGGAAAACATGGTTTTATGTATCTGGCACCCAAAAGTCACATAACTCATTATCCTGGAGAAGGTTAAAAGCAGGTGAGCAGAGACTACTAGGAATGTAAACACCCAGAAGGCAGGAACTATGTCATCTTTCCGCTTACGCCTGTATGTGTGATCACAATTAAGGTTCACATGACTGTAGTATGCTACTTAGCCTAAAATGAAAGGGTGGATGATTTCTATAAAAATCATTATTCCTGCTTTAAATAATTTAATCACATAAGAGGAGAAGGAGGAGGAGAAGCAGCAGCAAGCATTGAGCTTTCACTGCATACATTCTATGAACTAGGCTCTGTGTTAATCATATTCACACACATTGTTCTATTTATTTCTTTACCCCCCAAAACAACAAAACCCCTTCCGGCCATCAGTATTTTTTTCCCCATTTTACGAAAGAGAAAACTAAGCCTGCAGAGATGAAGGAATTTTTCCAAAGTTTAAAAGCTCGTAAATGACAAAGTCAGAATTTGAATTAGACAGTGACTCTAGCACCCATGGTTACAATTGTTGCTGCAACTATGACACTGCCAGGTCCTTGTCCATTTTTCTCAATTAAATTAAACCTAATTTCATTGCAAAAAATTTCCCAAGGTTACCAATAGATGGACCATTTAGCTTTGCCTCCTGCTTGACTCAGTGACTTCCAAGCATCCCTCAATCTCCCTCTTATTTAGTCACAAACATTGACTGATACTCCATATATTCCAGGTTAGAATTTGGGTACACTGCACCTCTAAACTTGACCAAGGCCTTGGTCAAGTCCCTCTGGGGGACTTCTTGCCACCTTGGAGTGCCCCCCTGGGGAGAGACACACACCTTGGGTGGGAGCCTGGGGCTCCCACACCATCTGTGTGGTTCCTCAGCAGGACCAAGTGATTTCTTGGTAGGTAAAGAACGCTTCAGATACTGGTTGATGGTTTTGTAATGTTAAAAACAACACAATGATTTGGAAGCTTGCCTCTACTAGTTCTCAGAAGGCCAGCAGCATCTCCATAAGGTCAGTATAGAGGAAGAGGCTGGGCTAATGAACAGAGGAGCTGCTTTGGCATCCATGGAGCTGAAGAGCAGCTGCACTTCTTCCCTGTCTTAAGTGCACACTGCTGTGGCATCTAACTGCATTAACGAGTTTCCTGGGGATTGCAACTGGTGCTGTAGAGGGCTTGTTAAACCGGGGTTCAGAAACCCTTCTTTCTGAAATCTTGTACTCTGGTTCCCAATGGTGAGATCTGCCGCCAGTGCCGTGTGGGTCTGCCCTGCAGCATCCAGTGATTGTCCACAAACACGGCTCACTCCTGCCCCTCACTGCCCAGGCCTAGCCCTTACCATCTCCCAGACGAACATGACCCCTTCTCCTTGGACTTGCTAGGTGGGCTGAACCCAGTGTGTGCTGCTGAACACAACCCTCCTGGGTGAAGGAGGAAAAAAGAAACAAACAAAAACAAAAGACAGAGAAAAAATAGCCTGTTTCTAGTTGAAGCCGATCAATGTTTCATCTTCCACAGTGAGAACAAGGACCTGAGCTTTCACTCAAATTCGGATGCACTGTGCTTTGAAAATTAAACAACCCCTTCCCCACTTTTAAGTGACAGAAGCAGCAAGTTGTCAGATGATCACAGAAAATATCAAGCCAAGTGGAGGTATGCATCTGATTGTTAGAAATAAGGCTAAGGAAAGCCACTGCTTCTAGATTGGGGACCAGCAATTTGTTGCCCAGCAATAACCTGGCCACTGAGTTGGGCAAGCAGGCCTGTGTTCACGGAGTCTGATAGCTGCCTGATAGTCTCACCTACATTTGCTTTTTAATCCAAAGCAGCCTTCCCATAATGTTAATTTCTTTCCTGCCAGCACTCTTTTAAGCTGAGGTGGGGAAAATTAAAAGCTACTAATTCCTTGGTGAAAAGATGAGAAAAGTACCCAAAAGGCAGCTAAGGGGACTTTTTGTCTCTTTAATTGCTCTCTTTTCTGTTTGACTGCTCCCTTGTAATTTTTTTTGTTTTTACATCTTTTGCTCCAAGTGCCAAAAACCTCCCTTCTCTTGCATTTACAATAAAGGCAGTTGAAGGATGGTGTGACGCAAACAGCTGAACTTGGAAATGATCTCAATGACTTGACTGAGGGATGGTGAAAGCATCTTTCCATCCCACCTTCACAGGGCTGCACATGGTGCATCTTTATAAAACAAGAGGGAGCCAGCTTGCTTGGGCCATCGGTCAAATCCTGCTTTAGAGGCCAAGTTTGATGAACAATGAGCTCTATTATTAACAGTATCTCAGAAGCCAAGGTTTTTTTTTTTTTTTTTTTTTTTTTTTTTAATTTTAAAATTTTATTTATTTATTTTTTGAGACAGAGTTTTGCTCTTGTTGCCCAGGCTGGAGTGCAGTGGCACAATCTCGGCTCACCGCAACCTCCACCTCCCAGGTTCGAGTGATTCTCCTGCCTCAGCCTCCCGAGTAGCTGGGATTACAGTCATGTGCCACCATGCCCAGCTAATTTTATATTTTTAGTAGAGACTGGGTTTCTCCATGTTGGTCAGGCTGGTCTCGAACTCCCAACCTCAGGTGATTCACCTGCCTCGACCTCCCAAAGTGCCGGGATTACAGATGCGAGTCACCATGCCTGGCCTATTTTTATTTATTTATTTTGGACACAGGGTCCTCATTCTGTCACCCAGACTGGAGTGCAATGATGCAATCATGGTTCACTGCACCTTGACCTCCCATGCTCAATTGATCCACCTGCCTCGGCCTCCCAAGTAGCTAGGACTATAGATGTGCCCCTTGACACCCAGCTAATTTTTGTATGTTTGGTAGGGACGGGGTTTCGTTATGTTGCCCAGGCTGGTCTTGAACTCCTGGACTCAAGCCATCTGGCCTCCCAAAGTGCTGGGATTGTAGGTGTGAGCCGCCAAGACCAGTCCAACTTTTAATTCTAAGGAAACTTAGGGCTAATGCAGGAAACTCCTAATCTTTTCTATGATTTTCATAAATTCTAAGCTCTACAAGGCCTATAGCCTGAGTTTAGAATGGCCATATACTCACCTGATCACTTTCATTCATTCTTTATTTTCTCAGCGAACTAAGTCACAGTACCTCTGTTAAACTTGCTCTCAGCTATAGGGCTAGACTCTAAGGAGGCAGTAAGTAAGAAAGGAGAAGAATGAATGCTCTCTCCAATCCCAGGGATCATAAGCTTATTTCTTGCTTACTTCCTTCACATATTATTTTGGCTTTAATACTGTAATACCAATATTATTATTTACTTAATATTTTTTCTTTGTATTAACACATTTAGCTCCAATAAAGGTATCTGGAAAATTTTGCCTTGCTATTTTATGACATGGAAGCTTTTTTTTTTTTTTTTAGAGACAAGGTCTTGCCCTGTCACCTAGGCTGGAGTTCAGTGTTGCAATCATAGCTTCCTGCAAACTTGACCACCCAGGCTTAATCCATCCTTTTACCTCAGCCTCCCAAGTAGCTGTAACTACAGGTGCATGCCACCACACCCTACTAACATGTGAATCTTTTTGTAAAGATGGTGTTTCACCATGTTGCCCAGACTGGTTTTGAACTCCTGAGCTTAAGTGATCCTCCCACCTCAGCCCCCCAAAGTGCTTTGATTACAAGTGTGAGCCACCGCAGCAGGCCTGGAACATAGGGACATTTTAAGTGTTATTTATGACATAAATAGAAGGTAACAGCAAGAACAAATAATAAAAATGTAAAAAAAAAACACACAAATAAATAAGTGGAACAAAAGTGTTGACAAATTCTTACAAAAATACTATTGCCAGTGTGTTATGTAAGTATAGTTGAGTCTCAGTATTTGCAGTAATTATGTTTTACAATGTCAGCAAGGGTGAACACTGAATTAGGGAATACTGAATCATTGCTCCTAGGGGAAACACAGAGTTAGGTTCCTGTGAGTCTCTGGGCACAACATTTTTGTCAATTTATTATTACATAGCTTTGTTGTATGTGAGCTTCTGTTTAAAGACACTGTGTTTAATGTGCAATGCTGATTCATTAACAGTGAACTCATGGCCAGCAGCACTGCAACTCAGGCCTCAATGAAACTCATCCAACATATGTATTTCCTCCGTAAGGCACATCATGGCTTTCTTGTTCTTAGGATCAACAGACAGCACTCAAGCAATATGCTCAGGGCCCATTTTCAACAGCAAAATCACCAACAAAAGGTACACAAATGTGGAAAACATGGCACTAAATAGACCATGAAAGGACACTTGTTTACGACATGAGAGCTGACACAATAAGGTGGAGTGTTGCCTTGTTTGGCTCCAGCTGGGACTGTGCACGTTGGGCGACTCAAGATTTTTACCACTCTGTGCATGTCTGCAAATGACTGTGAGAGCACTGTGGGTTTTGATTTCGGGTTACAAATAAATGTAAGTGAGTTGGCAAATTAGCAAGTAGGGGATCCAAGAATCACAAGGATCGATTTTATGAAGTAAGACATGCTAGGATCAAATAGAGGCTTTCTCCTTGACATAGTAAGAAGAGCTGAAAGAGTGTAACCAGTGAACAATGTTTGTGCTGTGTGATTCAGTGCTCCTTGATGCCAAATGTGTAAAACACCTAGAGTCACCCGGAATGTCACCAGTGTTGTTTATTCCTTGCTTTGGGAAATTCTACCTTCTCTCTACAAATTTGGGATATTTAAGATTTGCCATGAGGCAAATGGAACTTGGTCGTGGCCTTATTAGAACATTTGGTACATGGAAGAATGGCTCAACACTGTTCATGGCCAAGCGTAACAGTGGCTGTGTTTCCTTCCTCTCTCCCCACTAACCAGCTCCAGCTGGTTGTAGCCTTCGCTAAAGTTGTGCTGGGAACAGGACCGAATTTGTGAGCAGCATCCATAGGAGATGATTGCAATGCCAGGGCTTATCTAAAATGTTGCAGAAAGGCTTTCTCTCTGAACCTTGTTTATTCTGGTATGTTACTTGATTCAAACACGAAGAGGGGAACCACTGACTGATACATATCCTAAAACTCAGTTATTTAAGTAATTTTGCCTTAGTTAATGTGATTCTAAGTTAATGAGTGCTAAGACTACAAAGGAAGAACAGATCCTAGTAAAGTCACTGTGTGCAGGACAATATGAAGTAACATGTTCTCATTTCTCACCCCACCTAATTTTGTGAAATCGTAGACACCATAGAAGAGCATTTTGGGATCTCACAATGGATGGTCAAGGTGACTGAGGATCCACCACACCCCTCACCTAACCCCATTTAATTCTAGAGAGGTTCTTGGCTGGTAGGACAATAAATCTATCTTCTAATATTATCTCTGTTGTTTGGTTGCTTCTTGGTTGCAAGTTGCTAAAGATTTTTTGTCGATGGAGGCTGGAGTAATGAGCAGCCTGTGATGGGTCCCTGTTGCCCAACACACTAGGCCTAAAATATCTTTGTGGCTATTGGGAAAGGTCTTCATGTTAGTCCCTACTTGCAACATGCAGCACAAAACACCCTCCAGGAAGGAGGCAGAGCTGCCGCTCACCACTGCTGGCCCGCTTGGTGTTTTAGAGGTTGTATGCGGAGAATGCTTTTCTTTTAACTTTATGTTTAAGATGAAAATTTTCTTCCTTCCACCTCATTGCCATCATGATGTTCTGTACCACAATAAAGGACTTTAAAGAAACTCTGAATTCTGGGTGACAGCCTGATATGTGCTAATGCTGCTTACACCATTAGCCAAGGGCTAAGTTGAGAGCAAGTCAGATCAGACGTTGACAACTGGCAAGGTAAGATCTTACCATTACAGAAGGCATCCTGATGGAGTAAGATAGTTTTCAGGTTGCTTCCCCAAACTAAAACTTGTGGAGTCACACACACACACACACACACACACACATACACATACACACACACACACACACGACTTTCAAAGAAAGGTATCATGAGCCTATTCTACATTTCACCCAGTATCCCATTTTGTAGTTATTATTTTAATTCCTTTTGTAGGAAAAATTGTGCTAACAATACTGCTAACAATGATAAATTTTGCTGTTGACTATATACTATTGTGCTTATTCCTAGGGAAGACCCCCAAGTGTTTGCTTTGTGAGACTGTGGGAAATCATTCTTATAAGGATTAAAGGACTATACGGAACTTAATTTTCTATCCCCTCCCACCAACACTCTTGCTGAAACCCTGTTTTCTCACAACCATATGACTCTAGCAAGTACTGAGTTACTCTCCAGTTATAGGTTTACCATCCCTGTGCACACCACTGTCATATAATCTCCTTTAAGCCATGTTCTGTGTGTATTTGTCCTGTTCAACAGCCTGTAATGGTTCCACTGCCCAACACACTAGACCTAATATACCTTTGTTGCTGTGAAGAAAGTTCTTCATATTAATTCCTACCCTACTTGGCCAAACTTTTTCTTCTTTCAGAACACTTCTCCTCCACATAAATGGCTCTTGTTGGTTTCAGCAGAATCCATGCATCCATGATGTGGATTCATATCTCAGGGTTTTCTTTCCTCGCATCTCTTCAAATCTTCTTTAGCTCACCAAGCTTTCTCTTTTTACTGTAGCCCACAAGGAAACTACCTTGATGGATCCCTTGTAGCAGGGGCCAGCACACATTTTGTAGAAAAGTCTAGATAGTAAATATTTTACCTTTTGCAGTCCATGTGGTGCAACTACTCAACTCTGTCCACTGTGGCAGCAACGAAGCAGCCAGGACCAGATAATAAATGAATGACATGGCTATGTTCCAAGAAAACATTATTTACAAAAACAGGCAACTGGTGGTTAGATGGCTCACGGACTATAATTTGCCAGCCCGTATCCCACAGAATCTGGACAAGCACACACATGCTGTTACTTAATAATTTACTTACTTGCATTTTTTTTTTTTTCTGTGAATGACATGAAGAGCTAAGCTTTGGCTCACTATTTAGAAACTAAGCCCCTTGCTGACATAAGAAAAATAATAGTAAACAAGACCTAGCTAACATATAAGCACTTAACATATCACATGCTCTTCTAAGATTTGTATATGCTTTATTTGATCTTCACAACAACCCTGGCTGTTAGGCACTGTTACTATTATCTCTATTTTGCAGTTATACAGACTGGGACACTATAGAGAATTTTAAGTGAACTTTCTTAAAATCACACATGTAAAATGTGCCAGGACTGAGATTCAAGGTTAGGGAACCCAAATACAAAGAGAGCATTGCTAACAAATATGTCGTTCCACCTGCCAAACACTGATTGTATCAAATAGCACAGTGCTAGGCACATTACATCTTTTATTTTTAGTACCTATTTATTAAAAATAAATTGATTAAATGAATAATCTGCTTTTGAAAGTATACTTATTCATTGTAATGAGTTTAAATAATACAGGAAAGGAGAAAAAGAATACAAATCCATCATAATTTCCCCTTCCAGAGATAAGCACTATCACATTGAGATTCCATTCTTTCCATTGCTGTCTTCTCTCTCCTTTGCTAATGTACACACCCAAAGCTGCCTCAGTGGACTTTCATTTGGTTGACTTAGATTAGTTCACACTCTGTGTCCCCTCTGCAAAACATATAAACAGATGCACAGCATGCAGCCTGTAGGCCAGTCTTTAATAACCCTCCCCCTTCTACTCCTGTAAATTGTGTTTATTCTCAAACTTATTTATGCCAGTTTTGTTTTAATCTAATTTCACAATTCAGTTAAATATAGCATGAACTCATAAAATAGTGCAAAAACAAAGTGCTTCCTTAAGTTCAGTCTTTTGAAAAAAATTCAATGCATGCAAATTGCTACAAACAATGCTGTCAAATTAGGTATGGATACAACTGGAAAAAAATGATGGGGAACATGTAAACATCTAGAAGGAGTCAGGATTCAGACTTCTTTGTAAGCCTTTTAATTTCTTGCTCTATTTTAAAGAAGCGAAATAGAAAATCATAGATGCTGCCTAATGGGAGTTGTTTATGCAAGAAACAATCCCACACTCAAAGAGAAAGGTTGGCCCTCCCCTTAAGATCAGTGTAGCATAAGATTAATGAAAAATATATATATAAATATATAAAAATATATAAATATTCAGACAGGGTCTCAGCTGTTGCCCAAGCTGGAGTGCAGTGGTGCGACCATGGCTAACTGAGCCTTGACCTCCCAGGCTCAAGCAATCTTTCCCCTTCAGACTCCAAGTAGCTGGGACTATAGGCATATGCCACCATGCTCAGCTAATTTTTGTATTTTTGTAGAGATGGGGTTTTGCCATGCTGCCCAGGCTGGTCCCGAACTCCTGGACTCAAGCAATCCACCTGCCTTGGCCTCCCAAAGCTCTGGGATTACAGGCATGAGCCACCATGCCTGGCCTATTTTTCTATATTTAAGTTAAAACATTTGATATATATAGTCTGATTTTTTTTATTTTTTATTTATTTATTATTATTATGCTTTAAGTTCTAGGGTACATGTGCATAACGTGCAGGTTTGTTACATATGTATACTTGTGCCATGTTGGTGTGCTGCACCCATCAACTCGTCAGCTCCTTGCTTTACTTTTTTAGTCAAACCATCACATGATTTAGTCATATAGGATAAGAATGCTTCCCTTCTGTGTGTGTGTGGATTCTTATTCCCTTTCACGGACCACAATCATAATTCATATATTAATTTGTAAGCTTCTTTCACTTAACAATATATTTAGGAACTCATTTTAATGCCATTACATGTTCTTCACAAATATTTATTCCTCCAAAGTATTTTACTTGTAGATGTCCTATTTAACCAATCCCCTTTGTTTTACATTTAGAATTTCACATTTCTGCTCTTGAAAATGGTTCAAAATAATATTTATTTACTCAATAAACAGTCATTGAGCACCTACTTAGCTGCCAGTCACCATGATACAATTAACATTCATTTAAACACAATTTTGCACACTATTTCTCTGGATAAATTCCTAGAAATAAACCTGCTGGGTCTAAGGTAACAGAATTTCAAACTGCATCTGGCTACACTGCATTGTATTCACTTGTATATGCCTGTTTCTCTCCCAGTCTCTGAGAATAGAGACCATGTCTTGTTTATTTTTTTTAATCCCAGAACACTGAACACAGAATGTGCCCAGAGTAGGTACTCAGAAAATGTTTATTGAATCTTGAATAATGAATAGTCCTTGACTGAAGTACTTATTTACTAGAATTACAGATTTTTTTTTTCCTAAACACTTCTAGTAAAGTCAATTAAAAATTATAACTGGCATTTGTAACAGAAGGCAGAATAAGAGTCAATACCAAAAAGCAAGTACTATTTTGTCAGGAAGCTGAGGGCCCCAGTTAAACCTAGTTCTGTATTACCAGCAGTTTGGAGACTTATTTATCTGTAAAATCTCAGGATATTTTTTTCCAGCTGTGTGGGAAATTCTTAAGAGAGAAATTTTATCTGACAGTTTCCTCCTGCTTACTTCTTGCAAGGTGGTCTTATAAGATCTCACATCCTGGCTGGGCACTGTGGCTCACGCCTGTAATCCCAGCTCCCAGCACCTTGGGAGGCGGAGGTGGGCAGATCACCTGAGGTTAGGAGTTCAAGACCAGCCTGGCGAACACAGAGAAACCCCGTCTCTACTAAAAATACAAAATTCGCCGGGTGTGGTGGCGCATGCCTGTAACCCCAGCTACCTGGGAGGCTGAGGCAGGAGAACTGCTTGAACCTGGGAGATGGAGGTTGCGGTGAGCTGAGATTGTGCCATTGCACTCCAGCCTAGGCAACAATAGTGAAAGTCCATTTCAAAAAAAGAAAAATAGGCCGGGGGCAGTGGCTCATGCCTGTAATCCCAGCACTTTGGGAGTCCGAGGTGGGCGGATCACGAGGTCAGGAGATCGAGACCATCCTGGCTAACATGGTGAAACCCCATCTCTACTAAAAATACAAAAAATTAGCCAGGTGTGGTGGCAGGTGCCTATAGTCCCAGCTACTCGGGAGGCTGAGGGAGGAGAACGGCTTGAACCCCAGAGGCGGAGCTTGCAGTGAGCCGAGGTTGCGCCACTGCACTCCAGCCTGGGCAACAGAGCAAGACTCCGTTTCAAAAAAAAAAAAAAAAAAGATAAGAAAGGAAAAAGAAAGAAAAAATCTCATACCCAAAGAAGCCCCAGCGCATTCCCTGGACCACTTGCAAATTGGGCAGCACTCACTGTCTCAACAGAGGCACTGGAGGGAATTTATCATGGACATAGACAGTTTTAAGGAGATGTTTTGAGAGTTATTTCAGAGAAAATCATGGACATGGGGACTCAGGCTTGCTGCTGACAGTCCTCGAAATTCCTCCTCATCCACCATTCTGCACAGAATACATTGGTAGGGCATTTCTGAGACTTTGTCATCCCCTCTTGACCTAGTGATTGGATATTACCTATAGTTTCTTCTCATTAACTTGGAATTCTCAAATTCCTTTTAATAAACCATTTTAGACCACCTAGGGATATCCATGTATGAATTAAATGGATGTAATGGATGTTCATCTATTAGATATTTGTGTACCTTTTCTAGAGTTGACTATAAGAAAGACTCTCCCTAATGTAGCTATTGAGATGACACATGGTGAGATGAAAAGGGTAGTCGGATTAGCACCTGGGTCAGTGTATCCATGTCCAGGTCTAAAGAATACCATGGAGTAAGGGTAGGTGGCCAGATCTTTGGACTAATTTGGCAATGCAGGTAATCTCTAAGGGGTGCTAACTGTGATCTTGAGCATTGTGGGATAGATATGTATACATCATACTTTATCTCAAGAAGCTGCCTTCAGGATATCTCATCCGCCTGAATTAACTCCACCTGAGAATTAATTTTCCTTCCTTCCTTCCTTCCTTCCTTCCTTCCTTCCTTCCTTCCTTCCTTCCTTCCTTCCTTCCTTCCTCCCTCCCTCCCTCCCTTCATTCCTTCTCCCGCCCTCCCTTCTTTCCTTCCTTCCTTCCTTCCTTCCTTCCTTCCTTCCTTCCTTCCTTCCTTCCTTCCTTCCTTCCTTCCTTCCTTCCTTCCTCCCTTTTATTATTGAGATCACAGTTGTTTCTGGTTGGCAGCTGGAGCAGCTCTTTCTTGCAGCAATGTAAGAACCAAGCTTTTGCTGTTGGCATGTGGGTCACCTGCATCTTCTAGGCGTGCCCTTATATTAGTTAATTTGTTAGCTTGCTTGAATCACAGTCGAGAACCCTTCAGCTTTGGTTTGCAGCAATAAATTCAACTGACAGCTGAAATTTGGAACGCTCACTTAATATTGATTCTGAATGTAATAACAAGCGACATGACCTTTTGGATGGTGTAAAATATGGCCGCCACAACATCTGTGCCACAGTTCTTGCTGTTTAGTAATATGCTGTAACAGCATGGAGCTGGCATTAAAGCTAAGCTTTATTATCAAGCAGATCACTCCATCTCTCTGGGTTCATTTAAAAAAAAAAATGCTTTCAGCTTCTGGAGCTGAAATCATGTCTAATACTCATTGCCATTTTCAGGACCTAATTTACCCTGCAATAAGAGAGAGAATGATATCTGATGACCAAATAGCAGGGCAGAAAAGAGCAACAAGGGTAAGAAAGGCCACCTAACACCCCAAATTCCAAGAGACTTGAAAATGACACAATTATCCATGACAGTAGCAGGGACACTAAGAATTCTCAATTGTATCCTCAGAAAATATCGACGAAGTTGATGTCATTTAGTGATTCCTACAAGATAAGAAAAGATATTTTCTTTTCTCAGCCACCCCCCACCCCATAACAAAAACGATGATTACCAGTGGTACTTGCCCTAATGCCTGAGCATCATTCTAATTTAGCATTGCCCTAGGAAATACTAAACTAATTTTGCTAGGATGGATACAGGGATGTTTGCATCTGATTTACTCTCACTGTTTTTCTTTGAAGTCTTGATATCTTTAAAACATTCTCCAAGTAGGCAGAACATCAATTTGTGCACTTTAAAAAATCCAATTTAAGCAGGTTAAAGATTGTCAAAATAGTCTAACCATATTTCTCCAACAGAATTTTCAACCATGGAGCACACACACAAAAAATGCTAAACTTGAAAGCATTCTATCATTTCAATATATTCCATAGCTCAGATTGGCTCTTCCTTGGTGAATAGTGAGAATTTAAATCTCTTTATCACAAGAGACAGATCTTGAGTCTGAAACAATATAGCATCTTTTTTCACTGCTCTGATATTTTGACTCTGTTTGGTTGAGCCATTTCTGGAGGGTACAAGCACAAAGTTTTAAATCCTATTTCTCTGGAGAAAAGAAAAGAATTAAATCATATTTAGAAAGTCTCCTTCTCTGTAAAATATACTTCCAAAATAAAAGACCTGTCAGTAGTTTCAAGGAGGTTAAACATATGGAAAACTGAGAATGGTTTTATTTGTTCTTCTGGTCAATAGAATACAGATTCTATTTAACATGCAAACCTGGCTATTATAGGTGCTTAAACTTGGCATGGTGACAATCTATATGAAGAAAACTATTAATAGGGTGCTTTTTGTATTATAAACTGCCAAAATAATGTGGGTCTGATACTTGGTAAGTGTTTTATTCAAAGAAAATGTCGGGCCTGGTATGTAATTGAAAACGTCAGACTTCAAAGTCCTAACATAAAATGAGAGACATTGGCCTGTACCCTTTCCCCAGGGAAACCTAGGAGACTGCCCACTGGGATAACTTCCAAAATGAATAGAGAGCCATGCTGCCTAAAAATGCTAATCAAGCCATAAGTGTGATGTCCTGACAGTGATACATTGGTCAGGGAAAAAAGCTCACCCAACTGACATGCTTTCAGGTAGATTTCCAAGACTGACCTGCAGCTTTCACCCATAATCTCCGCCACTTTTCTCCATTAAATTCCAGCAATTATTATAATATTTTTGATATATTATTTCCTCAAGTGGTATTCATCTTAGGAAAGTTCAGAAATACTGAAGGCCACTCCTAAATTCCAGGGAACACACATTAATTTATAAAGACCAAGTTTATTATTCATGCAGAATCATGTGGGTAAAATGTGATTGGATTCTTTTATTGACAGCAGCCCACAACAGATGGCTGAAATGCCACTTTCATTTCAGGAAGAAAGGAAGCTTTCACAGGAAAAAAAAAGGAAGCCTGGAGTTGCAAGGTAAGATCATCCTTAATTATGAGTCCCAGGTACTGTATGGCCACCATATTTATATAATTAGAAAGTGCATTTCAAACTAGGGCATTCAGATACGTAGTTCACTGTTAACAGCAAAACACACATGGCGCTAGGTTACAGGGTCTGTGAAGAGGAGCTGGACCCAGCGAATCAAAAACATTTCAGCTTTAAGATGAGTTTTTGGCTCTGAGTTTAGAATGAATCAATCCTTAAACTTGGCAAGCAATAATTAATTCCAGCAGTGTATCACTCATCTGTGTAATGGCTGCCCCCTCAAATAGAGATCTTCTAAAACTCTCCCTGGTGAAATCAGCGAAGCCATCAGATGCAGCCATATGTTCAAAGCTCAGAGAGGATTGGTCATGAGACAGTTGCCTATGAATTGAGATGTTAACTGCCCAACAAAATTTTAGTAGCATAGGATGAGAGCCATAGAATTGTTTCAATTGTTACCAAGAATGCAAAGGAACAAACAAGCAAAAACAAATAACAAACGAAACCCTACTCCTCTTCAAACATTTAAATCTACTATTTTTCCTTCCTTTTTGAATTAGTACTTGAAGGAATTCAAGATACTGGGGTAGCTTTGTTGCTAGCACCTACTGAGTCCAACAGAAAGGATAAAATGACTAGAAAAATAAGTGAACACACAGACAAGGTAAACAGGCATGAATTGGATTATTCCAGCATCCTCTGCTGAGGTAGGATTCAAAACGAATCTGATTATATGAATATTAGGAGCCACTAAGTATCTTTCTGCAGCAATTACCAAGCTTTCACACATAAAAGAGGACATTTCCTTTAGTGCTAGGCCAATCTATCAAGTGTTTAGCTTCAAACTAAAAGTTGAGAGAGAGAGGGAGATAGAGAGACCCACTGAAGTAGCCTTATAATGTAATGATGTTGCTCTCTTTTTCTCTCTTTTCTCTCCCCTCTCCTTTCTTCTCCTTTCTTCTTTTATTCTCTTCCTTCTCTTTGTATTAAATCTCAGAAAGTTATTTTTATTCCTTAAGTGCATTGAAACTTTTTCTGATATCCAATTTTTGCCTTCTTTAAATTCTAATTTTGGGCTTTACAACTTGGAAACCGCTAAGAAAGCTGTACTATCCTCTCTCAGCCATGGTCCTGCCCAGTGGGACCAACAGCCCTCAAACCCTCATTGTAAGCTTCCCTCTGAGTCTTAGAGACCCAGGATTCAGTGTACAGATAACCAAAGCTGTTTAGAAGTTTACTGTGTTGTATCCCATTTACTCTTCCAGCAGTTAGTTTGATTTCTTTTTAATGAAAAGCAAACCAATGGCAGACTTATGTAACAGACCCTATAGAAAGACCACATTGACACTGGATAATAACGCTGTGAGTCAAAGCTCCATAAAAATGCTGGGCATGCATCAGAGGAAGTGCAACATGGTGGTTACCAGAGCAAGTTCTGGTTCAAATTCCACATCTGCCACTTCCTAGGTAAGGAATGAAGTTAGTTTACCACTTTTGCTTAAATACTGGAATAAGAATATCAATAGTACCTATTACTGTACTAAGGTTGGTATAAAAAGTCAATACAAAGCTCCTAACATTGCCTAGGTGGACTGGTTCTTATCGCTTCTCCAGAATCACTTTGGACCTTGCTTTCCTTGGCTGCAGCTATTCACAACTTCTCTCTGTTCCCCACCTGTCCATGTTCTAACTTGTCATAGAGTCATGTATATCCTGCTTTCCTTGTCTGGAATACTCATTCTTAATCACTAAGCCTTTGCTGTTCTGCCCAGTTGATTCCCACGACTACATCACTCCCTCTTCCAATCCATTGAATGGATTCTCCATGAGGTAGGGGCGGTGCCTACCTTTGTTCATTATTCTTTCCACAGCCAGGATTGGAGGGCTTGGCACATAGTAAGAACTCAACAAATACTAGTGCCATCCTGATGCAATGTGTTAGTCCTTGGAGCACATGTTGGGAAAATAAACTTCTGGCAGATGGGATCACTAGACACTGGAAAGATAGAAAGTGGCTTTGAATTTCTCATGTGAACATTCTAGCCATACAATTGTGAATTATAGTGAACAGCAAAGTCTGTCTTTACTGGGGAAAAAAACTAGCAAACTTCAGGTTTAGACCCACACCAAGCTCTAATAATCCCACAGGCATCCTGGGTTCACTGGCCATTGTCTTGAAAGCCATGCCTCAATGGACACAATCCTTGTATTCATAGGCAATAGCCCGGGTATTAGTATTCAAGCTTGATCATTTCTCTGCAAATCCAGTGGCTAAATAAATATTTTAATTGAGCCCAGGAGTGTTGACTTGCAGACATAGTGTAGAAAAAAATCACAGGAAAAATGGGAAGTTGAAGAAGCCTTTTACCTTTGAATGGAATATGATACTTACAAAACATCAATAACAATTTTCTATTGGGGAAAAACCTGTGGCAAGAATAACCGGGTTAGTTTTTAAGTGGCAACTGGACAGAAAAACAAATAAAACAAAACTGCCATAGTAAGTCAGGTAAGGTAATTTAACTGGATAAAATATAATGCATTTGGTTTTCTGTAATGTTAACATGCAGAAATTATCATTAGCCAATGAAAAGGCCCCAATGTCCAAAATCATGTTAAATGTAATCACAGTGATTAAAATGTAACTACATACATTCAGTAAAAAAAAAAAATGACAGAGTGAGTGAGGATGTGCCTTTGAAATAACATCAAATTACTTATGGATGAAGATTTCGAATCTCTGTTGAATGGGGCAAAATACTACCAAATCTTCACGAACACCAAACACTCCATAAACTGTAAAGCTATCTCCACATTAATTTCACTGTTTTATGTACATATTCACACAAGTAATGACCTCTATGTATACATTTATCTCTTCATCTTTTTATATATTTCTATATCTATTTCTTTTCATATATAATGTCTTTCTTATGAGAATATTATTTGCAGTTCACTGATGATAATAATAGCTAAACTTTATTGAGAACTTACTCTAAGATACGTATTGTTGCAAGAGCTTTACATTTATTATCTTACTTAATCATCACAAGAATCTCATGAGAAAGGCATGGCTAATGTTCCCATTTTATAGAAGAGGGACACTGAGGCTCAGTAAGTAAGTAAATCCTCCCAGGTCACACAGTCAGTGGCTTTGCTGGGATATAAATTCAGGCAGTCTAACTTAAGAGCTCGGATCCCCACCGCCACTCTCTACCACTTCATAACCATTATGTGCTCCTGATGATTGAGATCATCCTGGAAACATCCCAAATAAATAAAACAAGGCTTCTAGGGCTTTGGAGGCTCCACAGGAAGCCCAAATGTAGCCCTTTCATAGATCATTAAGTCTTATATGGAGTATTTGCACATAACAAACATTTTCCTAATAATCTACATATCTTTTTAAAATTCCAAGGCACTAATGGGGGATGTCACTAAGTTTGGTGGATGTTCAATTGTTTAAAAACAAACCTTACCAACATTCTTAAACTTTCTAGTGGGCTTTCCCATTGCTTATTTCTATAGCATGTAATTATCACTTAAAGAACTATCTACTTATGTGGAAGCAAGAAAGGGAAAACAAAACCAATGGAAAACACAAACATAGGCATGTTTGTTGTTTCATATTGTGGGTTATTTAGCTTGGATAATAAATCATTACAATGAATGTCAACACAGCACAGGGGAACGGGAGTAGTTAGTTGCATATGCTAATGGAAGATGTGCATTACTAATAAGGGAGAGAATGAACAACTCTAGCCACATGCTAGTTATCACTGCAAATCTCAAGACAAGCCACGTTCACACCGAGCATATGACTGCTGTATGACAGTGCAGGCAAATATTCACATGTCAACAGCAATAGCTCCCATACTCCATCCAAGACTACTGAAGAGTTTAAAAATAAAGCTTTCCTTGTCATGCACCAAGACATCAAGCTTAAACACATCTGCCAGTCAAAGGGATTTTGCCAGTCTTTTACCCCCACAAGTGTGGTCTACAGACTTCAAGTGTATCAGAGTTCAAATTACAAAGAACTGGAATATGATCCACAAGTAAGTCCTGCAGCCTCTTCCTCTAAAATGTTTTAAATCCTGAGATTCTCTGCCTCTCTATTGCCACTAAATGATCATAGTCTTAATAATAAATAGAGCAGTAGCCTCTTCTCTTTTTGCTATTATTCTTTTGCTTCCTTTCTATCTAGCATAAAATATGGTGATTTTCTTTTATGTGTTAAAGTATATGTAAGATTTATATTTCTAATCATATTTAGGTGTACAATTCAATGGCATTAAGTACATTCACACTATTGGGCAGCCATTATCACCATCCATCTCCGGAACTCTTTTGTCTTTTCAAACCAAAACTCCATACCCATTAAACAATAACCCTGCAGTCCATCATTTCTCTAGTCCTTGGTAACCACCATTTTATCTTCTATGTCAATGAATCTCACTACTCTAAGATGTCTCATTTAAGTAGAATCATACAATATTTGTCATTTCATGTCTGGTTTTTTGTAATTGGCATAATATTGTCAAGGTTCATCCATGTTGCAGTATGTGTCAGAATTGCCTTCCTTTTTAGGATTGAATAATATTTTGTGGTATGTGGATGCCACATTCGTGTATTCTGTCATCTGTTGACCAACATTTGGGTTGCTTCCATCTTTTGGCTATTGTGAATAAAGCTGCTATGAACGTGGGTGTACAAATATCTGTCTGAGTCTTTGCTTTTCATTTTGACAAGTATACATACAGAAGTGGATTTGGATCATACGGTAATTGTACGTTTAATGTTTTGAGGAACCACCATACTGTTTTCCACAGCAATGATATCATTTAATATTCCCACCAGCTATGATTAAGGGTTCTAGTTTTTGTTTGTTTGCTTGTTTGTTTTTCAAGATGGAGTCTCACTCTGTCTCCCAGGCTGGAGTGCAGTGGCACGATCTTGGCTCACTGCAACCTCCACCTCCCGGGTTTAAGCGATTCTCCTGCCTCAGCCTCCCGAGTAGCTGGAATTACAGGCATGCACCACAACACCCAGCTAATTTTTTTGTATTTTCAGTAGAAATGGGGTTTCACCATGTTGGCCAGACTGGTCTCGAACTCCTGACCTCAGGTGATCTGCACGCCTCAGCCTCCCAAAGTGCTGGGATTACAGGCATGAGCCATCACACCTGGCCAAAGGTTCTACTTTCTCCATATCCTTGCAAACACTTATTTCCTATTTTTAAATTCTTTTGATAATAGCCATTCAAATGGATGTAAAAATATACTTTGTAAAGACAGAAACTGAACTAAGAAACATCCTTTTATGGCTTCTAATTGCACTTTTGATAAAATGATAAACTCTGCCATGGCTACAATGCCCTATGTGATCTGTTATCTGCAGGAATCTCTTTAATTCCATATCATCCCACTGTGTCCCCTTGTTTTGTGCTAGAATGCTTAGCTCCATTTAGTGCTCTAAATATGTAAAATTTTTCCCTACGTTAGAATCTTTGCACATATTAATCCCTTTGCCATGAAAACTCTTTCCCTCTCTATTTTGAAGGTGAGCTTCGCCTCACCCTGTCTGAGCTTAAATACCACCTGGTCATCAGTTGTTCCAGTGGCTCCCCTCATCGTGATTTCTTCTCTCTTCCTGCTCTTTTTTCACATAACACTAAAATAAATATTCAGTTATAATACTTTTACTTGTTCATTTATTTTATTGTCTCTCTCTCTCTCTGTTTCTAGGGATAAATCCTATGGAAAAAGAGCCCAGATCTTGCCCATTGTTGCAACAGTGTTTGCTTGATCCCCAGAGTCAAACAAAGTGCCGGACACACAGTAGGTTTTCAATACATATCAATTAAGTTTACAAGTGATTGACAGAAAAATGCAGACCTGTGAAGAGAATATGGTAGCAGGCACCATGATAACATGATAATATCACTCGGTTTTGAGAAACGGTTAGAAAGAATGTGTCCTGTGCATATATTCATCAGCCCTGGCAACAGGCTCTGTGCATCTTTGGCCTGAAAAAACCACACATCTCAATAACAATGGGATCAATTTTGACATTAACACGAATATTACCAAAGCCCAAGAGATACATTTAAATTCACCGAGCTCCACGGCAGATAATATAAAAGCTCTAACTTGCTCTCTAGAAACAAGAAACTTTCATTTATGGCTTCCCAGCTCGTGCTAATCCTGCCCATTAGGCCAAAATATTGCATTTTACACAGGATGCAAGATCATACAAGAGACTGATGTAATACTTAGGCACAAAACCAGCTGGCAGATTTAACACTGAAATCCCCTTTATTCAGAAGGTACAAATCAAGCCCATGATGCCTTTTTTGACAGATTCCTGCATGTTCCTCATTATGGATATATGAAAGAAGACAACTCCACATTCTGGGGCGCAACTCTAACCCCCTGCATTTGCATACCCAGTCATTTGTAAATGGAAAGAAGCACATCCCAGCATTTGCCCAGAGGTAAATGTTTACTCCGAAAGGTGACTTCTGACATTGACAATAATGTCAGTTTTCCATCTGCATATTTTAAGGTAATGCATCCTCCCTTTAAGTGCTTTCCGTTCAGCTTCTTGATTTTGCTCTTTCAGTGAGCACTGTGACACCCAGACCTCTAGGTCTCAATTTGAATAACTTTCTGGGAGGAGTGAAAAATGCAATAAGGCTTCTCGCCAGCCCAAAGACAGGCACTCAGGTTGCAGAAAAGTGAGCACTGAGACTGTAGTCCTTTCATCTTCCTTACCCCACCATACTCAGCTTGCTAAGGGCTAAAAGGCTCACCCCAGGCTGGGATGAATCCTTCTCTAAAATGTGCTATATCCCTGGAGATCTCTCTGGAACATTTGCTCAGGTAGCTGAGCAGTTCATCAGCATAGCAATTTGCCCAGTCAGCTCCATCCATCAGAGCACAGGAGTGTGGCTGGCAGAGGGGAGACTCAGGGGAGAGCTCCCCGTGGGCAGGTAGGGAATGCACATTCATTCAGAGATCATAAATATGCATCTTGGCCCTGATCTTCTCTGCATGCGGGTGATAGACTGGAGATAGTAAAGAGTCAATCCTCACCGGCCCACCATCTCCAAGTGCCGCTGTTCCACCTAAGAATGTGCTCTATTTTGATCTAAAGAGGCAGGTAAATTTGCCATGTGTAACTCAATGCACTGTCTGAAACACAAAGGCAAGAGTGGGAGCTCTCTCTAGCTTCCAGATCACAGAGCGTACAAATCACACTCAATAGAGGTCTCTTTCTTGAGAAGCTACGATTTGCCAGGTGAGCTATGACAATAAGACAGGCTTTCTTGCTCCTTGGAGAGCTGACAATCTAGTCAATTTAAATTAAATTGCTAAGTTAATTTAAATAGGATATAAGAAGCACTATGATGGAAAAAACAGATGGTGTTCTCAGAGCAGGGATGAGAAACCTTACTTGACTGTGGGTGGCAGGGGGAAAGGGAGGGTCACTGAAAAATTTTCAGAAGTCAAATCTGGACTAGGACATAAAGAACGGATAGCAGCATGTAGCTTAAAACTGGGGTATAAGCAGTGGAGGGAAGACTCAGCAGTCTCCCAAATTTACCCCTAACAATATATGTATTTTTTCTCTTTGCCACAGCTGGAATGTTAAGTTGAGAATTTTTCAGCATCTCCCTGTCTGCCAGATCCTATCTGAGATGCCTACGCTAAGAAGCCAACACAGAGAAACGCAATGCAGACTATCAGCAGGAGTGGCTTGGAAATTCTGACTTGTATTGATTGAGACACCTTCCCACGAAGAAAGCTGGGATTAGTAATAAGTTGCTTGTCAGTTACTCATTGGCTTCTTTGCCAGGCAAGGATGAGAGGGCTAAAGTTGAAAAATAAAAGAAAGAAAAAGGGAAAAAAATGCTCACTATAAATTAATGCTTGTCAAGCTCAACAAGTTGGAGAGCCGGAGGAAGGCTTAATTAAAGTAAACAGACAATTTAAAGTGAGGGAAGTTCAGCCTACCTAGAAGAAAAATTCTAGGTATTAAAACAAATTCATGAAAAGTTAGAAGCGTGCACTGCCATTTATCATTTATTCAAGGCATGAGTGGTAATGAAGTTAGCAAACTCTCCCCAGATTTGATGTTAGAATGACTTTGGTTCTTAGACAATGCTGGGCAATTGAAGACAATTGTGCTTGCGTCTGTGAACAGCAACTTTCTTTCTTTTCTTTGACTTTCCTATTCCCCGCCCCACCAGAAACATTATACTACTAATAATACAATCTTCATTCAGCAGGCAGTGGCTCAGTATCTCAGCTGGTTGCGGTGCTTGGGGACATTTGACGTTTGCTGATTGCTTGGGAGCTTGAGGCTGCCATTTGAAACTCTCAGCACAAAGAATCTAACGTGAAGGAATGAAATGATTTAGACTTGTGCACCGGGAAAAGCCTCTTGGTAAAAGCTGTGCTCTCCGTGGTCCACATAGGAAAGAAATAAAAAGACCACACCAGACAGGATGGAACATGAACCAAGGTATCCCAAGTATTACTTCTTAAAAGATCTTTTAAAGCATTCACTTGCTTTCACCACATTTTTCTCTAAGCAGTGAGCCTTGCACCAGCTGCCTTCAGCAAGAGAGCTGGAATACACTCGTGTGACTTTGAGTGCCAGTATTTAATAGTGTGTGCATTAGGGCCACAGTCCCGGTTTCCAGAATTGCTCTACAGGGAGAAGTCAGGTCAAAGAGAAAGTGTGAATGGGGAATTTATAAGCTGGATAATCAGTGATAATGGAAAAGGAACAAAGGGTGGAAAAAAAAAAGTCTGACAGTTCAATTGAATTTTGGTAAAGTATTTCCTGCACATGGCAGCTGTTCTGTAGCCCCAAAGACAGCAGCTTTTGGAGGTGAAGATGTAGAGGACTTGTAGAAATTCTTCTGGCCACTCCTGTAGGAGGAATCTTGATTGCCTTGCAACCTCTATGTAAACTTAATGAAGTATTTTTTTAAACTGGGTCAAAGAAAGGGGAAAAACACCTTGCTTGCTGATGCTACTTTATAACAGATTGAATACGTTGTGGTGGTAAATCTGTCAAAGACTTTGCCCAAGCACAGAAGTGAACTAGCACAGCAAAAGCCTTTCTGATAAGCAGAGATCAATACCAGGAGAATATCTAAAATTGGCTTTTCATGCCTAACCTCACCATCGCCAATTGACAACTAGAGCACTGCAGACTGGAGCACCTGCTTACATCACACAGGGTTTCACATGGGCAAAAGAAATAGACAAAAATAATGAGAGGAAGGGAGGGAAGCATCCCTCTGGAATACGATTGGCCATCACAAATGCTATGTGTTCTTTTTGATCCTTAATATAGTTTAGTCTACATGATAAAGAAGCTTTGATGCTTTGTGCAGTTGAAAAGCAGAAGATTAGACCTAAGTTCTCCCACACCTAAGAGTGAAATAAAGGTTTTTGGGGATGTGCAGGAGGGGATCTTTTGTCCTCCTAAAGAGCCAGGTATATTCTTAACTCACTTGTAGAAAACCTTACAGCTGTGTATCCATGCATGTGCATGTGTGTGTTTATATGCACGTATGCATGAGAGAGAGAGGAGAGAGAAAGAGACTAAAAATTAGTCACTTTGATTTTCTTCCAAAGAGTCATCTGAGAATCAAGAACTATGTGTTTCTCAGGCTAGCCCCAAGTTAGGCAGTGCTTCTGCATCTGCTTAATTCTTTCTAGCTGAGGCGCTGGTTCCAATGGCACTCATAGCTCACTGGTTGAAGCTTATTGATGATTCAAAGTTGAGAAAACTTTTTCAATCAGCGATATTGCTGGATGTGGCCCTTCTGGCACTATCTCTGTGCTTCCATCTCTGGCTCAGCAGATACATGATAATTGCTGAATGTGTCTACGGGAGGAGGAATGGCAAGGCCACAAGAGCTCTGTACAGCTTCTCAGAGCTTGGGGAGTGAAGTGAGAAATTGCAGTTGCCTTGGAGGGTCTGGGGATGAATTCTGTGACTTCTCATTAGGCCTATGGTCCTCACTCCATGGTCTGCAGAGCCATTTGTGGGTCTGTGTAGGTGCTACTTGATGGTTTTCATTTTATGCTTTCAACTTAATAATTTAAAACTAAAACAATGATCAGTTAGAAAGCAAAACTTCCCTTTTGATATCTGATATTTTGATGGAATGTGATTTTAGGATTTTTTTTGTTTCTAATAGCAGTCCATATTTCTCAATGTGGAGAAATACAATATTGGGTCTTTTTTGGAGGTTGAAGAATTTCTTGGAGTGGCTTCTTCGGGACACTCGTTTCCTCATTTATTCTGCCTACCATGTATCAGACAGCATTCTGAGTTCATGGGGTAGATCAGTGAACAACACAACCAAGTTTCCTGCCCTGGTCGAGCTTATATGTTAATGGGTAGAGGCAAACAGAAAATCACATAATCAATAATTACACAGCATGTTAGAAACTCAAATGTGCCATGGAAAAACAAAAGTAGAAGTAAAAAATTAAGCAGGGGAGAGGAAACTGGCAGTGAAGATGGTGGATGAGAAAGAGGATGATCTTTCTTTTTAAACAACTTGCTCAGAGTAGGATTCATTTTTACAAAAGACAGAAGAGGAAAAGCAGCAACTTTAGATAGGAAAAGGCATTCACTCACTATCTTAGTCACCCATAGATCTGGACATTTGTGCCACAGAGATATTTAGTGGGTCATTGTTGGGCAAGGACATGGACATTGCAACAGGACATGAACAGAACAGTAAGGCCAGGTGAGGTGACTCACCCCTGTAATCCCAGCACTTTGGGAGGCCAAGGTGGTAGGATCACCTGAGGTCAGGAGTTCAAGACCAGCCTGACTAACATGGTGAAACCCTGTCTCTACTAAAAATACAAAAATTAGCCACGCATAGTGGCAGGCGCCTGTAATCCCTGCTACTTGGGAGACTGAGGCAGGAGAATTACTTAAACGTGGGAGGCAGAGGTTGCAGTGAGCTGAGATCATGCCATTGCACTCTAGCCTGGGTAACAGAGTGAGACTCTGTCTCAAAAAACAAACCAATAACAAAAAAAAAACACCCAACAACAACGATAAGAGGGCAGCTGCCTGTGGAACCTGTTGTTGACACTTACCTATTTACAAGTCTACCTAAATCAACTGGCTGTCCACTCTAGGGACAATTACTAACGATCAGAATCAGGCCAATAATAAAAATTCTAATAAAGGCAAAAGAGAAAACAAGGAGAAAGGGAACAAGTGGGAGAAGCCTCGGTTGCCTGCAATTGGATGTTAGGGCCTAAGTCTAACTCACAGAGGCCACAGAGCACCACGCACTTCCTCCTATGTCCAATGCCTTCTAACAGTGTATTAAATTCTTTCCTTGCCTGACATAAAGTAATAACAGAGAGTTGTCACCATCCTGAACAATGAAAGACGGGATGACTTAATTTCTCTTTCTTTCAGAGGCATGTCACAGTGCCCTATTTAATGATAGGAGAGAAGAAACTTGTTCTAGGTAAGAGAAGTCACAATTTATTGCACCCTTAGGGAGACCAGGAGCTAAGCCATTGAGGATAAAATGCGCCATGCGGAGTTTTAATCAGTGAAGAGCTGGGCATAGCATTCTACCTGAATAAGTCAGTTCAGAAATTTAGCTCCTCTCTCCAAATACCCACAGTGACTACCCAGAGATGTAGAGCTTGAGTATAGCCACTGCTTTAGTAAGCTCAGGTAAGACCATGCTCAAGTATAGTCAATTTCACATTTCTGAATATTCATCAAATATGCAAAAGAAAGAATCAATATCTGAAAAACAGAATCTATGTTTTTAAAAAAAATCACACTTTATTTCACACTTTGAAGCTAAAGAAATACTGTCTCCAGGTGGGGTTTGTCAGCATCTTTGTAAACTAACTGTTGCATCATTATTTTTGTAGGAACATCCAGGCTCACGGCTGTATCTCTCAACAATAGATTGATGAGGCAACAGCTTCCATGGCCTCCTCCCAGGTCAACCAGCCAGGAACTGGACACCTACCCTGCTGGAAGGGGACTGATTCACAGCCCTCCCAGGTGGATTAGAGCTTCCCGGCACATCCGGGCTTGTCCATCATGATGTTGTCTACATTCCTTTCCCATCTCTCCTCACATCCCTGTGGTGACTCATACATACCCCCACTTACCTGCACCTCCCCACTTCCCCTGTAACCCTTCAGTCTTCCTGGGAACTGATGACTTTATCCTCATGAAATTTTATGACAGCGTGCAAGGCTTGAGAAAATCTGAAAATTTTTCCACTTACAAAATCAGAGTCCTAATAAATGTTTCCATGTACAGAATGTGAGTCCTAACAAACAGCAAACCCTCATAAAAGCTAACATTTATGGAGCACTTACCATGTGCTAAGCACTTATGAACATTTAACACCCTTATATGTGCTAAATTCTTTGAAGGAACTGATATGATTTAATCTCCACAATAACTTTATTGTTATGAAACAGGACACTGAGACACAGAGAAGTTAAGCAACTTGCTAGTTGAGTAATCTAGTGTCAGAACAGGTATTTGAACCCAAGTAATCTAGTATGTGTCAGAACTGAAATTTGAACCCTAAGCAACCTGCTAGTTAAATAATCTAGTATGTGTCAGAAGTGGGATTTGAACCCAAGATGTTGAGTCTATGTATTTAACCACTGCATGCTACTGTTATCTACTATCAAAAGTATTGTGTGTTTATGAAACAATTATATATTTATTCAAAGTATCAAGGTATCCATAGTAAAAGCAGTATGGTGGAAAAGCAAATAGAGTAGGGTTAAGGAGATGGAGAACTAACTGGGCTGTAGTTTTAGCTTTAGCTGTTTCTGTATCAATCAATGTTCTAGCATGAAAGCAGATGACACCCAAACTTGGCAATATGAGAGAGTTTAATAAAGGGACTATTTAAACAGTTGCAGTCAAGGTTTCTGGAAACCAGAAGTTATGGCAGTGTACATGGCTCAAGAAAATCAGCGAATTTTTCCACTTACAGAACCAGAGTCCTAATAAATGTTTCCATGTACAGAATGTGAGTCCTAACAACTAGCAAATGCTTATAAAAGCTAACATGCAATGATCTAGGGCTAAAAAAAGTGGAAGTGATTAGAGGAATCCAGAAAGAGAAGACTGTATGGAGAGGGCTACCTGGGAATGTCTGTCTCAGATACAGAGAAACAGCCAGCTGTAGTACAATGACAAGGAGGAAACTGGTAGGAAGTGCCCCTGCCTCTATCTCTTCCACTTTCTATCTTCTGATCTTCGATCTCTTCCCATTGAGCCAATCCAGCAATCAGCTAGAGGATAGAGCACCCACAGATCCAGTCTATAGGGTCGGCTTCCAGGGCAGAGAGCAAGATATTGATGGATTGAAAGAATGTGAAGGACAAACAGAAAATATGCAGCACAGTTATCATCATAGTAAACTGGGACAAATCTCAGCCTCCCTGGGAATTGATTTCTTGGTCATCATAATGAGACTATAAGGACTACATACAATTTAGACTGCCTTCCAACTCTGACATTGTGAGGTTTTATGAACCCACCCTTCATCAATTTCCTAAGAGATTTTCAGGATTACTTTAAAAAGGAGAGTATAAAAGATAACCCCACAGTGCAATCTCTGGTAGTATTCTACATCACTTTGTACTTGTGTGTTGACAGATGCATGAAGGCAGACTGTGGTTGAGGTGGAAGGGCATTTGTCCTGCTACAGGGTAACCAGGGCATACTTGAATGCTCTAAGAAAAAGACTTCAGAATATTAAAATTGTTCCAACAAAGAAATTCTTGTAATGTGAAATCCCTTGCTCTCTTTCTGAAGCAAAAGAAAGGGTATATGAGATTAGAGAAATGCAAATCAAAACCACAATGAAATACCATCTCATGCCAGTTAGAATGGTTATCATTAAGAAGTCAGGAAACAACAGATGCTGGAAAGGATGTGGAGAAATAAGAACGCTTTTACACTGTTGGTGGGAGTGTAAATTAGTTCAACCATTGTGGAAGGCAGTGTGGCGATTCCTCAAGTTTCTAGAACCAGAAATACCATTTGACCCAGCAATCCCATTACTGGGTATATACCCAAAGGATTATAAATCATTCTGCTATAAAGACACATGCACGTGTATGTTTATTGCAGCACTATTCACAATAGCAAAGACTTGGAACCAACCCAAATGCCCATCAATGACAGACTGGATAAAGAAAATGTGGCACATATACACTATGGAATATTATGCAGTCATAAAAAGAGAATGAGTTCATGTCCTTTGCAGGGACATGGATGAAGCTGGAAACCATCATTCTCAGCAAACTAACACAGGAACAGAAAACCAAACACTGCATGTTCTTACTTATAAGTGGGAGTTGAACAATGAGAACATATGGACACAGGGAGGGGAACATTACACAGTGGGGCCTGCTTGGGGGTGGGAGGCAAGGGGAGGGAGAACATTAGGGGAAATACCTAATGTAGATGATGAGCTGATGGGTGCAGCAAACCACCATGGCACATGGATACCTATGTAACAAACCTGCACATTCTGCACATGCACCCCAGAACTTAAAGTATAATTTAAAAATATAAAAAAATATATAAAAATAAAAATAAAATAAAATAAAAAATATAAAATAAAAAGTATAATAAAAAATAAAAAAGAAAGTGTATATGAGAAAGTACTGCCAAAGCATATTTGGAAAACCCAAATAGAGATGTCTCACAGGATTTCATGGGGATCTATGTCAGGGCAGTTTAAAACCCACCTTGTGTTCTCTCAAAGAACCAGTGGCCAAGTGCAACTGGTCACTGAATGCAGTTGTTTGGTGGTACGGCTTTGGTTGGAGGAAAGCCAGGGGTGAGAGTGGGAAGGCTGACCTTGTCTCCCTGGATCATATGGGGCTTATCTAAATTGTCCTACAATGTGTTCCTAGGTGCTTGGTGAGCTGCTGCTCCCAGTTCTCAAGGTTTCTCGTTGGCAGACTCTTGAGAAAACACTATGCTTGTTGAAATAGAAGACACAGAGTCTCCACGAGGGCATCTGTCCTCCCTAGCTTCTGGGGATACATGAACTTGTTCCCAACATCTGACATAATTGAAGTGTGGGGTTTCAAAGGATGAGGGGATTTCCTCCTGGAGCCTCATATCTCTTCTACTCAGATCGAGGTAAATGAAATTGAACCAGTGTAGAACCATCACTTTGTTTTTTCCAGACTCATGAGAGGTACTATTAGCTCTATCAGATCTACTGATGATTTTCTCCTTAAATAAGGGGAAACCGATAGCATCTCAGGAACTCATGCTCCTAAGCCAACGGAGCAACAGAAGTGTGTGTGAGCTTGTGTTGTGGGGTTGAGCTGTAGAAAAGAGAGGTGGGGCATGCTGCAATTAAACTCATTCTGCATCATAACTGCCTGGTGTGGCTTAAGGAAGCAAAAAGGAAGTGGGATATATACATATATATATATATATAAATACAACATGGAAACAGCAAATCATGTCTGTTTGATTGTGCCTATACTACTCACAGTTCATATACATAAGAAAACAAAGCTTGAGACTTGAAATGGGTTGAAATACCAACATGTTCAGTTCTAAAGGTGTGGCCCTGGATGAGTCTTTTGCCTTGAGTTTCCTTGTTTAAAAAATGGAACTAATTACAATTGGCATGAATACCTACCCCACAGGGCTGATGTCATAATAAAATGAGAGCAACTCAGTAATACAGTGAAGATACTCTGTAAAACACACATTGCCCTAGAATGTGAGAGGTTATTACCACTCCATTTATATTGATGAGACAGCAGCACACCCTTTGAAGGCAAATGGTACACCTGAAGATTTGTCAACAAACCCAGCCACCTGCAGCAGAAGACACCAGGAGTTTCACAAAAATCTGTTCAGCATGCTAAATATCACATAGAAGCAGCAAGACTAATCCATGTTTTGAAGAAAATTCGGCTAATAGAATGGATCATTTCCCCTATCTTCCTTTTGCCTATATAAAAAATGTCTTAACACCAAGCTACAATAAAGGGTAAAGCCAATCCCACGTTTTCATTAGTACACAGAGAGCTACCGCAAATAGGTCTCTGGAGGGTGAAAAAAATGTGACAGATGCAGACAGAGTCACTTGAAAGAGTATTTCAGCAGTAGACACAGGATGCTTGACTTAACAGATGTTTACAGTTAATAAATTCCATTTTACATTTATATCTATTTTCACAGAATTTTTTTTCTGGTGAAATACCTGGCAGATATCATGAAGGTGGCAGAAAAAATTCAGATCAACAACCTGATAGGAATTAGAAATTAGACTCAGTGAGAAGAATTCACAACTACTGTAAGACAGCTGTGGTGCGAAATCAAATAGTTTCACCATCTAGTCTCCCATCTCTCCCTTGGCACCCACTGAAGGGTTAAAGTAAATACTCCAACTACTCTGCCAGTGAGGACAGGTCCTTGCAAAGCCCCATCTGCATGCACATCCATTATCCTTACCCAGAGACTCCATCACAACCTTCCCATGGAGAAAACTCACAGACTGAGGTGAGGTACTGCCGAGTCTCCATAAGAGACGATCTGGCTTGCATTCAATGATGCCAGCAACGCTAATGATCAGGAGAGGTGGGCTCACCATCGGCGTAAGCTGGGAATGGGCTGCTCTTCCTTTTGTGTTTCCCTCTAACTACAGAAAATCACAAGCAGTCCCAGTCTGACACAGCTGAGGCCTTCTCCAGCCGGGAAGGAAAAACATAATAGGCAATATCTGCTCTCCCCCTCCTCCCTTTCTGCTCCCTTCCCTGTAGACTGCCTCAGCATGAGGTTCCTGAGGAATTAGTTGGGGAGGACGCCTCCCCCGCTGACAGCCAAATGCCAACCGCAAGTCCTGCCCATGTAATGTGTCTGACATTTCTGCATCTTTCTGGGTTAACATTGTTTGACACAGACTTTTTTTTTTTAATATCTCTTAAAAAGGCTTGCTCATACGCATGTGTGTACGTGTGTGTGCAGGAATGCACAATTTCTGTTGTTTTCTGGCATCATTGTGTATACTTAATTTTTTAAAAAAAATTATTCTCTTAGTTGCTGACACATCTCTGCTTTGGCATTTCCATTTAGGCAGAAGTAATTGGTTTCAGAAGGCTGAAAACCCTTATTTGAAACCATGTGCGCATTCCTGTTGACGGATGCCATAGAATGTTCAAATATCATCTTCCCTCAAGTAAAACAAGCGTTAAAATCCAGAAGGACGAGATGTGATTGACAGCACAGCATAGTTACATTTTAACTACCTGTTGTGAAATTATTTTAAAGTACCTGTATGTGAAATAGGGTCAGTTCTCCTTCCTGGTCGGTTACCTTGAGATAGATCTGATCAGGCTTGAAAGGGATTATTTCTCCTTTCCTGTACTGGAAAGCACTTTACCTTTTTTATTGTGTTTCCTAACGTGCAAAGGGCCAATAAAGCAGAGATCTCTTTCTGACACTCACACAAGGTGCAGTCTCTGATAGGGAAGAACAGAAACAGCTATCCATCATGTCTGGAAGGAAAGTATAGTTGCAGTCTGCATACCCCAAAAGTAGGGCTTTTGGATATTTTTGTAATTTTATTTTGTGTAGGGGAATGTCATAGTGTAGCTGCTGAAGTGGATATTATCAATATGGCAGGCAAAGTAAATTCCACCAGGAAACAATGTATCCCAACTCCAGATACTGTGAGGAAGGAAACAGGATGGCTATGCATAGTTACAGCAGAATGACAGACGGAGCATAATGGCTCATTACCAAAGACTGGCATACCTGCAGGAAGGCACCTCTGCCTGCGTTAGGTACTACCACAGAATCTGTTATGCACCATGAAATACACCACTATCAGTGAGCTCTTCAAAGACCATTCTGGAAACCCAGGGGCAGAAATACTATCCACCAATATGATGGCCACCTGGAGGCTACATGGCAGCATGTTTAAGCCTCCCAAATTGACGACAGGAGAGGCATGAGTTTGAATCCCAGCTTTGTCACCTACTAACTGTGTGATTTTAGGCAAGTGGCTTACCCACACTGTGCCTCAGTTTCTTCATCTGTAATATGGGGGAAATAATAACAGAAGCAACATCAACAGGTTATCATGAAGATTGCATTAATACATGTAAAAACACAACTCATTGCTTTTCACAATCAATATTATCAACATCCAGTCCCTTCCTAATTACTCTTTGCACAAGGGAAATTAGATCCCATCCTATTCTTGACTACATATTGTTGTCAGAAATTTCTTCTCCTCACTGAGCCCAAATTAAGCTCCCGGCAATTTCAATCGATTTACCCCAGGTCTATTAGGAAATACAGAGCCAGGGTAGTCTCATTTCTTTTCCTCTGACAGTTCTCCACAATATTTGAGACAGCTGTCATGTATCCCTAAATCTCCTTCAGACCAACCCTTCCCAGTTTTTAGCAACTTTTCCATACATAGCAATTTTCCTGGGTTTTTCTTCATCCTTATCATTTTTCTTTGGATGCATTCAGATTTGTCAATATCCTTAAACTGCATAATCTCAAATGAAACATAAGCTTCTGGGTGTAGTCTAAGAATGCAAACTCCTAAGAAACTATTATCTTTCTAAGTCCAGATATGCCATTTCTTTAATTGTAGAAACCACAGGGTACAGTCAAAATTCTCATTCAAATAGCCAACCATCCCCTTGGCTCAAATTGTGTTTCTAGATACTTAGAGGAATTAAGGAGTTCTCTCTACTTTTCTGGCATTGGTATGAAGGACATAGTCAAGTACTCTCTTGTGTATAGACCCATATAACTAAATCCTTGCAATACTAGGCTAAACTTGTAAAATCAGTTCACAGCTCTCCTGGATGGAAATCTATATCTGAAACTAAATTTGCAAAACATCTGAGTGATCAGTCAGTCTAACCACCTTATTTTTCCAAAGAAACTCAGAGAGCTTAGGTGACTTAGCCATGCTCACATATAGGTGGAGCTGAGAGTTCAGCCAATATGAATGAAATCGTGGGCTAAAATATTCCCAATGACTCCCAACATGACCAACTGAACATTTCTCTTGCTCATGGTTTCAGTATAACCTAGCCTACTTCTTTTCAGCAGAGATTCACCAGTAAAGCTTAGTAGGTTTTCCATCAAAGCAAACTAGTGCACTTTGTTGGCTGTGTGGTCTCACTGAAATACAGCCCTATGTAGGAGTGGTCAGTGGTAGATGGTAAGTAGGGTGCTCACACAGGTGTTTCAAGAAGGGGTCCCAATAGGCCAGGTGTGGCGGCTTACACAAGTAATCCTAGCACTTTGGAAGGCCAAGGTGAGTGGATCACCTGAGGTCAGGAGTTCGATACCAGCATGGTCAACATGGCGAAACCCCATCTCTACTTAAAATACAAAAAAAAAATTAGCTGGGCATGGTGGTGGACGCCTGTAATACCAGTTACTCAGGAGGCTGAGGCAGGAGACTTGCTTGAACCCAGGAGGTGGAGGTTGCAGTGAGCTGAGATTGTACCACTGTACTCCAGCCTGGGTGACAGAGTGAGACTCCGTCTCAAAAAAAAAAAAAGAAGGAAAGAAGAGGCCCTAGGGACTGCAGGAGAACTTTGTGTAAGTCCTTCTAAAAGCAATTCATTCTGAATTTCTTATGATGAAAGCATCACACCCATATTTATTTGCACAGTCGTGTGTACATGTGTGTGTGTACTATTTTCACAGAAACTATGCGTCCTCAGGAAAAGAGACTTGTCTCTAAACTCTTCCTGGCTTTATGGACTGACAGGTGACCCAGAAGAGAAATAGAGGAATTCACTTACTCCAGTCTAAAAGGAAATTATATATATAACTATAAAACCTGCTTTCTCCTTGCCTGACAAGGATAATGTGAACTGGAATAGAAAATGTATGTGTATGTGAAGCTTAAAAAAAACAAAACAGTGGGAAAGCTACTTTTAAAGCAATTTCTTAATCTGGAAACAGTTGTACCTAAAAATCTAAATAAAAAGAAACAAGCCAAAAACAAAATAAAACAAGCCTCAGGCCACTACATTCCTTGGATCCTGTTTGCCATGTAAGAAGCTATTTCCCTGATTTTCTCTGCAAAAAATGACCTCTCTCTTTCTCACTTTATCTTGCTTAACTCTCATGGCACTATCACATGCGACACTGTAATAATTCTGTGTACACATGTCCACTCCCTTACTAGATTGTAAACTCCCAAAAGACAAGGATAAATTATCATGCTGTCCTCTGCCATCATGCCGTCTTGCAGTGTGACAACCTCCTATCGGTCCTCTCAATATCACTCTTACTGTCTTTCTAATCCTTTATTCACATGGCAGGCAAGATGATCTTTTAAAAACAAATCTGGTCATTACACTTCCTTCTTAAACATCTGTCACAGGCTTCCTGTTTTGTTAAGGTAGAGTCCCTAGGGTTCTTACCTCTTTAAGGTGATCCATGAAACCTTGTAAGGTCTGGTCCTTGCCCAGTTCCTACCATCTATTTCCCTCCTCTCCCCGGCTTCCTCTCTCCATCCTGACATCTCTGTCCTTTCAGCTCCTGGAACACATTGTTTTTCCTCCCAGTTCACATACACTCTTCTCCCTCCCTGTGGCTACCTTCTACTAATCAGTTTACTTCTTTAGGGAAGCCTTTCCTTATATCATATGCAAGTCAGGTCCTCCCGATGTTACAAGCTGTGGTCCTATTCTATAAATTTTCTTCAAGACCTTCCCAAAGCACATTTCCTGATACACAGGTGGAATATGATATAACGGCACCAGAAAAATGTTAAGCCCTAGGTTTTCAGAAACCTTCTGAACAGCCATGTTATGCTATAAAATAAAAGTCCTGACGTACTTCTGGAGGTTGGGGAACAAACCACCGTAATGCTGAATCAGCTACCCACATCATTTTTATTAACAAAAGAAAACCCCAGGCTGGAATGTGTACATCAATGGCAGACTGGTTTCTTTGGTTAATGAGTTTAATATTCAGACAGGCTCCCAGAGGTCTAGAGTGAGGATCAAAATGTAGGTGTACTACTATCATGTGTTCTAGGAGCCCCTTGGCCGTCCTTGATTAACTGTCTCTATGGTATACCAATCATCCCAGCAGAAAATGCCAGGTCACCACCGATGCATCCCATCTGGACTCATCCTCTTTATCACATGGCTCACAACTCCAGAAAATGATCAGGTCAAAAGAAGAGGGCCAAGACAGAATGATGAGGACAACGCCTTTGTCAATAATTACTCAGGACATCAAGAGTCAAGGAGAAACATGCAAACTCTGAGAGTCAGACTCCCTAACCTGTCAACGCCCGGGGAGCACCTGCTGCTCTCTCTGTAACAGGCCTATATGGACAGCAGCTGCAACTCATAACAGCGTAGGGCAAGGGAAGGGTGATGGAGAAATTCTATTCATTGAACTCTACTCTGTGCCAGCTCCTCTGCTATGGGCTTTACACTCAGTTTATCATTTAATCCAAAGTGTCATTTGGCTCATTCTTTCCCTCTTCAGAATCCTCGAGGTAGGCGATTCCCCCCAGATAATGAACCATTCTGCAGTTACCCCCGTATGCCTTCTCACCTTGAAAAAATCATCTCCATTGCTTTTGACAAAGTCTAATACACCTGGTCAAAGCAAGGGGAGATGATGATGGTGAGGACGATTTTATCAGAATAGGCAAAGTAGCCAGAGATCAAGTCAGTTCCAGATCCCAAGTTTCTCCCCAATTCTCCTCCCTCAGAAAAAGGGGGATCTCTTTATTGATAAACTATACGTGGTTTAAAAGATTTAGGATGAAAAGCAAAGACACTCATTTAAAAATATAGGTTTCAAATGCCAGTGCACAGTCACTGACTGATTTAACTTTGCCTCCCCTTCCTCTCATGCTGACCTCAAAGATGTGGGTCCCAGGAATCAGTCTTGAATGTGCAAAACTACTCAGCCCATTTTAAATATTGCTCTCTTTCCTTTGAATCTTTTTTCTTTTTCTTTTTTTCTTTTTTTCTTTTTTTTTTTTTTTTGAGGGAGTTTCGCTCTTTCACCCAGGCTGAAGTGCAGTGGCATGATTTCAGCTCACTGCAACCTCCGCCTTCTGGTTTCAAGCAATTCTCCTGCCTCAGCCTCCTGAGTAGCTGGGATTACAGGCGCCCACCACACTGGGCTGATTTTTGTATTTTTAGTAGAGAGGGGTTTCACCGAGTTGGTCAGGTTGGTCTTGAACTCCTGACCTCATGATCTGCCCATCTCGGCCTCCCAAAGTGCTGGGATTACAGGCATGAGCTACCACACTCAGCTTCCTTGAATTTTTATTCCCTTATGTTCATCTTATTGTGGATATATGACTATCTTTTATTTTTTTCTTCATTACTAAAGTGTCAGTCTTTGAAAGGCAGGAATCATGTCTTATTTATCTCTCTGTTCATATCAGTTCTTAGTATAATGCCTTGTATAATCTTTGTTCCAAATAACACTTTTTTAATGTTTTACCTTTTCCTTGGTTTCTCTACTATTATGGTAAAAGTGATAATTATTCCAAGAAATATATAATGAAATCAGTATTATGTCTAATTTCTTTTGTTTTTTAAATGAGATACAAATGCAAAAATAGGCTGGACATGGTGGCTTACACCTGTAATCCTGGCACTTTGGGAACCTGAGGGGAGAGAATGGCTTGAGATTAAGGGTTTGAGACCAGCCTGGGCAACATAGCAAAACTCCACCAATATGACTGGGCTGTGTCCCCATCCAAATCTCATCTTGAATTGTAATCCCCATCATCTTCATGTGTTGAGGGAGGGATCTGGTGGGAGGTGATTGAATCATAGGGGTGGTTTCCCCCATGCTTTTCTCATGATAGTGAGTGAGTTCTCATGAGATCTAATGGTTTTATGTGTCTGGCATTTCCCCTACTTGCACTTCTCTCTCCTGCCACCATATAAGACATGCCTGCTCCACCTTCTGTCATGATTGTAAGTTTCCTGAGACCTACCCAGCCATGTGGAACTGTGAGTCAATTAAAACTCCTTTGCTAATTACCCAGTCTTGGGTAGTATCTTAATAGCAATGTGAAAATGGATTAATATACACACACAAAAAAAGAGCCAGGAGTTGTGGCATGTGCCTGTAGTCCCATGTAGTTCCAACTCCTAAGAAGGCAGAGGCAGGAGGAATGCTTGAGCCAAGGAGGTGGAGGCTGCAGCCAGCTATGATGACACTACTATGCTCCAGCCTAGGTGATAGAACAAGATCCTGTCTCTCAAAAAAAATTGTTCTCTAAGAAAACCATCCTTATTTTAATGAAAAACCAGTAGCTTAAACAGATAGAAGGTTTTTGCTCATTGACACCTTTAATACGGGTCAATGAAACTTGGTGCAATTATAAAAACTTTTCAATCCATACCACAAAATAATTTGACCAAAATGTAGGGTGGAAGCAATTTTATATGCTTTTCTTACCAAAGAAGAGAAATAAAGAAAAATAGGAGACAGATGGAAAATATTTCTGTTAATGACTGCAGGCAATTGAAAGGAAAAAGGGTAACTAACTCTTCGGTAGAAAGTGGTACAGGAAAGTACATTTTCAAAAAGTAAATTTGATAGGATGTGGAGATTATGAAAGGTAAAACTAGACTTTTATCCTAGAGATCTTTCAGGAAAAACGATCACAAAACTAAAGGTTTCTGACAACTGGAAAGTAACAGAAATTAACCAGAGAAGCTTCATAAGGAACTGTGCAAAGAATTGAGAAAATACAGAGAGAAGGACCTGAAATAAAATTCAGTGTGTTACTTAAGGTAATAAAAACAGAGATAAGAACAGGAAGATACACTTATTTATTCAAATAGATGTCAGAACTAAGATTACTTGCTGTGCCCTAATTCATGAAATAATTGAAAAAAAAAAAAGTCATAGGATGCTGTTGACATTGATGACCAAATTTATGGCAAGTAACAGAAAAAGCGAATTGAGTCCTTCGTCCCTTCAAATGAAAGGAACAGCATTTTTTTTCCCTACAAAGAGAAGACATCCCCACATCCCCATGATCAAATGACTCAGAAAAGGCTCGATCAATGTTACTGAAATTTGGCAAAAGTATTCACATTTCAGCTGAGTATCAGCTTGAGGTATTACAACCCAGAGGCATATCTTTGAGAAAGTTGTAGGAGAACATAAATAGATTCTTAGAATAGAAATGTCTCTTTCAGCACAGGTTAATGGAAGATACGTTTTCACAAACTTGGGCAGGGAAATGGAGAATTGATATATGAGGTTACCCAGCCTTGATAGAGAAATAGCCAATCTTTATGGAAGATTTGCAGAATATTTTAAGAAGACCCAGAAGGAAGGGCTTTCCATTTATAAACATGCCTATTTCTCTTCATCGCTCCTGCCAGCCTCCTACTCTAAGTCACCAGGATATATCACTTGCCCACTGGGAATTCTTCCTCCCCACGTTGGCTTGAAAGGTTCTTTATTTTTGTTTGGCTCTGGGTTTTTTGTTTTGTTTTAATGCAAAGCTAAATATCAGCTCATCACCTTTTGCTCCTGACACATGCGTAAATGCAAATGTTCCCTTGACATACTCTATTTCTTCATAGCACTTCTCACAATTTTAATAATTAGTTTCTTTATTTAATATCCATCTTCTCCATGAAACTGTAAGCTCCAGAAGGGCAGGGAACACCATTTAGCTCTCTGCTAACATGTTGCACTGTGCCTGCAAGTAGGTGTTTAACAAAGACTTGTAAGATGTATAAATGAAAGAAAATGTCTATAAGCTTCCAGGGAGATTTTATGTGTGTGTAGACACACATGCACACACACATACATGCACACACACACACATATCTGCAGATTATTCAGCTGCCTTAAATAATGACATTTCCCAAATGTTTCCACCGAATATCTTCTGAGTAGCTCACGAATTGTGTAGAATTCAGCTCTCTCTCTCTCTCTCTCTCTCTCTCTCTCTCTCTCTCTCTCTCTCTCTCTCTCTCTGTTGGTAATTTAGCTCTACAGTGCCCACATAACTGAAAAAGGAAATAGGTAGATGACACACAAGTCGTGAGTGGCTTAAGTCTTGGCACAGATTCTTAAATAATTGAAGCTCTTATTACATGTGCAGTTCGTTCCACATAATGCAGACATATGTGTATGAGGCTGGTCGTCCCATTATGTTGACCTCAAGGAGCCATAGCTGTTTGTCATTCATCTTTTGTTTCCTCACTGTACCCACCTTGGTTCTAGGCATAAAGCAGATAATTGATACATTTACACTGATCTATGTATCCATGTCAAAATTGTGTTTGAAGTGACCATTGAGGCTGCTGTAATTTTGAAGAGAATATTTGTATATGAAGTCCTAGGGTGGATTTGCAAACCTCCAATCCATTTAAGGTAGCCACACTAGGGATTTCTGATATGGTTGGAGGGTGAGCCATTGGGTTTCGTGTGCAAGCTTCGTGGAAATGCCTGCTTTTTTGTTAGGGAGTAATAGAGGCTGCTTGGCATAGTTCGAAGAGTATGGGGTTGAATTTTGGCTCCAGAAGCATTGTTTCAAGTGAGTTGCTTCTTTATAAGCTTTGGTTTCTTGGTTAAAATTCCTATCTCAGCAGTTTTTGCAAAGGCTGGAAATAATACATTTAAAGTGATTAGCATAGTTAGGGGCACAGGAGCATGTAAGAAGTAGCATTTAAGAAGCTTATTAGAGCATATATCCATAGAAGGAAATGTACGTGAATGTCCATGGCATCATAAGAGCCCCAAATTGGAAACAATCCAAATGTCCATCAACTGGTGGATAAAGAAAGTGTGGCAAACCTTTATCAGCAGAATACTATTCAGCAATAAAAAGA
This sequence comes from Rhinopithecus roxellana, assembly GCF_007565055.1. NCBI lineage: Eukaryota > Metazoa > Chordata > Mammalia > Primates > Cercopithecidae > Rhinopithecus > Rhinopithecus roxellana. The sequence continues at coordinate 177,750,379 of NC_044551.1, forward strand.
GTGAACTACTGATATACGCTATGCATAGACGAACCTACAAACTACCATGTAATACATTATATAAGCCTGTTGATAAGCAATGCCCAGAAAAGTCACTTTTATAGAGATAAGAAAACCAGATCGGTATTGGCTAGGACTGGGGGTAGAGTAGATTAACAGCAAATGGCCAGTAGGGAATTTTTGGATGATGAAAATATTCTAAAAGTGTGGAGGCTGTTGTTGGTTGTTCAACTCCATAAATTTCCCCAAAATTGTAGAAAGCTAAAAATAGCTTCCAATGAGTGGATTTTATGGTATGTGAATTATACCTCAAAAAGCTATTTTTGTTTTAAATTTGTGAGAATACTAAGGGGAATTTCGGCAGTAAGAAATGTCCCTACATTTCATGTTGAGAACAGTGTCTCAAGGCTTATGATGGAGTTCTGCATGACAGCCAGCATGGAGACACTGGCTTCTCTGGGTAGAGATGGCAGAGCCAACATTCTCTGAGGCTCTTGGGAAATACATTGCTCCCTTCACAGAGCTTGCAACAAGCCAGAATTATAGAGGATGGCTGGAGCAGTCAATGCCCACAGAAATGCAGACCTGGACAACATTGCCTCCATCAGGGGGAGCCACCTGGACAATTTTTAAATAAGAAATTTTGGTACTTCACATCCTGCGTTTGAGCCCCACTTTCCAATTCCATCTCATTGTAATGATTAACTAACAGTCAATCCGCAATTTGAGAAGAATTCGTATGACATGCTGTTCTGACAAGCGTCTATATAGGGGCTGTTGGTTGTTGCCTGTCTAGAAAGTTTATTCAAAGAGAGACAGGTGATGTTGATACTTGGTGCTCAGTGTCATACGGAGACAAAAAGGTACCTGGAAGACCATGAGTCAGTCACAAACATACAAGTTCCCATAAAAGGGGACTAATTGACATATTAAAATCTATAGGTCCTAGGAGGATACTAAACCCATCACTTTTTTTTTGTTAGAGACAGAAAGAGAGAAGAAAGAAAGAAAGAAAGAAAGAAGGAAAGGAAGGAAGGAAGGAAGGAAGGGAGGGAGGGAGGAAGGAAGGAAGGAAGGAAGGAAGGAAGGAAGGAAGGAAGGAAGGAAGGAAGGAAGGAAGGAAGAAAGAAAGAAAGAAAGAAAGAAAGAAAGAAAGAAAGAAAGAAAGAAAGAAAGAAAGAAAGAAAGAAAGAAAGAAAGAAACAGTGACCACAATACATCAATGAAAACCTGCCATTTCCCCGAAGCTGTCAGCTGCAGAGTGGCTGCCAGAAGTTCCCCCTTCTCTGAGGGTGTCTTGAAAATGAGCACCTGGGGCAGCCAGAACTATTAATAGGTGGAAGGAACGATATAAAATGTCACAATGCACCTTTCCAAATAAAAACGTGTTCAGACTTCTCCAGGAGAGAAGCAAGAGAGGAAAATGGCCCAAAGTACTTAAAACTTATTGCTTGTTCCTTTTTCTGAACTCCTACTATATATTATAAGGGAGAACTTGTCACTTCTAAGGTGTCTGGCCTCTCTCACTGCAGATCTGAAGAGTCCCATAACTCATTCATGGCTAGGAGGGTCTTTTTGCTTCATTCTTTTCACAACAGGGGCCAGAGAGGCACTGTTCCTGTTCCAACAAGAGACTGTGTGGGTAAGAGGTGTTGACTGTCATCAAGGTACAGCAGTGAGGAAGGATGGGGATTATCTGACACTTTTTCTTCAACTGCTTGATGCCTAGTCCAGATAGGGAGGAGGAATTTGGGACCCTGAATTCTTGAAAGCTTAGTAAGTATGCTCAGAATCTCCAAATATGCTTTCAGGATAATAGATTTCAGGATAATCACCATGAATTTGTTGTTAGCATGATGATTTCATAATAAGGCTGAATAAATAGATTCTGTGTCTGGAGAAAATAAGTTTTAGCTCCCGCTGGTTTCTGGAATTTAACCTTGAAATTCAAAGGCTGGGTGAGCACAGGCAAGTCACTGACTGCTACAGACATCAGTTTCTCCAATTATAAAACAAGAGACTCCAGCATAATGATTATGCAAGCTCACTTCCAGTTTTATCATTCCTGGATTGTATCAATGAGGTAAGAATGTTGCCCCTGGAACAGATTCAAGAATGCTCTCAATGAGGGGTAAGGTCAGTAGACATAACTTCAGTAGGGACTGATTAAAAGATCTACTTTTTCTTCTTTCTTTTTCTTTTTAATAGCAAAGGTTTCTCTATTTATCTCCAACCGAACTATCAAGCTTATAGTTGCTATAATTTAACTTTATTACTCTTTTGTCTTGTCAATAAGAACATAATAGTGTCCTTAAAGAAAATGACAGCTTTTTTCTTTCTCTTTGAGGTTTATTTCAAACAATTTTCTCTTTTCCTGATGAGACTGAGCCATGTTTGCCATCGCATATTGTGTTCTCTTAATGGGAAGGTTTTCAAACACAGGGAAGAAAAAGAAAAGATTGCTTTTTAAAAACTTATTTATTTATTTATTTAATTTTTTTGATAAGCCTTTTTGTCGGTTTGAATAGTTACCTTAAACATCATTTAAGAATTGTGACCTCTTTGCAATGTGGTGCATTTTGAGAATGATGTCTCTTTTTGCCTTTCTACAAATGATGTCTTGCCTAGTCACTCAATGCCCTCACATTGCCCCTCCTTCTGAGGCCCTCAGTCCCCATGTTTTCCTCTGCAAATAGTAGGGGCCAAGCAGCTTTAAAGCTTTTTGATCAGGTTTCATGCGGGGAGACATTATGCATTAACTGGCATATTGGAACTACCACTGAGGCACTATTAGTCAACAACTATTGGACTTTTACACTTTAGCCTCAGCTACTCCCCAGTAAGTGTAGTCCCAGGTCTTATGCTAAAAGACAAAAAACAACCATGTGTAGGTGTATGTTGTTTTGTTTGGTGTTGAGAGGAAGTCAAGGATTTGGATTGCTAATGATATGGTGACTCAGAATGGGTGTTGGTGTTGTTTTTTTAAGACAAGGTCTCACTCTGTCACTCAGCACCCAGGCTGGAATGCAGTGGCATGATCATAGCTAATTCAGCATCAAACCCCTGGGCTCAAGTTGTGCTTCTGCCTTAGTTTCCTGAGTAACTGGGACTACAGGCACATGCTACCATGCCCAGCTAATTTTCTCTCTCTCTCTCTTTTTTTTTTTTTTGGTAGAGATGGTAGGTAGGTTGCCCAGGCTGGCCTCAAACTCCTGACCTCAAGTGATTCTTCTGCCCCAGCCTACCAAAACATAGGCATCTTATATTCTAATGATCCAGATGGCAAATTTGAATGAATGGAACACAGATACTCAAATCTGCAAACACGAGTCCTTTTAGTCCAATGTCTCCTCCTTCCCTTTTTCTGCTTCAATGGTTTACTCAACAAAACCTCTCTCTTAATTCCATTTTGTTTGAGAACTTTGATTGGTTTCTGATAGGAGCTGCTAACATACTGGCCACATGGACATATACATAGCAAGAAAAAATGATAATATTTTGGGTGAAGAACCTTAAAAATCAGGAAACACTATTTTTAGAATTAGCTTTCTGACTTTAAGCCCGTGAAATTCAGGTTTTTTTTTTTTTTAATTCATCTATGAGGAGGTTGGATTAAATAATATATAAGATTCCATTCAAATTTAAATTCTGTGGTAAGTACTATAGGAATAAAAATAAAAGTTAAGGGGATAGTGAGCTCCAAATATCTTGGCTGGAAAACTGAGAATTATTGGGGGAATATGGGAATTAGTTAAGAGTGAATGTCAGATTATAAAGAGGTTCCAAAGCTCAGCATAAAAAAAAACTCTAGGCTTATGACAGAGTTAGTTTAGGTTCATGAAGATAAAGTAGAACCATTAATTACCACTTAGGATATTTCTTTTGGCAATAATCTGCAAGATACAGGTAGGAGGTTGTCCTTGAAGAAAGAGGGACTTCATATGACAAGGGATGGACTCTGGGTGTGCTGTGTACTCATTGTTCCTGCATCCAATCAAAACAGAAAAGGGTGGCTTCAAATACCACGACCACTAGGGCCCTGTTTGTCCACAGGCTTAATACAGTTTCTAGAAATAATAACAGGTGCCCAATGCATGAGGGTTGATTTTGTAAACAGTGGCACAGCTCCTTTTAGATACATTGGGAGTGAGGGGCTGATGATGGTGAAGCGTCAGAGAGGTCTGATTTTTTTTTTCTTGAGAAGAAAGGTGGAAGATGGGTGGTATGTCAGCAAGGCAAGTGAGAAGGTAGACTGAGTCGCTGAACCAGAAGTAACAATGATATTTTCAATATGTTGAATCTGAGGTGATAGCAGAATCTGAAAATGAGGGGAAATGCTGTGATCAGGGGTCTCCATTCCTGGACACGTAGATCTGAGAGGAATTTGCATAGAGGTGACAGCTGAAGACTTTTTGTGAAACCCATGCAGATTTGCTGCAGACATTGCCCCTTTTCAGAGATCACCCACAATTGGAAAATCCCAGAGAACAACACACTTCAAAAGCTAAAACCTGAATCAACAAGGCCATTTCACCACTGATTAATTTTTTCGAGATCATGAATCTTATTTTCCTCTCTAACTCATCCTTTGTTAACCCTATTCTCCTAAATCTATCCATTCAACACGTATTTGTTGAGCATCTAATCTGGGACAGGTACAGTTAAGGATGCTGCAAAAAAATAGTGGCCACAACGTAAAGTGCCAACCTTCGTGGAGCTCACTCTTGACAGTAACAAAGTTAAGAAGAAAAAAGAATTTCACCGTGGAAAAGACAAGGACAGGGTGGAGCGTGCAAAATCACTTAACTTCAGGGAAGGCTTTTTCAAGGAGGTAACATTTGAGCATACAGTGAGCTTCTCAGCTTGAGGAGAAGGACAAGACGCAGCTATAGAGAAAGAGTGTACAACAAAGAGGAAACAGTAAGTGCCAAGGTTCTGAGATGGGAATGAGCTTGGCACATCTGAAGCGTTGACAAAAGACTGAGGTGGTTGGAGCCCAGTAGCGGGAGGAAGCCGTGGGTGCTGATGAAGTCAAGGAGGGCTGAGGGGTCACCAAGAGGGAATTTGAAAACTAGGTTAGGCATACATTGTTTCAGTAAGAGGAAGGATTGTCCTGATCATCAATCTTGCAGAATAAAGAAGAGAGCCAACTTCTGATTGAGCTATATCAGATCCCTCTCATGGGTCCCTAGGCCCAGTAACTGAGTCTAAAGTGTTATTCTTATCTTGGCAGTATCCCAATTGTGTTTGCAAAGGTAAGATAGGAATCAGGTAGGAGAGGGATAGAAAAGAACTGAGAGGTCTGGCATTATTTCACAAAGATTGGCTGAGCCATGGTATAAAGCCACTGGAAATAGCAATGGGAAATCCTAGAAGAAGGAGAATTGAAATTATATAGAAAGGGAAATTGAAGAGAAGTAGAGTCAACAAAATATCAATTGACTGCACAAGAACACACAAGAGAAGCATTCTATCAGTTGTGGGTGTGCAAGGTTTCCCAAGTTCTATTCAGTATAGTTTAGAAGCTGTTGCCTTAGGCTGAAATGCAAACGGCTCTGAATTTCCGAGATCACAATGATTTGGGCACGTTTCTGCATTTGTGTTTCCATAACCCGATGTGACTGGGTAAATGAAAAGAAGGCAGTAACTGGAAAAGCAAAGACATATAGATTTGGAAAGTCATTGTTGATTTGGAGAGGTGATTTCTTGGGCAAAGGGGCGGTAAGTGAAAATGGGAAGAACATATGCAAATCGAAACAACGGCAGCTACAACCCTGCTTTTTGAGTGCAGTAAGCAAGCTGGCAGCCTCCTAGACCAGCACCGCTCACTAATGAAACATCGCAGAAACCCTCGCATCTGCTAATTATCCCAGGGAGTTTATTTTAGTAGCATCTGCAGCAAGTTCTTAGACAGAAAAACAACTATTTCCAGGAGATAACAAGGGGAAGAGAGGGTCACAAGTAATTAGTTATTACACATTGCTGGAAAGCTGCACTGGGGATGGGGAGGAAATTCCATGTGTCTATTGTGCCATTTCAGTGCTCAAGGTAATGTCTCAACTATGCACTCCAAACAGGGAAGAATGGGAAACATCAGTGGAATAGGGTGAAAAGTGGTCTTAGATGGGATTTCACCAGTTAGGTATTCTGAACTTGGGAGCAAGTCAGCGGGGTAACTAGGGTTTGACTTCTTGTTTTGTGGATTCATGGTCCTTACTGCTACCTTTAACACTGTATCTCCTAAAGTCCATCATCACTCAGATAGGAGAAGACAGATACAAGGCAGCACAGACTTGCTCCCTGCCAGCACGATGGGAACCAGGAGAATTTGCTGGCTTTTCTCGCGTTTAGGGAGTTGCTTATTGCTTCCTAGGGTAGAGATTTTTGCTTCCCTGACTCTCTGACTTACATATAACTGGAATCCCGCTAAGGAAAAGACAAAGTAGACTTTGGGTCTCTTCTTCCTCTCTGTGAGCCTTGGAGGAAAGAGAATTACTGCAGATTATCACTTTTAGTCAAACAGAAAAGCCATAAGGAATATGTCCATTGTGGTTCGGCTTTTCATAGGATCACTGAGTGACTTCGTGAGCCCAATCCCTTTATTTTGTAGAATAAAGAACAAAAGTCTAGAAATAGAAATAGAGTATTCCCGAATTACAGAACTAATCTACACCCTACCCATGGCTAGAACACCATTCCTGGCCTGCTGACTGCAAAGCCACCCTGTCCTTTCCTAGCCAAGGGAACAAATGAGGGAGAGGGCTACTATTGCAAGGAATAACCTTAACTCATTTTAATATAGTATTTATGTACATTATTCTCTAGTTTATCCACTTTAATATGATCCAATTTTCTACAATATACTTCATTCTGTTTCTATCATTCATCCCTGTTATAGAATGAATGGTGTCCCCCATTCATATGTTGAAGCCCTAACCCCAGTTCCTCAGTATGGGACTCTATTTGGAGATAGGGCCTTTAAAGAGGTGATTAAGTTAAAACGGAGACTTTCAGGTGAGCCCTAATGTAATCGGACTGGTGTTCTTATAAGAAGAGGAAATATGGACACACAGAGAAATGTCAGGGATGAGGGTGCACAAGGAAAGGCCATGTGAGCATGCTGTGACGAAGTGGCTGTCTACTAGCCAAGAAGAGAGGCCTCGTGAGAAACCAAACCTGCTGACACCTTGACCTTGGACTTCCAGCCTCCAGAATTGAGAGGAAATAAATTTCTGTTATTTGAGCCACTCAGCTTGTGGAATTTTCTTATGGTATCCCTAGGAAAATAATATAATCATTTTAATAAATAGTTATCAGTTATTTCATCACAAATCTGTTTAAGACACTGGGGCTGCAATGATGAAGAATCCACATTGTGTCAGAGCCTGCATAAGAATTACAGTTTTGCAAGAAGGACAGACATCCAACAAATTATGTTACTAATAATTACTTAATCAGACTTAACAATAAATCTTCTAAAACAAATTGCCTAGCTCAAGAAGTCACTCTTCTAGGAGGTGAGAGGATATCAGAAGTGTGAGAAAGCTGATCTAACACCATGTAAACTCAAGCTCAACACATCACTCCATGCTATAACAGCGCCCCAATGCTACACTCTTATTATATAAACAATTAGAATTTAACACAGCCAGAAACTTCCACCATGCTACTGCATTGCTAGATATCAAGCAGTCACGCACAGCATCCTGTCTTCTGAGTTATGATTCCACTGCCACCCAGGCACTTGCTGGAGTGCCAGGAACCCTGTGGGTGCCTAGCAAATGCTGAAAAGCAAGGACAAAATAAAACAAGTATCAGCACAAGAAAAAGGAGGCAAATTGGAGCTGGGAGTTTAGTATGGAAAGGTTGATTAACAACACAGCCATGACAGCTGAGGCCAAGTTAGCCTTCCCTTTGACCTCAGAGTGACAGGGATCAGCTCAATGCCCCATGGAACTGTCTGGAGAAGAATCTTGTGCCTCAGGGGAACCCCATTCATTTTCATGAGCTCTCCCTTTAAGCAGAGGTCTCATTTTGCCTGATTTTTTTGCCTGTGCCCTAGTGTGAGACAAAGAACCCTGATAGGGCAGAAACAATGTCTTTAGGTCCTTCCTAAATACTGCTAGTCGTCCTTTTGCAGAGGCAGTGCTACATCAAGAGCCCTGAACATCCCTGAATTCCTGTAGCCGTGACTGCAGAGCTCTTAATTATGTAGAGCCTTGATGTATCATCTGGTTGCCTCCTGCTTGTGTCTGGACTCCCCAGCATGATTGTAGACCTCCAGAGGGCTGCATACCCCAAAGGACTGGACCCTCAGCGGGTACACATTAAATACTTGTTAAGTTGAAATGAAGGAGAAGATTGCCTGCAACTGGCAGCTTCCCAGCTGGGTTCTCTCTTCCTGGGAGGTACCAGCATGGACCTTCCTAAGCAGCAGCCAAACAGTTAAAGCCTCTGCCAGAAGACAGATTTTGGACTCCCAGGCTGGGGCAGTGGCTCTTTGGAGCAGGCACTGCTTGGTAGCCGCCGGCGCTCTGTGACAGGCATGTTCTGATCAGAAGAAAGATGCTTCCCACCTCCCAGAGAAACTTGTTGATGAGCAGCTCGCCTCTGTATGAACCACGGAACATTTGCAGGAGCTCACGGGGTGAGCCGGGCCGACCAGACGATGATCACTTTAGGCTCGTCCATTTAAAAACGCTTTGACACACTGGCTCTTGGAACTGGCTAAGTACCCAGAGGTTAACTAATGAACTTAAAAATAGGACATGATCGGGAGCGACAGGCGTTGTCTTTCTGGAAGGCAGAAAGATCTGAATTCCAATCCCAGGTGTGAGGCGGACTGCTTCTATGGCCTTGGGCAAATCTCAGAAACTGCTTCATTTTTGCTGTCATTCAGTAGGGAGACTTGTGCTTTTCTGCAACCAGATGTAGTAGGCATTTTACCAGGCTAGTTCACTGGCTAGGGAAGGCAGACTTCCCCATCAGAATTGTCTGGTGTGGCTGCTTCAGCCCCTCGTTAGGATGTTCCTTTCAACATCTCTTTCAGCCTCCGGGTCTTCAGATAGGAACAAGACTTCTCAAGTTCCCACCGGGGGTCCCTCATCTGGAAGTATGCATTTCGGGGATTCCTTCCTCTCCAAATTCCTCCCTTCAGACCCTCAGGGGATTTTTTATTTTCCTGAGCCAGGGCTTCTGCAGAGGTCCTAGGTGACTGGCTGCTAATCCAACACATTTATTAGAGCAGAGTTTTTACGGTTTCATAACAGCTTGACATCATTGTTTTACTGTTTTACAGCATTATCTTTTACTGAAACCTTAAATACCTTAACCCAAAGAGGTGAGTAAAATAGGATTTGTAAATTGTTTTTCCAAAATGGATAATTTTGAGGATGTTGCATTTTTGACCCCTACAAAATCACTAACTATAAGTAAATGGCTCTCCTATTCAAATTCTGTTTGGTTAGAAGCAGAAATTCTAGATGGATATTTCCAAGTTCCTTTGTGATATGATTTGACTGTGTCCCCACCCAAATCTCATCTTGAATTGTAGTTCCCATAATCCTCACGTGTCATGGGAGGGACGAGGTGGAGATAATTGAATCATGGGGGCAGTTTATTCCCTCCTGTTCTTGTGATACTGAGTGAGTTCTCATGAGATCTGATGCTTCCATAAGGGGGCTTTCTCCCCACCCCTCACTCTGTACTTCTCCTTGCTGCTGCCATGTGAAGAAGGACGTGCTTGTTTCTCCTTCCACCATGATTGTAAATTTCCTGAGGCCTCCCCAGCCATTCTGAACTGTGAGTCAATTAGACTTCTTTCCTTTATAAATTACTCAGCTCGGGTGTGTCTTTATTAACAGTGTGAGAACAGACTAATACACTTTGGTAACATTCATCAAATGTGTAAAACTTTATTTCCCCCCCCTAGATTGTATACACTACAAGTACAGTCTTGACCTCACTGCTGCATGGCACTTAGTTGGAGGCATAGTGAATCATGGCTGCATTGGTATGAACTGGTCATAGAACTTTCTTTTCTTTTCTTTTTTCTCTTTTTCCTTTTTTGTGAGACATGGTCTCACTCTATCACCCAGGCTGGAGTGCAGTGGCATGATCTTGGCTCAGTGCAACTTCTGTCTCCTGGGCTCAAGTGATCCTCAACCTCAGCCTCCTGAGTAGCTAGGACCACAGGTGTGCACCACCATGCCCAGCTAATTTTTGTATTTTTTTTTTTTTTTTTTGTAGAGATGGGGTTTTGCCATGTTGCCCAGGCTGTTCTTGAACTTCTGGGCTCAAGCGATCCTCCTGCCTTGGTGTCCTAAAGTGTGAGGCACTGCACCCAGCCTGGTCAAAGAACTTCCTGGTCAACAGATCTCACATCAAGTCCAGCCCCCACTTTTTAGTTTTAAAAAATCTGCTAAGTATTTCTAGTTGTAACAGGTTTTGTTTACCAAATTATATTCATTTAGTATTGACTGATTAGTTTCTCATAGTAACACACAGCAAACTTTCTGATTTCACACAGAAGCAACTTGACATTTTAGTTAGTCTTTACCAAGCAGGTCACTACTTCTATTTCTGTATTTAAAAATACAGAAATTGCCTTGGATATCCTGACGTAGGTTTTTCATCTGTAAAGTTCCAGACTTCAACATGGGAATCAGTGGGAATGATTTGTTACAGCAAATAGAACCACAATTTTCAGACACTGGATATGGCTGCCAGACATACAACAGTACAATTGCAATGGAACTTCAAAGCAATTGTTTGCTTGTTAGCATTATCTTTCTCTTTATGTATAGATATTTGTTGTTTCCACAGGTCTCCAAAAAGAGCCAGATTCACAATGGAAGCATCTGGTTAATTTGTCTACACCACCCTAAACATCCAGATACTTGGATATTTGGAGACCCTATCTGACTGGCATTTTCAATTTCCAGCAAGATAGCCTGATGCCGTCAGTTTCTTACCAGTTTTGGAGGTTAAAAATTGCGTGTGTAGAGTGTCAAGAAAAAGAGATGAAGGAAGGAAGGGAAGATGAAGCAGTTGAGAGGAAGAATGAATAGAATTGATATTTATAATCACCTCTGCTGTGCAGGATCATCTCTGTCCTACAAAAGAGGGCAGTAGGTCAAGCTCAGTGTTTAATTGCCCCCATATTCTTAAGGGTGCAGTATAGATTATGCTAATCATCCCACTTTAATGCAGACCACAGTACTGAAAGCTGCAGACTCACTCCAAATAATGTGGATAGAACACACTGGCAAACTATGGGAATCATATAGGAATGCCATTCGTTTGGCACAAGAAGGATAAAATGAAGCAGCCTTTGCTTTAACCAGCCTTGTTGTCATCAACTATTAATATATTTCTTATATATAAATAATATATATTTATTATATATAACAAATATTGAATACATTACATATGATTATATATAATTAATATAGTTATTGATACTTATTTAAAATATGCAACCCTTTTGCCTGCTTTTCAGATTTTAACTACTGATTGTTCACCATTAGTTCTAGAAGTGGATGACTATTTCTCATGTTATTTTTTAAAAGGACCTTTGAGATAAGACATGGGTCCTCTCAGGTGAGTCCTCACCAGTTAGCTTTACCAAATCTCAGAGATGAGATGAGGGACTAAGTAGCAGGGAAAATACTAAAACCTATGAGCAGAACCCCAAAGGGCCATCGATGCTATTTTCTACCTACCTGTTCATCAAGCCCTTGTTTGCATCTGCATTTTTATTTGGTACAGTAATTTGTTTCCCACAAATATTTCCTAAATTAGAGAAAATCCCCAAAGTCCATCAGCACATAGTGGACTTATTTCTACTATGTGAGATTTTCTCTAATTTAGGAAATATTTGTGGGAAACAAATTACTGTACCTCTCCAGAACAATACAGCAAGCACAATACCAAGTGTTACGTGAAGTCAAGCAAACCTGGGGTCAAGATCTCACTACACCCCTTAGTACATATGAGATGTGACCTTGGGCAAGTTTCTACCTCTGAACTTTAGTGTCCTCATATGCAATATGGAGAGAAAGATGATGCCTTCCCTGCGGGTTCTGTGGCACTATGCATGTGGAGTGACTGGCACATATATACTCAATACATGATAGCCGCTTCCATTAAGATACACTGAGATTCCTGTCTAGAAACTGGGCAGCAGAGTCTAAAATACTGACTTTGTGAAACATTAGATACTTTTCTGGTCTTAAGCAAAGAACCTCAGGGGCCCTTCTGTTTAAAAGAAATGCATGTGCTTAAGTTAGCAGCTACATATGTAAACATAAGCAAATCAGATCATCAGCTTACTAAAAACTGAACTTCCGAAGTTGGGGATAGGTATTCTGGGGCTAGTCTTACCTCTGTTTGTGTGATCTCAGAAAAGCCTCTTAACTCCTTTAGATCACCGTCTTCTTGTATGTAAAACAGCAGCTTTGGAATAGAGGTAGTATTATGCTGGTATTGAGTATTATGGGCTCATGGGAGTCAATTGTTAGTATTTCCTTTTATTTCCACATTTGATGTCACTTTGGTGGCTTGAAATTAGCCATGGTGAGAATATTTACACCATGGAAATCAAATCATCAGATGTTACAAGCAGATCCACATTCAGGCCCTCAGCGCCTGTTATTAACCATTTCCTGACATAGCATTGACTAGAGATTCTGTCAGAGCTAACTATATTTAGTTCCTTGATCTCAAAGAGAAACTGGGCACTACTGGCAAGGAGATGATGAGTTAGTGGATGTTACAGAAGGGAAGGGGTAGCGGGTGACCAATTGACATCCGCCACTGCCTGGGAATATGCCTTTCTCTTTGACACCAGCAAGTCAAGCTGAGGAATCCTGTTGAGGAGATGCTAGTGTTGGAGAAAATGGAGGAAACTATTTTGCCCTTTCTGCTCCAGAAAAAATATATTTCCTGATAGGAAAATAAAAATCTAGTGTCAAAAAATTCAGACTAATGGAGACTTTTCTCTATCGACCGTGCACCATCCACGTCACTACTTAATGAAAAGTGAAAACATGGCATGGTTAATGTACTCTGTTACCTGTAACCTTTTATATCCAACAATGAACAAGGAAACATCTTCAATTTCAAGGCTCCACATTTCAGTACCAGTTTGTCATATTTGGCACATCTACGGCCTGTTTGTAAATCGGAAAGATTGGTTCAGAGCTTCCCCATTCAATGATGGAATAACATTTTCTTGGAAACTTGAACCATGTCATCTATCTCTGTCAGAAAATCATCCGTGCACAATAAAGTGAAGTGTCACTACATGTCACTAATGAGAAATTTTCTTGTCCCCCCAACACTCTAGCCAGAATACAATAAGAGAGTAGCAGAAGTGGCTCTGACCAACATCTCAAAAAGCTCCACTGCAATTCATAAAAGCAAACTGTCAACTATTTGGCAGTGAGGGAAAAAAAAATCTTATCAGCTTTCAAGTTTTCTTGAAAACAATAATGTATCCAGTTATTTTCTTCCTCTATAATTGATCTTAAATCTCATCACATTGATTAAACAGGGCCCTAAGTATAAATTTTACACTTTCCAAAGCCCCCAGTGCACTTAAGTTTTACATAATGGACATTGCATTCACAAGGGACACATTTTCTCCCTGGACAGCTTTAAAAAAATCTAAAAGAAATCTAATCAAAATAAGCACAAACACAGTAATAGCCTAGTGATTTTTCTATAGCCTGCTTCTGGGAGTACTCTTAGGTGTTGGTAATGACCATCTGATGGAAAACTAACTACAAAGATACCTCACCTAATCGGAATTCAAAAATCTCAGTTTTTGTGGATTTGGAGCTCAGTTGCAAAGCACAAAGCAAGTTTTAAAAGCCACCTCTTAGTAGTCAAAATAACTGTCACAATATCAGTATCACGAAACAAGTGCTGGCTTTTTACTTTCCAGGGGATTAAAGTCCGCATTTATATACTGTTTAATCTTGATTTGCTCACAATATTATCATGTATGCCTACCTGATTTTCAAAACATAAACAAATTAGATAGAAGTAGGCAATTAGAAAAGGGAAGAGAAAATACTATCACCTATTCATTTAGGAAATATTTAATGAGCAGCTACTTTTCGCCAGGCATTGTGACAAGGTAACAGCATGAAAGCAACAAATGAGAAGGCTGTGCTATCAAAGAAAGACATAAAAACTACATGCAGTAGTCTGGAACCATTTGGGAGGCAAGCAAATAGCCTTAAATATTTCAAAAAAAAAGAAACCTCTGAGAAATTGATGCTTTAGTGACCACCCAGAGTCCATGAAGAGATTCAATTAGACCAAACACATTCTAGGATGGCAGAAACAAAATAGTATATTTTCAAGGGATAAAATAGGTTAAATAGAAAAAAAAATGCTTTTGTTACAAAGAAAACTAAACTACCAACAGGATGACTTTCTTCCTGAAGGGTCTGGAGGACTGAGATTCGCCCTCTTCTGACCGGGTTCAACCATTAGGAAGTTCAGAGTAAGATAAAGATCAAAGAATGACCTGGTTTAGATCTCAAAAAGCTGGATAAATGATCATGCACTTGATAAAAGATGTTCTCAGAGCACTGGCCAGAAAAATCTCACTCAGCAGGTGCCAGCAAATTTCAGCTCCAATGCAATGCCTGAAATTCCCTCTGTAACGGAAGCGAACATCTTCCATCTCGCTCAAAACGCTATTGACACAGCTAAAATTGAACTCTTTTCCTTAGAACTAAGAAAAAAAAATTGTCTGGAGGGTAGAAACCCATTTTAGTCAACTGGTATGGGGTTTTTATCTGGTGTTTTAATACAAAATGTGAAAGATTATTTGCATCTTCCAAGGGTGGAATAATCAGGTGTATATTGCCTTGTTCATGGAAACGAAGGATATGTTTCAATCAAAAGAATCCTTGCATCCACATCTACACAGAAATCAGAGTAAAACTAGATGGATCCTAGGTCATATTTCAATAGTGCATGGAGTGTTTTATAACTGAACTGACGATTTCACTGTAAGAAGTATTATGTTGAAACTCTTAGGAACCTAAGTATATTGTACGCTTATTATCCTACAGTTCATGTTGCATAAATTTAGTAGAGGAGAGGATAAATGTAACAGCCAGTTTGGTAAATGCCTCTGGGAAAAATATGAGTTTAGTCTTTTAAGATATCAGAGTTTATGTCACTAATTTTCAGTTCCAGCAATAAAAAAAGTCAGCTTTTGTTCACAAACAATTGGATAAATAAAATCAATACTCTTAGTCATAAGAAGTCCACAGAACAAACCCAAAACATCTCTGATGTGAACAAAGAAAACTGAAATAGATTAAACCCTCTGGTGATTTAGTTCCAGGATGACGGGGGAGTAGAGTGGGAGGGAGAGTAGAGATCTGTGTCTTATCATATAATAAAGGAGCACTTTGTCATCTATTCACGAAAAGCCCTAGAAATTATACATGATCCACCACCTACAACGATTACTTTCAAATGCTGGATGACACCAAAAACCGGTATTTACAGAGAAACTTAAATGTGGGCCTCTCCTCTGGTTTTCAAAGCCAATGACTCACAAACAATATACGATAGGAAATGAGCTTAGAGATCTAGAGTATTATTACTCATACCTTTGTCTTCACAGCCCCAGTCAGAACTATCCCAACATCCTCAGTTGACCTCAATTCTGTAAATTGCATAAGTGACCAAAAATTCCCTTTCCTACAACTATTTGGAAACCACAAGATATTTTCATAAATAGGTTTCTGTAGTATGCTCCAACGAGAACAACGGCACTGCAGGAATAGCTACCAGCAGTTCCGGGTGAAGGCTACTGCAAAGATGATGGATTTTTAGATGGTTTCGTGGCAAGCATTATTGGTTATTTCCAATGGCAGAGAAGCTAAAAAACTCAGATCCATAGTAAGGATACTCAGTATCTTATCAAGGGGATGCAATAATTCTTACTATCAAGAGCAGAGAGATAGATCTCTTTATAATCTGAAAACCCTGTTCCAAGAAAAAGGCAAACCATCTCAGGAGAAAGTAATTAGATGTCTTCAAATATTTCAACAAGTACTCACGGTCCGGTGGCAGAGGTCCCATGTGGTCATTTATTGCCAGCTAGAAATGACCTTCACAGAGGAGAACTATCCTGATTTTCTATAAACTGCCAAATTCAAATTTCTATTACTAAACAAATCTAATTTTGACACACCAAAAAGAAAATCCAACAGATCTAAAAACCAGACAGGAAAAAATACTCATAAACCTTCCTTCAGGCCTTAAATAGTCATTATTACTTTATCAGGACCATTTTCCAAACTGCAAGAGAAAATTGATTGTTTAAACAATATTATTTAACAATCTCTCATTAATTGACATTTCCCAGTTGCTGAGTTCACCCAATTACATTAGCCTTTAAACAGCCAGCATGCTTCCATAATTTTTAATAAAAATGGCCATTTTGCAAGGTTTAACTTGTTAAATAAGGGTATTAATTTCAATAAAGCAATTAGCACATTTACATAATTTGATATTGTTATTTTAACAGAACACAAGAGCTTTAAAAAGCAGCTACTAACACAGGAAGGAGAATAGTGGCCTATTCACATGCAAAAACTAAACTTTAGCTCAGTGATAAAAACTTAATAATAATAGCTCTTTCTATTACAGAAATCAGTGAAATTAGAAAGTTAAGGGCTTGAAAGTCGGCAGTCAATATGCTTCCACATTAACATCTGGACAAAGAGGCAATGTGAGAGAAGAAGGGAGAAAGGAAGGTTCCTCCTAGGAATATGACAAAGCTACTTATGGGTGGAAAGTAGTGCCTAGGGTTTCTTTCTTTCTTTCTTTTTTTAGAGGGAGTCTCGCTCTGTCGCCCAGGCTGGAGTGCAGTGGCAAGATCTCCGCTCACTGCAAGCTCCGCCTCCGGGGTTCACGCCATTCTCCTGCCTCAGCCTCCCGAGTAGCTGGGACTACAGGTGCCTGCCACTACACTCGGCTAATTTTTTTGTATTTTTAGTAGACATGGGGTTTCACCGTGTTAGCCAGGATGGTCTCGATCTCCTGACCTCGTGATCCGCCCACCTCGGCTTCCCAAAGTGCTGGGATTACAGGCGTGAGCCACCTTGCCCGGCCCCTAGGTTTTCAACTATACTGTTGTGATAGAGCAGGCTGGCCAGCAGGATGTGTTGGTAAGGAGGCCCAGAGCACAAGGGAAAGAGAAGGAAAAGAATGTAAAATGAAATTGGGTTATCACTGGAAACATGCTGCCATATTCAGATGTCCCTTTAAATGACAAGTGTTTGCCTTCTTAGGAGCTTGTGTCCACATTTGAACATAACAAATATCTCCTCCTGACAACTGCCTGGCAGGAACATATGGCCAGCCTGGCCTCGACAGCATACATTTATTTTGATTGAATCTGCTCGTCAGTGCCAGAGATTGGGCATGCTCAGGAACCCTTGGGGTTCCCACCAACATTGTCTCCAGGAGCTGATTGGAGGCTGATTTTTGTGGGGGGTGGATGGGGAGGCGCAGGACCACAGGGTCCAGGCTTCTCGAGCTGTAGGTAAAACACAGAATGAAACACATACTCCCTCAGCTACGCTTTTCATTTCATTTCAGTTCATTCCATTCATTCACTCAGTTATTTATTTACTTATTTATTTTTTAGACAGGGTCTCACTGTCATCCAGGCTGGAGTGCAGTGGTACAATCATAGCTCACTGCAGCCTAGACCTCTGAGGCTCAAGTAATCCTCCCGCCTCAGCCTCCTGAGTAGTTGGGACCACAGGCATGCACCACCATCCCCAGTTCATTTTTTTTTAGTAGAGACAAGGTCTCCCAATGTTGCCCAGGCCAGTCTCGAATTCCTGGCCTCAAGAGATCCTCTCACCTCAGATCCCCAAAGTGCTAGGATTACTGGCGTGAGCCATCATGCCTGGCCGGCCACTCCATTTAAAATTAGGGAGACTTATCTAATGCTTGTGTATAGGCAGGACTGAGAACCTAGATAAAATAAAGGGAAGGAGGAGAGGTAGCTTGAGTTCATCTTCCCTGGATACCTGAAGATAAATCTTGCCAACAACAAGGGGTAGGGGATGAAGTGGGGTGGAGGAAAAGAATTTCAAGAATAGTGACAGCATACTCCTCCATCATAACACTGGTCCCAGCTCCCACCAACCTATTCAGCCTTCTTTTCAAGTAACCCAGGCTTGAAACTGTTACCTGGCATGTTACTTGAGGCCAGATTGTTGACACAGGCTATAAGCCACACTAGCGTAAGCTAAATGACACTCTCAGGATCTCACAGCAAGTTCCCAATAAGACACAAAGACCAGAAAAATAATGGTAATATTTGTCCCAAAAGAGAAAAAGTTCCCTGGGATTTATTTGGTAGCGCAATATAAAGGAAAGAGATGGTATTGGAGTTAGAATGACTTCGATTTGAATTCTTGATGGCTGTGTGGCATTAAATAAACATTTGAACCTTTCTGGGCCTCAAGGTCTTCATCTGCATAATGGTACTATAGTAAATAAATAACTTTTACCTGGAGTTGTGAATATTTACAGATAAAATACACGTAAAGTATCTAGCAGTGTTCTTAGCACAATGTGTGCATACAAAATGTTAGATGAATCTAAATTTAAACCTTGGCCAGTGATGTTGAAAAGTAGATCAAGGTGAACATGACAAACGTATATCTACATTACAAGAGTTGTAAGCTTCTCCATTTCTCCACCTCAGCTGAAAAAATTGCAGATGTATGGAGTAGTCTTTGTTTTAGTTGGGACTCAGCAGATGCCTATGGGAGCCGACACAAGACATGTAAAAAACAATGTCAAGAAATTATAGATTCATTACTGATTTTGCAAGCTGTAGTTTGAGTAGAGTTGGAGGCTTCATTTTGGTAACCATTTAAAATTTAAAACACACAGGTTTTGCATTTGCACTGCTGGGATTTCATCCATAAAACATATTTATTGACCTATCACGAAGGCTTATTCTTTCAATTAATTACTAACAATAGAAATTCAAAGCAATCAATTTTACAGGATGAAACAGAAAGCTAGGGGAGTTTAGGATTGTTGCAGGCATCCGTGGCCATTAGCAAGCTCGTGGAATGAAAGCAAGAGTTTGGGCATACATTTCCAGGGTTTGGAATGCTCCTGCTAGGAATAAGAAAAGGGGGCCCAGCACAGTGACTCATGTCTGTAATCTCAGCATTTTGGGAGGCCAAGGCAAGAGGATCTTTTGAGGTCAGGAATTTGACATCAGCCTGGTTCACATATCAAGACCCCATCACTACAAAAAATAAAAAAGTTAGCTAGGTGTGGTAGTGCATGCCTGCAGTCCCAGCTACTTGGCAGGCTGAGGCAGGAAGATTGCTTGAGACTGGGAGGCCAAGGCTGCAGTGAGCCGTGATCGTGCCACTGCACTCCAGCCTGGCTGCAGAGTGAGACGCTGTCTCTAAAAATAATAAATAAGTAAATAAAGAAAAAGGAAGGGAAGGGAAGGGGTGAGAAGGGGCCTCGACTATTCACATGCAAAAACTAAACTTTAGCTCCCTGATAAAAAATGTAACAATGATAGTTCTTTGTATTATAGAAATCAGTGAAATTAGAGAGTTAAGGGCTTGAGTTAAGGGCAGTCAATATGTTTCCACAGGTAGGGTTTGGTGGGACCAAATTGGATGTTTTTGACCATAGATCATGAAGCTAAACTTCAGGTAGTGAGGAGCATTATCAACTCCCTTTTCAGAGGCATTTGATTTAAAGCCACCGTCTAAATTCAAGAAACATTTCTTGAGTACTTGCTCTATGCCATGCAGTGTGCCCTGCATTGGGATTTAAGAAGAACCCCACAGTCATGATGCCTGCCCCTACCATCTGACAATCTAGTGGGATGGCTAGGCAGGCAGTCATAACAATGGGGTGTGATAATTCTGATACCTCTAGAAGGTGTGTGAGCACAGGTGAGTGCTAATAATTAGACATATGGGGGCGGGGTTTGTGGAGTGCAGCCCTTGGGAGAGGGCTGAAGCGGGGTTTAATGGATGAGTAGAAATTAGTTTGGTAATGGTGGAGGGGCTGAAGTAGAGTGGAGGAAGGGGATTTCAGGCAAAAGGGACAACATGAAAGTAAGAGAGTAAGGCTTCTTTGAGGAATGGGAGGAGCTTGAGTGTGACCCTGACCTGTAGGAAGTGGTAAGAGATGCACTTAGAAAAGTAAATAAGGGGTAAAAGCTAAGAATCCCTAAACCACTCAGGGCACTGAAAAGCCATACAAATATTTTAAAGTAAAGAAAAAAAGGATCCAATTTGCACTTAAGAGGTCCAATTGGGAAGCTGTTGCAGAAACAGGGAGGGAAGGAGTGTGATGGATAGTGAGGATGAAAATAAGGAAATGCATTAGCGGTGTTTAGCCTGACAGTCTACAGAATTTGGTGATGAATTAAGCATTTAGCATGAGATGCAGCACGTGGTCAGCAGCACTCAGTAAGTAAGTGCTAGGAGAAAAATATGCCAGATTGATGAAAATAGATTTATTACGTAAAGATTTCCAAAGAAAAAGTTCACATTCCCTTAGTATTCACATAGACTTTCAAAGATATGCATCTATACATACATATGTTTAGGATCTTTCTCACAACATATTTTTCTTGAAGATAAACAAAAACATCTTTAAAAAGAAGTATGATTCATTTTATACCATATCATAGGAGCTACGCTTGCATCAATCCAGGGTAAAACACTTGACCACATTTGGGGTTAAAAAAAAGTTGATTGAATTATAATAAGAATTCATTTCCCATGTATTTAATGAAAATCACAACTGGTGATAAATGTAAATTAGCACAAGCATAGCAAACTATTTCAACATAACTTTGCTTATACCCTTTATTTTACTGGAGAATAAATATAATCCTTCTTCTAATTAGAAAATTGAAATTTGGAAAAGAAAGGACATTTAAATTTATTAGATAATACGAGGCACCAGGAACAGTGGTAAGATGATTTCTGTCAGAAACTTTTTGCACAGCTTACCTGCCATAATCCAGCCTGTGCTTATGTCTCTGAGCTCCCTTAATACCACTCTCACTACGACTACAGCCTCGACAGTCTTCCTTCTGTTCCCTGAACCATCAAGCTACTGTCCGTCTCGGGGACTTTGACCTTTACTTTTACCCTTGCCTGTAACATTATATCCTAGGATCTTTGTGTGTTTGGTTTCTTCTCAGCATTTAGATCTCCACCACAAAGAAATGAAGTCTTCTCTGATAACTCAACCTGAAGTGGTGTCCCCTATCTCTTCCTTTTCTATTTCATCTCCCTGGGCCTGTTTCTTTGATAACACTCATTGCTCATGAAAAATACCTTACTGAATTCGTCATCTCCTTCCTACTCTACTGTCTTCCCTCCTTCCCATCCAATAGAATGAACGTTGGACATCTTATTTGTCCTGTACATCCCTCTTTCCCTAGCATCTATTGACCATACTAAGTGCTCAATTAAATATTTATTAAATGAATACATGAGGACTTCACGAAGTAGAATTTTTTAAAACCCTGTTTTATCCATGAAGACATTCAGAGACGTTAAGAAACTTGCCCAAAGTCACACAGTAAGTACATAAAAAAAAAAAAAAACTAGTAATTTATCCACAGATTATCTTTTCCAAAATGATTTACAAGGCTGATATTGGAGAAGAAGGCAAGTCAAACTGAGGCTTAAGGGGTGTGCTACATAGAAAGTTTGCTATTTGTACTAGTATTTCCCGATAGTGTACTGATATAAGATGCAATGAGATGTATAAGACAAGAATGGGCAAAAGCAAAAGAACCAATCTCTGGTCTCACTGCAACAATTGTCCTGTAAATTACAGAGTACCCAGGAAACTAAATTCTCATCAAGCAGGTACTGCCAGCTATATAGAAAGTCAGAAGGGCTGTGGAACTCATATATTTATACCTCACTGTGTCTGAACACTAATGTTCACAGCCTTCTGGGACACCATCTTTTACATTAGATTCATGTTCCTTAGCAGAGTTCAAATCCCATTTTGCTAAATAAAGGGTTGTCAGAAAGGGCTCCATGAACAGTAACGCTTGCTCTTGTTCATTCATTCATTCAATAGATATTTACTGAGCACTAATATATGCTTGGTCTAGAACCTGAAAGTACAGTAGGATGCAGGAAGAGAGGGAGGGAGCCTTGTGTACATGAGGAGGAAGACCATTAGGACAGGGAACAGCAGCAGCAGAGGTCTTGAGGTGGGAGCATGTCCATCATATTTCAGGGTCACAGCGAAGTCCAGGGGTGCAACCAAAAGAAAGTGGGCAGAAGAGGAGGTCAGAGGAGAAACTGAGTTTAAATGGTGGAGAACCTTCCTACTACATGTAAGAGCCTTGGCTTGTATCCCGAGTGAAATGGGAAGCCATTGAAAATAGAGCAGAGGTCACATGTCAGGCGCCCTCTGGCGGTTGTGCTGAGAATGCACTTATGAATGAAGGAGGAGCCAGGAAAAGACGCAGCCTCAAGCGCAAGGGTGGAGAGACTGGCGAATTCGGTACATTCCAGAAACACAAAAAGCCCAACATGACTGCGGAAGAGTGAGCAAAGGAGAGAGTGGCACTAGATGAGGACTCAGGGGCCAAATCAGGCTGGGCATTTGGATTGCACTCTGAATATAAGGAAAGTCACCATGCAAGGATCTTTTAATAAACTAAGCCTGGCACCTTGGGCAAAGAATCAACTAACTCTTTCCTTAGCCAACAGTGGGACCTAAAACTGTGGTTTTCAGGCACGGACTAAAAAATAGGCTTAATTTTTTAAAAAGCATGCCAATAGAGTTATAATCACTGAATATACAACTTCAGGTGTATTTAATGATAGACACAGTGGTTATTATGTTAAAGTCCTTCAGGGATATAGAAATCGAACACTATCATTGTAGTTCCAAAGAGGGAATTTGTAGTTGGCTGCCTTATCACACTCTCACTACCAATAAACTGCCTCGTTTCTCCATGACTACCCATATTGGACAAAGACATTTTCTGATATTTAGGAGAAAGAGACCTAAGGCTGAAGTAGAAATATACTCGAGAACTTAGCTTAAAAGTTCTTTTTTTTTTTTCTTTTTTTTTGAGATGGAGTCTCACTTTGTAGCCAGGCTGGAGTGTAGTGGTGCGATCTTGGCTCACTGCAACATCCCTGTCCTGGGTTCAAGCAGTTCTCCTGCCTCAGCCTCCCTAGTAGCTGGGATTACAGGCATCCACCACCACGCCCAGTTAATTTTTGTATTTTTAGTAGAGACCGGGTTTCACCATGTTGGCCAGGTTGGTCTCGATCTCCTGACGTCGTGATCTGCATCCCTTTTACTTTTTCACTCTCATCAGGGGTCTATGAATTCTAAAAACTAGTTTATTAATAATCTCTATTTCTATATATCTATATCTGTATCTAAATCTATAGCTATATCTCTACCTATATCTATGTATCCATCTATTTATCTATCATCTATCTATCTATATCTATCTACTTATATCTTGGAAAATGACCAACATTTTATTCTGACCGTAGCATCCTTTACATTAGAATGCCTGGTTTGATATGCTGCAAGAACAGCTTATCTCTGATGGAGTTCAAAACCAAATATTAACGGCTAATCATGCAGCGAGCCACAGGCACATGCTTGCTGACACCAGTAATTGTCTGCTTGTAGGAGTCAGTGCCTGAGGGGAGGCAGAAGTGACTCAGTTGAGCTTCTCTAAGCGAGGCATGCAGGCTTTGGGTGACACATGGGGATTTATAGCTGGAAGTGGAGAGGGGAGATGTTCCACCAACCTCCACCAGCCATCACTGGCCCTGGGACAGAGCCTACTCAGCACCTTCGGGAGGTCTATTTCTATGCCATGAGTGGGAAGGAAACAGAGCTGAGGATTTCATGTCTGGGTTAATTTCACTTCAAAGCTAAAGAAGTAACAGCTAATGTGTTATACAACACTTTGAAATAGGTTTTTCTGATTTTGGGGGGGAATCATTTGGAATTTCTGTCAAATCGCATTGGAAATGGATGGAAGTAAAGCACAGTGGGCAGAATCATGAATTCCCAACAATGTCTAGGATGGAAGTAAAGCAGAGTGGGCAGTATCATGAATTCCCAACAATGTCTATGTCCTAATTCCTAGGACTTGGGAATATGTTACTTTACATAGCAAAATGGACTTTCCAGATGTGATTAAGGTTAAGGGCCCTGAGGTGGGGAGAATAGTTGGGATGATCCAAGTGAGTCTGAATTCATCCACATGTCCTTCTAAGTGGGGACATTTTCTTGGTTGTGGTCAGAGGGAAACGTGACAACTAAAGCAGGCTCAAAGAGAGGCTACACTTTTGGCTTTGAAGATGAAGTAGCCGTGAACCAAGGAATGGAAACAGCCTCTTGAAGCAGGAACAAGCAAAGAAAGAGAATCTTTGCTACATGCTCCAGAAAGAGACGAAACCCAACTAACACCTTGATTTTAGCCCAGTGAAATTCAGTCGGACCTCTTACCTGCAGAACCATAGGATAATAAGTGTGTGTTGGCTTAGGTGTCCGTTTGTGGTAATCTGTTATGACAGCCATAGAAAAAAAGAATACGTAAGGTTTTTAGCTGCATTTGATACGAAATTAAACCACTCCAAAAATCCTCATCATTTTTTTTCAAATGATGTGGTACGTTTTTTAAAACCTATTTAATAATGATAGCTGATTCTATTAACTGACTTCTCTGCAAATGGAAATGGGGATTAGGTATAACATCAAACTAATGAATGATTGAAGGACAAAAGGCCTTAAGGCTGTGAAATCCCTTAATATTGTAGTAAGCAGGATCAAAAGAGAGATGGGATATAAGTTTTCTTTTAGAAAATTAAGTAATTGGGCAATAATAATGTAGGACTTTATTATGCTAAATACACATGCCTATTTCCCAGTACACTAGTATCTGCAAAGATGACTGCAGCTTTCATTCCAGCATAACACACACCCAACTTCATCTTCTGCACAGAGCTCATTCCAGATCCTCTTCTGAGTAATACATTTTACATTCAAATAGTAACTAAGGGAACCTAAAGCTGCAGTGTAATATGTAAACAATAATAAATTGTCCCCTTCCTTCCTCTGGGCTTCCACTTTCACTCAAATCTCTGATGTCAGTCCAATACCTCTATTTAAATTATGGTCTCACATTCAACCACAAGTATATATTATTCTTGCTCCCTCTTGAATACATCTTCTAAGAAGATGCACTGAAATAAATAAATGCAATATTTCAGAGAAAAACATGCAAATGAACAGAATCCTTTTACAAACACAGCAATCTGATGTGAGCATCTGCTCTAACTACTCACTTATAAACAGGGGTGGGGAGAATCACTTAAGCATCTACAATAAATTCAAATATAGAGTGCCTACTAAGGAAAAGGTTGTATTAGCATCCCGGCATATTGATGAGACATCAGACTCTTGTCATTCTTAGTGCTACAGATGGTAGAAGGGAACTATGTACTGGAACATCCCTTGGTTTCATCACTGCCTGGACTATCTGGATGATGCATTCTCTGTCAGCATGCAATCTTTGTGTGCTTTGATGTTTTTTTCATATGCATGGCTAGGTTTTTTGTTTAACGGTTTTTGCTTGTTTTTTGTTTTTAACAACTTAATGTCAACTAAGTCTACTCTTTTTCAAGTAGGTAATTAATAATATCCTATCAAAAAGTAATTAATATGAAATACTAGATCAGTGTTTCCTGTCCTATGTTTTGTGGAACACTTGTAACTTACAAAGTTATTTCTTAGAAAATCATTTTTGGAAATGCTTTTTATTTTTAATTACTCAGAATCATTCTATAATAAAGAAACTTGTTTAAGTTTATGAGACACAGAGCTTCCTCAGTGTATTGGATCTTAGAACCTCCCTTCCCCAAGCCCCCACTTTTTTTAACCCACAGAAAATATGTTATTATCCCTCACATGCAGTGGAGTGCAGTTTGGAATATGCCATTCTACAGCAAGGGTTCTCAACCTGCGTGCTTTTGACACCTGGGCCAGGTAATTATTTGTTGGGGGTGGCGGGAGGGTGTTGACTTGTATATTTCAGGATGTTTAGCAGCATCCCTGGATTCTATCCACTAGATGCCAGTAGCACTCACCCACTTGTACAAAACAAAAATGTCTCCAGACAGGGCCAACATCCCTTGAGGTGGCAAAATCACCACTGGTTGAGAACCACTGTTCTGGAGGATCTGCTCAGTCCTGGAGAAGACTCTTTGCATGTACTTTATTACAAATATTCTGATTATTTAGATTTTACTTTCTTCTTGCCATTAGTCCTAACTCGAACATCTTCCACAGCTTAGGCTATTAATTGCCTGTCATTCTACACTCTTTCTCAGTTCATCAAACATGCACTTCACCTTTCACCTCCTTAGAAACACATCTTTTCCTGTGGAAACCCCACTCCATCTGTTCGAAGCTTCCTTCTGGTCTCCAGGATCTCTGAACTCAAACCCTTAGGAATTTTTCTCACATCCTAGTGTTGTCCTAAAATCTCAATTCTTGTCACCAAAGAGCTGCTTTCTCTCTCTAGTCCTCTGTGCTATGTCATTGAAACCAGGGGTATTGACTGAAGAACAGGACTTGGTCCCGTGGAGTCTTCACAAGTATGTAGGTCAATCCATTTCAAAAAGTGTTTCCATTCTGAAATTTATCTCAAAAGGTTATGCATGTTTTTGTTAGGAATGGAATCTTCAATTAGACAAAGAATTTCCTTCTTCTCGTCTACGTTAACTATAATCCCAACCTGTCTTTGCTTTTTTGGGTAGATGTCTTCTTGTCTTTCTTTTATTTACATATAAATGTAGAATGATGCTTTATACCTAAAAAACATTATTAATATATGGATTGAGTTAAACATCAGCTTTAGTTGTATACCTGAAAAACATAAAAACTAGAAACAATAATAAATATGTCTTTTGGGCATGCGTGTCTTCAGGACTATGCTCAGTGCTTTATATATTTTCTCTCTAATTCACACATAAGAAGCTGAAAAATGGGCAGTAGTATCATCATTGTGCTGATAAGGAAACTGAGGCTCAGAGAGGTTAAATGATGTGTCAGAGATCACCGAACCGGTGAATTCTTAAGAAAAGAAAAAAAAAATCGAACCCAAACTATTGACTCAAACTGGACTTTCTTAACTGAAGGCTGCTTTGTTGTGCTTAGAAATTGGCTTATTTTTAATTTGTATGAATCCTGATCTATAATATGACCTCAAAACCCATATTCTTTCCATTATACAATGGATAAAATAATTCAGATATCAAGTCTCACTTAACCCGTTTTGAACTACGTATTTGACTTCGGCCCCCTTTAGTTCCAGAGGGTTCTGTAGGATCTGTGCTTTTCAATACTACCAGTGGTTCATCCTGAACTTGTTCATCCCAGGAGATTTTTCACACTGCTTTCACGTACATTGTCTCCAGGGAGGCAGAGAGGACAGTGGTGATTACCCTGTTTTAGAGATGCAGACACTGAGCTACACAGAAGCTGTAACTTGCCCTGGTCACCAGCTCCTCTCTGAGTGGCCCAGAAACAGGATCCAATTTGTCAGACAATAAGCCCAGCACATCCTTTCTACACCACACAGCTTCAGGTGAGGTTCTCGGAGCAGGGCCAGTTCCACGGCAACACGATGGGGAGTGGAGTCAATTAGGAAGACATGGAAAAACATTCATACAAAAATAAATTGGGTGATAGATCCCCCAAGCTTGGCTTTGCAAAAGGAGTTGGAGTTCTCCAAGCCATGCTGGAGGAAGCCAATAAATCCTTTTGATTCCAGAAATAACAATGACAGTACAGCTAAAATCCAATTCATATATGCCTGCTAGATATTCAGAC
This sequence comes from Rhinopithecus roxellana, assembly GCF_007565055.1. Lineage (NCBI taxonomy): Eukaryota > Metazoa > Chordata > Mammalia > Primates > Cercopithecidae > Rhinopithecus > Rhinopithecus roxellana. The sequence goes on from NC_044551.1 coordinate 177,778,333, forward strand.
TTTCAGAACAGCAGAGACCTTAAAAGATCACCTATTTAAAATAAATCTCCTTTGGGAATTAGCAGTGAGAAAATCTCAAAAGAGAAGTCAGGGTATTTGACAAAGGTAGAACTACCAACTTCGAATTCCAACAGGAAGTACACTGGTATTTTAGACAAAGTTCTGCTTGGCCGAATCATTTCCTCTGGGGTAACACCTGTGAGCAAACAGTTATAGTTTCTACCCCACTGAGGTTACAGTCTGTATTTATTTTAATCAATCCCACTTTGCAGATTCAAAAACAGAGGCTCAGAAAGGTAAACCAAGGGCACACAGCCTCTCAATGCAGCTTTGATTGTACTGAAGTGCTTATTCCAAAGGTCATGCTCTATTCCTTTGCTATAAGTCCTTCAACCAGAAAGGGAAAATACTTCTTACTCAAGAAGCCAGAAAAAAACCCCATATTTTAAGCATTAATACAATTTCAGAAGAGATGGATGGTATAAAGGGTATAGCATCCTAGCAAAAGTTAATAAGCATTCAAGGAGACAAAGTGTTCAGAGTATGAGATGCCTATGTCCATCAAATCTTTCACATACAACCCAGGTTATTTTAGGATACTTGAGAACATGTCTGACCTATTTCTAAGTCATCTCATTTTGAGAACTTACAATGAGGCGGGTGGGGGAGGGTCAGTTCATATTTGAGGATGAAACATTCAAAATACTTAATTGAATGCCAAGGTCAAGAAAGCAGGATAGAGTGGTCTTGGTAGAGCTAGAAAGGACCAAAGTTGACTGGGCCTGGTAGCTCACATCTGTAATCCCAGCACTTTGGGAGGCTGAGATGGGCAGATCACTTGAGGCCAGGAGTTCGAGGCCAGCCTGGCCAACATGGTGAAACCCCATTTCTACTAAACATACAAAAAATTAGCCAGATGTGGTAGTACGTACCTGTAGTCCCAGCTACCAGGGAGGCTGAGCACTTGCACCCGGGAGGTGGAGGTTGCAGTGAGCTGAGACTGCACCATTGCACAACAGCCTAGGCAACAGAGCAAGACTGTCTCAAAAAAAAAAAAAAAAAAAAAAGAGGAAAAAAAGAAAAAGGAAAGAAAAGAAAAAAATGACCCAAAGTTGAGTAAAGATGGCTTTATGTAAATTTTAGTCACTTGAAAATAAGGTTATAAAAAAGACTTAAAACTGATTTTTCCCCCTTCAGATTTCTGTATTATAGGCACAGTAATGCTTGTGCCGGAAAGTTTTTACCCAGCTCTCAAATACCACTTCTTAGTATTCATTTGGATTCCTAAGACTTGCATGAAACAAAGTCTTCTATTTTATTTTTGGATAATTTACTGGAAGCTGTAAAGCTCATTTTATTTATTAAAAACAAATAAAATGCAACACATTTTTCAAAGAAAGAAGCAACTCTCTGTGCTTCTTGACCTTGGCTCATTCTGCATTCCATTGGCCTCCCTACCCAAAATCCACAATCTGGAAGGTATGTAAATATTAACAATAAAAGCCAATGAGTGAAACTGCCATTAATTCTAACTGACATGAACCCACTGCTGATGAAAAGTTGAATCTTGGTATAAACTCTCAGATGAAAGGCATGGGAATGATGCACATTTCACAGACACGATGCAAAAGTGAGAACTAGGTGGTATTCCAGGAGATGAAAGCTGAAGTCGGCAGACTAGCAGATTGTGGTAGAAGGCATGAATGTTAAAAAGATACCTTGGGATCCTTCAAAACACAGTTTTCAAGTCATCATCAACACCCAAGTGACTTGTTTTCAAGGCTTCATGACAGGAGTCACTGTTTCCACTATAAAGGACCTCATCACTTTCCTGCACTCCCGAGCTAATGTGGGCTGAATGGGGGGCCATGTCCCTCCATGGCCTTGAAGAGCCTTGGGCTCCTGGCACACACTGGCAGATGCCTGTGGGTCTGCGCAACGGTCGCAAGGATTATACCTTTACTCCAAACTCCACCGCTTTCAGAGTGATGGCAGCAAATAAAGTGTGACTAATTGCTGGACTTCCACTTTTCCTCTTCATAAAAGTCCTATTTAAAACATATACAGTTGCTTAGAAAAATAGAATTTGTTTAATCCCTAATAATGGAAACTTCTAAAATAGCTGAATCCTCAAACTGAAAAATAATAGAATGCAGTGGGAATATATTACGTATTCAGAAGCTTGCATGTTCTGTATAAAATGAGAATCCAAAGAGGGAAGTTTTGAACCCACCACTCTGCTACTTGAACTTTTTCCTCTGTCAATTTTTATTCCAAAGAAAATGTGACCTTATCATTTACTCTGCATAAATGACGCTATATAGAAAGGTATATGAAATTGATTGAGAAATTAAATTGGCTTAGTCTTATTGTCCCTAGGAAATCCTGTCTCAATAATAATTTATCAACCTTGATAGAATTCTGTTGAACATATCTTTGTTCATAAACACAAAATCAAAACATCCCAGGGGTCAAAACAATTGAAAATGATATTTTAATTCCATTGCTTTAAACTCTTCAGTGGTTCATTTTGGATTAAATGGGTTGTCATGGCCTCTATAGCCCCTTCATCTGGGCCTCTACAGTAGCCCATGCCACCTGCCTCCAGCTGAAGACTTCTTAAGAAATCCTCAAAGAAACTAGATGTTCACCATTTTTTATAGGTATTTTCTCTCCTGCTTGTATTTTAGATTATTTTAACTAACCCTACTCTATTTCCTGACACATAGTTTAAAATCTGTCTCCTCTGGCCTATCATGCCAACACACCTTCCCTCTTAGGATCTTTGCTTGAGCCTTCCCAATCATTGTCCATTGATTATGTACACCAGATAAGCCATAATACTAATTTCTCTGCCTCTTCCTTCCAAGACCAAGAGATTTTTGAGGTCAGAAGCTATGTCCTCTGTTTCTTGGCATCCTTTGAGCCTCACACTAAAATCAGTATGAAGTAGATACTCTAAGTTCTATCAACAAGAAAGAGAGAGTGTTCCATTTAGAGAACCTAAAAATAAAAAAATGGGAAGAAGGTTTTCAACTGATTATCTACATCAGTAGTTCAGGCCTTCTGAGCTAACATTTGGAAGCCATTTCCTCACCTATGATGCGTTTCCAGGCCCCACCAATCCTGGGGAGAAATGCCTCGGTGTGGGGCTGTGGAGATAGACCCAGTGGTATGAGTTTTGGCACAGGGTCTGGGTTGGAGTGATAAGCCAAAGACTGGAAAAATATCCTAAGAACCTCATAGGATTGGTGCTCGTGGACATTTCTTAAGTCTGGCTAACAAATGCTTTCAGTAAGTTTGTTTCTTTCATTTGTATGATTTTCTTAGAAAAGCCAATTCCTATTACTTGTTTATTGTTCAAGGGCTTCCATGCCATTGGTTTGTTGGGCCATACGCTGGCAGGTTGGAGAATCCTGAGCTCAGAGGCTTGGGAAGCCCAAGTGCATGCAAAACAAGAAGGCAGGATTCAATGGACTTGAGTAATTCAGCTAAGAGATGCCACCTTCCCCTTGCTCTTGTTTCCAGCATTTTCTAGACACTTAGCAGAGATCAGACCCACCAATGCCATTCTCAATGCATGAAACAAAAAACAGAAGAAAGACCAGAGATAAGATCTACAGGGAAGGGTAAAGCCACTCCCCAATCCATGTGACTTCTTGCCCTAGCCGAAGACGCAACTTAACTCTCTTTCTTCAGTCTAGTGCAAAGAAAACTGCACCATGGGGGTAGTGCTAGAACATGAAAATCAAGATCTCTTCACAACAAAGTAAGAGAGAAATGTGTCAGGAAATACATGGAAATCCCTACTTGTGATCACACTCCTGGCTATAAAGAATGCTTTGTGAAGTGCTCAATTCCATGTCCCTCACTTATTACAACATGAACAGCCTGAGTCAGAAGGCAAGGCTGAGGTGACCCTCACTTCTTTAGGGTTAAGCTTCAATGATTTGATGTTTCATGTATTCAGGCAGGTTATGAAAACTTCCATAGCTGGCACACAGGACTGTTCAATGATCTTGTAGAAAGATAAATCCAGACCTTGTGAGTAGAGAGAGCATATTCTTAACAATGATGAACTACATAACAACCTCAAATGTGTTAATATTGGGAATGCTGAAGGGGAAAAAGAGAAATGAGAAAATGGGAGCAAAGGAAAAATTTTAGCTGCTAAAAATAGGAGAAAAAGGGCATGAGGCCTATGTGTGCATGTGTGTGCACGTACGCATGTGTGCATTGTACATGAATATGCATATGCATGTATGTGTATGTGTGCTCACCAAATTGTGTGCATATGTGTATAAACACATGTATGCATGTATGCCTGTGCTTGCAAGTGTGCATGTGTGTGAGCATGGAGGCGCACATGTATGTGCGTGTCTGCATATGCACATGAGCATGGTGGGGGGGGTCTGTGCATGCCTGGTGCTTGCATATGCAAGTGTATGTGGTAAGCATTTATGGAGGTGTGCCTGAGTTTGTGTGTGCATTGTATGTATGTACTTGTGTGTTTGATGTATGAGATCAGTACCCATGCCCAAATTCGTGAAATGATTCACCAGGAAGAAAGTACCAGCCAAGTTAAATAGGAAGCTGAAACGAGAGCTCTCTCAGCCAGCTTTGGCACAGAAATCCAAGGGGAGTACTACAGGATGGGAATTAAAAAAGGAGCTTCCCGATTTCTGGGCTGTTGATTTGGCACTTCTCTCCAGCGTTATGTTTTAGAAGAGGGGAAAACAGAATCTTCCTGGGGGTAGGAAACATGGCAGAAGCTCAAGGAATTTAGTTCATTCTAATAAACATAGATTATGAACTGGCACACTCACTGCAAAATACAAACACTATTGTATCCTTTCCAAAATGTCATTAAAAATACAGATGTGTATACATACTATACACACACACATGTGTACACATATATGAATGGATGTTCATACACACATATAGCTGCACAAACTGTGAGCCCACCAGGCAGGAAGATACTTTTGTCCGGGCTCTGTCTTGGGCTTGATAGGTACAATCAGTTGCTTCTAGCAAGAAGATGCTAAAATCCAGACCTAGCATGATTTGTATCATCTATTAAGAAAAACATGCACACACTAACACGTATGGATGTTTGCCGAAAGAAATATACTGCATTTTAGAGCAAGCCAATTCTTTTCTTCTCTAAACTTCTACTGGAGTAGAACATGGAAAAATGTGTTCCAATTTTCTAATGTCTAGATTCATGTTTTATTCCATATTCAAAAAACTCCCTCAGTTATAGGCTTTTCTTTCCTTTTGATGTTTCAACCTTTACTGAAGCTATGCTTATATTTCTGAATAAGATTATTGAGCAATAGTACCACAAAACCAATTCCTAAACTAAGAAAGAAATGGTTACCGGGGTCTCAGATAGTTCTTCCCTATAAAACAAAAAATGAAGCAAAACTTTTTAACAAAGGGGATTGTGGCATGAATAGGAATGTTGTAAAATGACCAAGTTAGACAGCGACATACTAGACAGAGACATAATTCTAGGGAGAAAACTTGCTGTGTTGTCTTCATTATAAGATCCAGTTTGTTTTTCTCACGTTTCCATATTCACATTTCTGAAATCTGGTTTAAATTGACATTTGTACATTTAATTTTCCCTCAAATCCTCTTATTTAAAAAAATCTCAGCCGGGCGCGGTGGCTCAAGCCTGTAATCCCAGCACTTTGGGAGGCTGAGACGGGTGGATCACGAGGTCAGGAGATTGAGACCATCCTGGCTAACACGGTGAAACCCCGTCTCTACTAAAAAATACAAAAAAACTAGCCGGGCGAGGTGGCGGGCGCCTGTAGTCCCAGCTACTCCGGAGGCTGAGGCAGGAGAATGGCGTAAACCCGGGAGGAGGAGCTTGCAGTGAGCTGAGATCCGGCCACTGCACTCCAGCCTGGGCGACAGAGCAAAACTCCGTCTCAAAAAAAAAAAAAAAAAAAAAAAAAAAAAAATCTCTCACAATTGATGACATCTTAAAACTTGTTAATGTGATATACATTAAAATACCTCATTTTTAGAGATATTTATGACTTTTGCCTTTCTTAAATTGTTAAACTTATTTTTTATCCGGTCAGTCCCTAACTAAGGCTTTAGAAATGGAAGTAAATCATCATTTGGGGCTAACTAAGATCGAGTTGATTGGAGCTTAACCGACTTCATCCTGTCCTGAGATAAAGATGAGAAAGTCAAGCCCTTCTCATAGTTTATTTTAGGATGATGAATGCTCTGCTAACAAAGACACTATTTTTCATAGATATGATAAGGATTAAAAATAAGTTTAAATTTGTACCATGAATAAATTTTAAACAATGTATTAAAAATAATTTGCACACAATTGATAGATCAAGGTTCAGTTGGTGGCAAGTTACTCTGAAATAAGTTACTCTGAAATAAGAGGGTTACTCTGAAATAAGAGTGAAGAGAGAAAAATGGGTAAAGATAGAGAGACATGTAGAGAGACCTCAACTTGTAAGACCTTGATATTCAAAGGCACACTGCAAAGAGCAGGTGGCTGGTTGGGTCTAAGGAGATGGGTGCAGTGCAAAACAGGAAGGGGGGCTGATGGGAGAAGAAGGAAAAGAGAACATTGAGCAAAAACACTAGCACCTGGCTGAATTTTACAGATATCACTGAATGGCTACCCAGGAGCTGGCATAGATAAACAGTGGGTTTGATGTAAGGGATGTGATTGGCAAGGTGGGCATTGTGAAAGGTCAGGGAACAAAGAGACTGAAGTCATTGTAAAGCAGATTGTTGGTTTACCATGGTTACAACCCTAAAAAGGATGGGAAGATTGACTAGCTACAGAATGTAGAAGGGCCAATGGGCTAGCGATGTTGCCAAATGACTGGTTTTCCTGGTGGTGCAGTGAATTGGAATGAATGTCAAACATTTAAAACAGTTTTTCTGCACTGATACTCTGCACAGACACCCATACTCAACATAAGAGAGTTATCCTTGGTGCCTTCTTCTCCCATATTCCCTGAAGCTAGTCAATCACCTAGCCTGGCTAATTTCATCTACGTATTTCTAACCTGTATTCCTTCCTGCTTATAGCTATTAGTAATGGATTGGTGGTTGGATATCTAAAGTTTGTTGTCAGACTTGGATTTGAATACTGCCTTTGTTCCTTGTTAGTTTTGAACCTTTGGTCAGGTAATTCAGCCCTCTGAGCCCCAGTTTTCTCACCAACAATACCAGTACCCGGCTTCATAGGCCTCTGGGGATTGAGTAAAATGATTCATGTAAAATGCTTAGCACAGTGTAGGACACAGAAGACATGTTAATGACTACTTGTTGAATTCATGAATAATTGATAGCTGTATTGTTACTATTTCTGCTTTAGTTAGATCTCCATCATCTTTGCCCTAGATTACCGCAGTAACTACTTAACTAGTCTCCCTGTCTCCCAGCTTGTCTTCATCTTAAACCCGTTTTACGCATTTCTGTCATACCACAGTAGCAGACGCAAGTTTGACTGTGTCATTCCTTTGCTTAAAACTTTTCAATGGTTTCCTAGTGCCCTCAGGTTAATGTCTGGATTTATTAACCTGGCCAAAAAGGCTCTTTGAAATCCACCCTTTCCTCTTTCCCTACTGCTTTACTAGTTTTAACTTCCTAATTTATGTCATGACAATTCTGGGCTGACCCTTTCTAGAAGACACCATACTATTTCTCATTGTCACACCTCCATTCACATTATCTCTTCTGCCTTGAATGTTCTGCTCTCTTGTCCTTCATCTGGCTACTTCCTGTTCACCTTTCACAGCCAGCTCAGGTACTTGTTCCTCTGGGAAGACTTTCTCTCATTCTCCTTTCCTAGGTTACTTAAGTGCTCCCAGGGCTCCTCTGCCCACCAGACATAAGAGTGTGACTTCTCTGTTTGTGTGTTGTTGTTTTGTTCCCCCATTAAATCGAAAGTCACTTAAAAATAAGGACTATTTTAGTACCTGGTGTAGTTCATGTCAAATAGTATGTATTCACTGAATATGTGTGTGTGTGTGTGTGTGCGTGTGTGTGTGTGTGCGTGTGTATACCTGTATGTGTGTGTACATATGTATACACACACATACCACCATAGAGTCGAACAGAACCCAACAGAATATGTTAACAACATGCTTCTTTGCATAGAGTGATTGTTACTGGTAAATTTTATGTTCAGAGGAAGTTAAATCATTACTTCTTTTTCTTCCTTTATTTATCTACCTTCTAATTTCTCTACTACCATCACTAGTAGATCTTTTGGGGGTGGTGCCTAAATTTATAATGATTCCCCTCAACTTACCCAGAAGTCTGAGATCCCAACAGCCTCAGTTTTACTCCATAACTCTTCTCTCTTTTCTAGAATTTCTTAGTCCAAATGTAGATGCTTGATCAAGTTAAACCAAAAAGAGTCTTCATCTCTCCCCGTCTCTCTTTCTCTCTCTCATTCTTGCCTTTCCTCTCACTCTCTCTTACTTTCACTCTTGCTTTGGTTTCTCTCTGGTTTTTTGAACCACTCCTAAAAGTCAGAGCCATTTTCTTGAAGAGACAAGGTGTAAAACGTGGGGGTGTCAACAGCCATGTTCTTCGGTGTGGTCAAGGAATGTGGGTGTGAAGAGAGGGGAGATTGAGGATGATAAATAGAGACAAAGCTGTCCTGAGAAAGAGACAGAGAACCTGTCCTAAATGTCAGTTCTCCATTTGCTCCCGCTGCCCTGTTGCAAGAGCAAGGACCAATTGGACTGGGCTCCTGGACTGCCACTATCTCTTCTTCTGACTTTCACTCTAGTTTTACTGTTATAAGTGTTGTGGACATTAGAGCTAAGTATATATTTGTACTCTACAATGAATACCCAGCTGTCAGGGAAGAGACAACACGTTTAGAATCCAAAATGGCCTGGATGCACTGGAGGGATTACATGAAATGAAATTCAAATAAGATAGATACAAAAAATTACATGTAGCGAAGGAGAAATAAATTCTATAAAAACTAAATAGAAAAGTGCTGGTGAGAAAATTAGAGTAAAAGATCAAATAACCTGGGGATAACAGAAGACCACACAGTGAACTCAGCTTGGAAAAGACAGGACTACAAAGCAGGAAACTGATGCAGTGGAGGATGCAGCTGCAGGTGGGGCGGTGGGGGAGAAGTGTCCCCTGTGTGCCTACCACTGAGATTTCCTCCAGAGCTCTGGCATAGTTTCTGTGACTACACTTGGATTTAGATGCTGACTGTCATTATCAGGTAGGACTGTATTGGATAGACAGTTTGAGGCATCTGTCTGATTTATGCAGAGGGGAGGGAAGTGCTAGACTTGCCCATTTCATAAAAGAGAAAGAATGCTTTGGGGAGGCTTCTTAGCACACATAACAATATAGGTTTATATAGAAAGAGAAATGGTGTTTTTGCTACCTTGTATTTACAATCTATTATATACTTCCCTTGTGCTTTATATTTTTATGAAATACTTTAACGTATATAGTATTAGTCAATTAGAGCAAACAATCCTAATTCTGTGGCACTGTACAGTAAAAGTATAGTTCTTGTTCATTGTATGACAATGCAGGGTGGCAGGCAGAAGGTCAGGGGCTGAGAGGAGGCCTCAAATCCAGTCATTCAGGGACTCAGGCGCCTCCTTGTGGTTGCTCTCTTCTCAGTCCTCTACCCAAGTCCTCTCCATCCCTTCTGCCAGTGAATGGAGAAATAGAATTGGGACTCACATCTGGAAAGATTTATTTTCCATGTCTACAAGTGACCAGTGCCATTTCTACATATGTATCTCACTGGCTAGACCTCAGGAATATGGCCATGTCCAGCTTCAAGAGAGGATGAGATTGTAGTCCAGCCATCTTGTTTGCCTGAGAAGAAAGAGAATAATTTGGAGGGCAGCTAGACAGTATCTGCCATATGTATGGTGTAGTTTCACCCTAATAGTGACACTCTCAATATTAAAAGTGCATATATTATTTTGATAATACAGTATATTTGTATCTAAAAAGTATGCAAATATTATATAGCCCATCTATCTATCTATCTATCTATCTATCTATCTATCTATCTATCTATCTATCTCCACCACTTTCTTCTCTGTAGCATACACTCTTCAGTTGTGATAACTCTTCTTTGTACTGAGTCCAGATGTCATGACATTATAATCTTCTTAACTCGACATCTTAGGCAGCTACTACCAATCAATAGGAATCCAAATTTGAGATAAGATCAATTTGTCTATCCAACCCTGGACTGTCTCTCAAATATCAATGAATTTAAGTACAGCAAGGCAAGAGGGAAATCCTGCTCTTATTCATTGACCTGACAAATGCTTGGACCAGAAAACTCTGAGCACCACCCCATTCCTTTTCACTTTGGTAAATCATATCTAATATTCTGACTTTGACATGCCTCTGGCCACCATTTTTCTATGTGATGGAGAGTCTCTACTAAGTAGAGTTACTTAAAGATCTTTATTAAAGCAGAGGCAGCTTAGAATCTACTGAAGAGACAGTACAGGTCTCAGATGTTTATATGTGCTTTCAGTCTGGTTCGGGATCTGAGACCACAGCCTAATGAAATACAGAAGGTAGACCTCCCAGGATTCTAGACAGCATTCAGGCATTGGGTTCTAAGATTTCTAGAACTACACTATGTACAATTCATGCTGCTTTCATTGGTGCATTTTTCAAAACCACTTTATTGAGGTATAATTGAGGTATTGACATCCAAAAGCCGCACAACTTTAATATATACAACTCAATGAGCTCGGATATGAGTATACACCCATGAAACCATTACTATGATCGATGCCACAAACACATTGGAAATGGATTCCCTGTATATGACAATAAAGCACAGGCAATAGAAGCAAAAATAGATAAGTCAAATTATATCAGACTAAAAAGCTTCTGTGCAGCAAAGAAAACAATGAAGAAAACAAGTAGCCTATCTTTGGAATGGAAGAACATATTAGCAAACCATATATCTGATACAGGGTTAATATCCAAAATACAAAAGGACCTCCTATTACTCAAAAGCAAAACAAGCAAAAACCCTAACAATCTGATTTAAAAATGAGCAAAGGAATTGAATAGATATTTCTCCAAAGAAGACATACAAATGGAAAACTGGTATATGACAAGGTGCCCAGTATCATTAATCATCATGGAAATACAAATCAAAATCACAATAAGATGTCACCTACCATCTGTTAGGATGGCTACTATGAAGAAAACAGAAGAGAACAAGTTTTGGGGAGGATGTGGAGAAACGGCAAACCTTTAACACTATTGGTGAGAATATAAATTGGTTCAGCCATTATGGAAAACAGTATAGATGCTCCTCAAAAAATTAAAAACAGAATTATCATATGATTCAGCAATCCCACCTCTGGGTAAATAGTCAAAGGAATTGAAAACCAGCTCTTGAAGAGATATTTGTGCTCCCATGTTCACTGCAGCATTATTTACAATAGTTTAAGACATGGAGGCAACTTAAATGTCCACCACAGATGAATGGATATGTAGATATAGATATATATAGCTATACACAGTATCACATTTTCTTATATATATACAGTACCACATTTTCTTATATATACAGTATCACATTTTCTAATATATATTTTTCTTTTTTTTTTTGAGACGGAGTCTCGCTCTGTGGCCCAGGCTGGAGTACAGTGGCGCAATCTTGGCTCACTGCAAGCTCCGCCTCCTGGGTTCATGCCATTCTCCTGCCTCAGCCTCCTGAGTAGCTGGGACTACAGGCGCCCGCCACCACGCCCGGCTAATTTTTTGTATTTTTAGTAGAGATGGGGTTTCACCATGTTAGCCAGGATGGTCTCGATCTCCTGACCTTGTGATCCACCTGCCTCAGCCTCCCAAAGTTCTGGGATTACAGGTGTGAGCCACCGCGCCCGGCCTATTTTTCTTATATTTTCTTATATATACTGTTATACATATATAATACTGGTATAATTATATATATATATACACACACTGGTATATCTATTGGCATAAATATATATAATATAATATAAATATAGATAATATAGATAATATAAATATATAAATATATGTGTGTGTGTGTGTGTATATATATATATATAAAACCCAGCCTTGAAAAAGAAGGAACTCCTGCCATTTGCAACAGCATGGATAAACCTGGAGAATATCATGCTAATTGAAATAAGCCAGATATAGAAGGGCAACTACTACATGATACCACCCATATGGTAAATCTAAAATAGTCAAACTCCTGGAAGCAGAGAGTAGGAATGGGAAATGGCAGGGACTGGGGAGAAGGGGAAACAGGGAAGTATTTGTCAAAGGGAGGAAGTGTCAATGATGAAACTCGATGTATTTTTAATAATGTCTCTCTGCTTTATAAGCCTCAATTATCACTAAGTTTGGAGCAGAGGGAGCACTTGGAGAACTGCCCTGAACAGGATGTAACTCTAATTGAGTGTTATGATAATCTTTACTTCCCCTCCCCACCGCAGCCAATAAATAACAAAGCTTTTCTGTACATCCTCTTTTACCTCTATATTCAGAAATAGATAGCAAATGTAGACAACTGGTAAGGAGGATTCCAATAATAGAGCCACAGGCAATCATAAATAAAGAACATCTTCTGAAGTTCCATCCAGATCAACCAAGCTGGGCAGGGTGGGTGGGTGGTGTAGGCACACTCAGGTTTCTATCAATTACTCTACCTTTTCAATAATATAAGAAGTCAAGATCTTGATAATTATTTTGTTTCACTAAATATTTGCTCATCCATTAGCTGGTTATACATTGATAATAACTGATCACCTCGTTTGAGCTCAGGACAGTCCCAGTCATATGCAGCGGGAACATGACAACCATACTTGCTAAAAGGTTTACTATAGGGACAAAGTTTTCCCTTTAAATATTTACCATAAAAAGTTCCAGTCTTCTATCACTTTTCATAATCCAATGCACAAAAAGCCCAGGGGTAGTCAGAGCACAGCAAGGGGTTTGTCTTCCTCTCCTTAGTTATTTCTGCAAACTCAAAGCAACACAGTTTCTTGATAGTGACTTCTACCAACTTCAAACTATTCAATCTCCACTGTCAATAATGCATGCCAAGAACTGACAAGAAATAAAGAATCAATACACTCCAGCTCCATCTATCTCTATTACACACACTCCAGCAGACCTAACACATGCCCTCTTCCTATACCCAAGGTGCCACTCTTTGGCATCCTAGAGAAAAGCCTCGAAGACATCATATTTCTTTCAACATCAAGAACCACAGCCTAAAGATAATGCAAAAAATTTGAAGTACTCAAGTAAAAAGGGCTGATTCTTTCAACTCCATCAACACAGCCAAAAAAAAGCGAAACCAGTTAACCCAATAAGGTTATTGCAACGCAGTCACTCTGTGCAGTTCTTATTCAAAGCCTTCTTTTTCCTTGATTTTTCCGGTCTGTACTGCCCTCTTCCTTCACTGCCATTTCTGTACTCAATCCTATACCACCTAATATTGGTATTTAACTCTTCTGCTTGAATATATTTTTTCTTCTTAATTATGATGATGCGTGAGGGTGAAACATTATTTTATCAGAGGCATTTACTTTTCCTCACAAGGAAAGACTTCACCTAACATACTGATTGTGGTCTTACACATTTGTATTAAATGAATGTGTAGGAATGGCTCCTATTGGGTAAGATGTGCCATGGTTGAACTTCTCAGAAAAACAAAATTCTTAAAGTTAAAATTAAGGTGTAGACTAAGATTACACCCAGAGGAATCATCTGTATTGACAAATAAAAGTCCTCTGTTCAGACAGGAACCCAGAGTGTGAAAAGACTGATTGGGTGACCCCATGAAGGTAAGTGGAGAACGTGCATCCTCCCTCCAGTTACCTCTCAATATCCCATACCAAGGTGAAACTCAAATGAGTGATTAAAAGTTTTAAGCAAGGTAATCCAACACAGGCTTGTACCACAGCCAATTTCCACCACACAATTCTCTGAGGAAACCAAGTTCAGAACTACCTAGAAATAATTTTGCACCCTTAAAAAAATTTCTTCTCTTATCTGCCAAAAGGTTGATTCCTTCCTTGTTCCTCTCTATTCCTTCTGCCTCTTCTTCAGGTTAAGAGGGAGGGCTGGAAAGAGGGGTTAAACAACCACAAAAACCAAAGCACAGACTTTTGAAGCACAACAAAAAACCTAAGCACAATAATTTGAGGAACAAATCTTTGCCTCTTTTTACTTTCTTCTATCAGCCTAGCAGAAAACTAATTGCAACATCACACGAAAAGACCTAAGTTGCTGATATAGTTTTTCTGAAATCAGTACATCAGTGAAACCACACAGTTTTGAAGACTAGTACCAATTTAGTATACTACTTCTTGGGCTCTACTGTACATTTCCAGAAAAAAATAAAAATAAAAACTGTCGTTTTCTAAATGATATAAAGTAATCCTATGGAGAGTCTTCTTTAACAAGTAAGAACACACCCAATTCATTTGCTGCTTAAATCGGAAGTTAATGTAGTCTTTTTTTTTTTTTTTTTTGAGATGGTTTCATTCTTGTCACCCAGGTTGGAGTGCAATGGTGCAATCTTGGCTCACTGCAACCTCCACCTCCTGAGTTCAAGCACTTCTCCCATGTCAGCCTCCCGAGTAGCCGGGATTACAGGGGTGTGCTACCATGCTCAGGTTGGTGTGCAATTGCACAATCTTGGCTCACTGCAACCTCTGCCTCCTGGCTCAAGCGATTCTCCTGCCTCAGCCTCCCAAGTAGCTGGGATTACAGGCACGCACCACTGTGCCCAGCTAATTTTTGTAGTTTTAGTAGAGACGGGGTGAAACCATTTTGGCCAGTCTGATCTTGACCTCCTGACCTCAGGTGATCCACCCACCTCAACCTCCCAAAGTTCTCAGATTACAGGTGTGAACCACTGTGTCTGGCTTAATGTAGTCTTTATAAGGCTGTATAGCACTTACTGTAGGTGTCATTTAGCATATATGGCTATGGATTAGAAATTTCCGGACTAGTTGTAGCCAAGGCAATTGCGGCATATGAAATAGCACTATGAGAAGAAAGACTAAAAGGTCTATATGAATGTGGGTATGAGTGCCTCTGCTTGTGCATATGTGAAAGAGAGAAATCAAGAACATAACAGAAATAGAACAAGAGGGAGACAGAGGGAGAGAGGTTGTGTGTGTTGTATGTGTAAGCAAGGACTTTTGAAGAAAATGAAAAACAGTGGCCAGGCACGGTGTCTCACGCCTGTAATCCCAGCACTTTGGGAGGCTGAGGTGGGTGAATTACAGGGTCAGGAGTTTGAGACCAGCCTGGCCAACATGGTGAAACCCCGTCTCTACTAAAAATACGAAAATTAGCTGAGCACAGTGGTGCGTGCCTGTAATCCCAGCTACTTGTGAGGCTGAGGCAGGAGAATCGCTTGAGCCCGGGAGTCAGAGGTTGCAGTGAGCCAAGATTGTGCCATTGTACTCCAGCCTGAGATTCTCATGACAGAGGGAGGCTCTGTCTTAAAAACAAACAAAAAAAAAAAGAAAAAAGAAAAAAAACACCTACAGCAGTTCTTGGGAAAACTTTTACTATGTAAAGGGTCATATATATATTATATATATAATATATGTGTGTATATATAATTCTATATGTGTATATGTGTATATATGTGTATATATTATATATGTGTATATGTGTATATATGTGTATATATATTATATATATGCATACACATGCATATATATTATATATAATATAAATTAGCCCTTTATTAATATAAAGTGAAATTCAATGAGTAATCTGGCCCCATAGAGACACAAAAGACCCAAATCATAACATCAATGTATAAGCAAGTGTGTTGGCAAGACAGACATGAATTCAGCTAATGAAGAGAGCACCTAGACACACGTGAAAGGCAGAACCTTCCCGTGGAAAGACATGATATTAAAACCCAAGTGGTTCTATCCTTGATTACCTTGTGTATGGGATTTGGTCACCCATGCATGGAAGTTCAGATGTTATTTCATTTGTGTAACTGAATGAATGGGTGGGCAGAGTTAATAGGATTTCCTCATTAAATACTTAAATCAGCATGTCATCAGTTATTATATTTGATGTAAATCTTTTTTGGTGTTTCAGGGTGATTCCTCTTCTGTATAAAAAGATGTCAATAATCCTTTCCCAGATCTCTTCAAAGGCAGGAACACATTTTATAGTTCTCAATAACTGTTGCAGTCTTCAAAATGGTTGAAAATTCCTTGAATTGAATAAGCCTGATGGGTTGATTAAAACAGGATATACCTCTACTTGCCAAAACAAATATTCTCTAGAAGGAACTGATAGAAAATAACATTCAAAGAGACATATTTACTTTTAGAATAGTTCAAGTTTATCACAACATGAACATAAATATCAATAAGGAAAGGTCACCTGAAAAGTTAGAAACTATCATTAAAATAACAAAATATTTATACAGCAATGCAGGCAGATCCTTTCCCAGTGCAGACCAGAGAATAATATAATACAATAATAATAACTACAATTTAGAGTCCCACTAACTAGGAATTGGGTACTTTGCCGAACACTGTATGTATGTATCTATTTAATGAATCCTTAGAACAATCTATGAGGTGGGGGCTTATTATCATTCCTATTTTTCAAGTAAGACACAGAACCAGAGCTTCAGTGACCTGCCCAAATTCTCACATGCAGTTAGTGAGAAGCAAGGTCAATGGTCTCAAACATTACATGTCACGAACCTATGTTGTTTTCTTCTTCTCACTGGAACATGAGAAGGTATACAGCAGTTCATATATTCATAACTTCATGTTCATACATATTTAGCCAAGTCCAAAAGGTGCCTCATTTAACTGTGAATTGCAACTTATGCAAAAAACCCACATCCTGCAAGAGTTGGGGGAGATGTAATGACTGGAAAAAAAATGTAATAGCTAGAATACAAAAATTACATTTTCCATAGACCTCACACATTTCTTGTGTACATTTTTCTAGCAGCTGTTTAGAAAGCGCTAGTGGTCACACAGATAAAATGTGGCAGTTGTAGCATATTAACATAAATATTTTTACCTGAATAATTCCTGCTGTTCTTTTGAAACTAAAATTAATTCCAATATTGTTTTCCCTGGAGTTCCCCAAAAACTTGCTAGCTTTTTTTTTTTAAAGGAATATAACAACTGTGTGTACTGGGGCTGAACTAAGTATTATTTCTGAACAGCAATTTTATTTTTTCAGTGCATGTTATACTAAGAGGAAGAATAATGGTACTGAACATATAATCGATGCACATTTAAATGGAATCAGTTTATCAAAACATATCCCTTCAAGATGGACTGAATTGTGATATCCACAATCAACTGCTAATGGTACCAAATCATTAACTGCTGGCTTTGAGATTCTTACAGGGAATAATTTCATATAACTCAGAAAAGCATGGCCATGCTAATTAAATTAGCCTGATTCTCTCCCCTGAGAGAGGATGTTTACAGGGGCACAGGTGTACCAAGAGCAGTGAGAAGCAAGGACTCTGAGTAAAATGTTCCGGGTTCCAATCCCAGCTCAGTCCCTTCCTGGCTATGTGAAATCTGAACTAACCACTAAACCACAACGTGTAACAATCTCATAGGTCAGGTCACTGCACCACCTAAAGCTACCATGCATGTTATAGTTTAAATAAATGGTGCCCCTTGGAGTTCTGCAGTGTACAGCCTGAACATGCAGGCCTCTGCCCAAGGGTTGTGGGGATTCAAGTGATAATGTTTGTAAAGCACTTGGCCCAACCCCTAGTACTTAGTAGGTCCCCAGAGAATGCTAGCTCTTAATTATTTTCATCTTAATGTATATCACGCATGACCTCTATCTTCACATTTCAATTCTTAAAGGACTTTTAAGGAAGTACTTTATTTCATGTTCCATCTGATCTCTCTACCAAGGGAGCAGTGGGATTTTGTAAATTTTCTGAGTCAAGTACTCTTTAAGCCTGTTCTATCTTTTCAGAGACACTAAGTGTCTTTGCAAATTTTGCTCTGTTTCTATGATATAGCATGTCTCTGAAGAGGTCTGAAGAACTCAAGATGTCCTCAAAAGTGCTGTGTAAAAATTTTCCCTAAACCCCAATATATTATTGCATTTACAGACGTGAATTCAGAGCCAGACTGATTGGGTCAAAGTTCAGCTCTCTCCATTTCTAGGTATGTGATTTTTCCAAGTCAGTTAATCTTGAAAGCCTCAGGTTTCTCATCTGTATATTGAGGAAACTAATACTTTCTACTACATAGGATTATTGGGGCTTGTGGGGAACATACTGCATAGTAAACTGTTCGGCAAAAGCCTGGCTCGAGGTTGATACTCAATACATCATTGTTGCATCGTTACTAAGTGCTAGTCTGTGTCTCTCAACCACTGGAAGAAGGATGTTTGATTCAGAAGCCACTTAAGCTGCAAGTCAGGCCATAGGAATGTTGCCCCATAAACTCAGCAGGGTTCAGAATTCTTAGAAAGATAATCAGCAGGGCAGGGCATTGTTCTAGTTCTATCTGGCTACAGCAGAGACATGCTCAGCATACTTATTCTGAGAACCTGAGCTTCTTCAGCTGAAAGTAAGGTGATTCATCTGTAAAGTAAGACTTGGGGATGTGCAAAGAGGTCTTTACAAGTACACAATTCTCTGATTTGAAAATAAGGTAAAATAAGCAGAGACTTTGTTTGGGTGTTCCTTTTACATTTTCACTTACCCCTTTAGTTTTAGATACTAAACCTGTGGCCTTCCCTGCTTGATATTCATAGCACACTTTGCTGATGGATCAAATTATTTTTTTTATTGGGCTTGGACGAGACTTCAGAATACTACTTAATACAGCATTCTAGTGTGTTGAGCCACTATTAATCCTTCCAAATTTTAATTTTAAGGATAGGACATACTCTTTATCTCTGTTTTGTGAAGCAGCTTACATATTTAGACCATCTTCTGTTACAGTCATATATATTTCTTTTTACTAATCATAGCCAAAAGATATGGCTGTCTTATGTTCCATTTTCTCTAGACTCTTACAACTAGCTAACTATAGAATTAATTTTCAGTTCCAAGGGGTTTACACTTTAAAAGGAACTTCATTAATTCTTTTAAAAGTATTTATGGGGCCAGGTGCGGTGGTTCATGCCTGTAATCCCAGCACTTGGGAGGCTGAGGTGGGCGGATCACAAGGTCAGGAGATCAAGACTATCCTGCCTAACATGGTGAAACCCTGCCTCTACTAAAAACACAAAAAATTAGCAGGGCGTGGTGGTGAGCACCTGTATTCCCAGTTACTCAGGAGGCTGAGGCAGGAGAACGGCGTAAACCCGGGAGGAGGAGTTTGCAGTGAGCAGAGATTGCGCCACTGCACTTCAGCCTGGGCAACAGAGCAAGACTCCGTCTCAAAAAAAAAAAAAAGTATTTACGGAAGTCATTCTCTGTTCTTCCCACTATGCATTTTCAAACAATAGAAGGGACAACCAAATAAACAGGCAACTGCAGTACAGTGTGTCTGTGCAATGGCCACCCAGGGGACCAGGACCTTGATAGGTGTGTTGGGGAGACATGCAGTTAATCTTGGGGGTTAAGGGGCTGTTTTTAGGAGACCATTATGGATGACAATATTCTAGCACAGGGAACAGTGTGGAGCCTGATGGAGAGAGACACCATGGTCTGGTCAGAGAATGTCAAGTCACTCAGAATAGTAAAACATGGTATATGACAGTCTGGGCTTGTGGGAAAATGGAGACACATTTGAAAATAAATGTGAGAAAAATGAGAAGGTGATCTGAAGCCATCATCTCATAGAAAGAGATGCAGTGCTTTGACCAGAAAGGTAGTTACAAAGGTAAAAACAACCAGGGAGTTACTGGTACAGGAAAAACTAAGGAAAAGAACTCAAGTTACTGCACATAGAGGTTTCCTGTTAAGGGTAATCAGATCTGAACACAAGATCAGTACATACGATGAGGAAAGGGGAGGATAAATTTCTCTCTGTGGCATTTGGAGATAGATTTATTTTCTTGTCAACACAAAGGCAAATACCGAGCACTCGTTTGAACCCTAATAAAACAGAAATTTAATCACTTAGAGGGATACTTTGTCAGGCTATTATATTTCGAGTTCCTGATGACTTATTTTTCTTTGTTAAATAACCTAAGCATAACAGCTAGGGATGGTGATAGCATAGCAGGTCAACAAGATTATGAAATACAAATTTGACTTAAAATTGATAACTCTTGGCTGGGTGCAGTGGCTCACAGCTGTAATTCAAGCACTTTGGGAGGCCAAGATAGGTGGATCATCTGAGGTCAGGAGTTCGAGATCAGCTTGCCCAACATGGTGAAACCCCGTCTCTACTAAAAATATAAAAATTAGCTGGGCATGGTGGCGGGTGCCTGTAATCCCAGTTAGAGGCTGAGGCAGGGGAATCGCTTGGATGTGAAGGTAGAGGTTGCAGTGAGAGGAGATGGTGCCACTGCACTTCAGGCAACAAGAGCTAAACTCCACCTCAAAAAAAAAAATTGATAACTCTTGCATTCAAAATGTATGGGTTAATCCACTGCAACGTGCCAGGCACTGTGATAAATGCTGAAAATAAAGTGGTAAACAAATTAACATGGCTTCAGGGAGCTTATAATCTAGTCAACAGATATTAAACTAATAAACACTGAATGCATACATGATTACAATTAGAAATAAGTCCTTATAAGGAAAAGTGAAATATAGAATGAAAGATTCAAATCAGAGGAACTATTTCTAAAAGTGGGAGCCAAGGAGGGCCTTCTGTGGAAGGGAAGTGCATGCTGAGCTCCAAACAAGGAGCAGGTGCCATCGCGGACAGTGTTCCAGATAGAAGAGCCTTTCTCAGGCAGATGGCGGTTTTACCCTTAAGGGGTCATTCGGCAACATCCAGAGGCATTTTTGGTTGTCACAACAGGGATGACTGTGGTGCTACTGGCTTCTAAAGACAGGCAAGAACCAGGCAAGTGTGGGAAATTGGAGGAGGGTAAGGGCTGGAAGGAAGAGGAAGGATGTGCAGAGGCCATGGAATGGCAGGGCTAAATCGTGCAGGGCCTGGTTGACTGCCCCAGATAGAGAGCGTAGATGCTTGTTTTCCCAAGTTAGGTGATGGGCTTCTTGAGGTTTTTAAGAAGGACTGTTAATGGGTTGATTTACTTTTTAAGGTCTTACCAACTGTTGGGTGAGAATGGAAGAGGAGGAGGTGGGAAGTAGGGAATGGGTCCAGGGAGGTGCAAGAGGAGCAGCTGGGAGACCCTCAGGAGGCTGTAGCACAAGTCTCGCTGACAAAGTGTGGTTTCGAGTGCAAACGGGGCCTTCGCGCTAACGGAGACATTTGCGATCAAAGAGCAACTGGTCATTACAGCTTAGAAAATATAGCCCAATATCTTTTCAAAGAATAGCTCATAATCCTTTCACCATCTGTTTTTCCTATTTCTGTTGATTTGTTTAAACATATATTGAGTATTTTCCTACAAAGAAAAGGGAGGCTCACTATTTTAGACAACGATAAATAAGTGAGCTCCCAATCCTTCAGTAAAAACATGTGAAGTGTAGAGATAAAAGGTGTGGCAGAGAACTACACGAAATCCACAGACTGTGAAGGGAGACAATGGAACTTCTATTGTTCTATGTATTTCAGGAGTCATCACAAGTTTTAACCTTACTTTATTTTGGTTTTTATACCTTGGCTGGCTTTGATGACAGTATCAGAGGAAATGTGTATGTTTCATCAGGGACCCTTTTTAAATTTTTATAATATCATAAGTTGTAGTGAAAAAATAATAGGCTATTTTTTTTTTTTTTTCAGAACTACAGATACTCCTCCCAAGGAAAAACACTCACAGGTAATCAGACCTAGACAGCAGTTTCCCAAATACCAACCCTTCAAATATCATAAATGTCACCTCATGATTTTCATCATAGCCATGTATCACCTGGCCTCTTCTTTACTTAATATTTTTGTTTGCAAATCAATTCTTTTTTTAAAAAATCACCATTCTAAGTGGAAATTCACTTAGTAGCCACAAATAGAGGGTAATGTTTAAAATAAAATGTAAAAAGTTCAACACAATATGCTTCAATTCCAGCTATTTTTGTCTGATTCAGAGACAAACCTGAACGCTCTCCTTCTGTTAAAATGTGAAAATCACACATTTTAGAGAGGCCATAAAGTCTAGCATCCCACTGAGACTCCTCCAATGGCAGGAGTCTGCAAACTGGCCCAAGGATTGTTTTTATACAAAATGGAGTTAAGAAGGAGTTTTATACTTTTTAATGGCTCAAAATATCAAAAGAAGAATAACATTTCACATGTAAAATTATATAAAATTCCAATTTCAGTGTGCATAAAATTTTTTTTTGGAACCACACCCATTCCTTATGTTTTACCTACAATTGCTTTAGTGCTAAAATGACTGAATTGAGTAGCAGCAACAGAGACCTCATGGCCTGCAAAGCCTAAGATACTTACTATCTGGTCCTTTATAGATAAAATTTGCCTACCCCTCATTATGCGACCCAACTTATTTAGTGCCACTGCAGGTGCTGTGCCTATGGTATGTGTAGCTCCCATACTCTGGAAAATTCTGCTCTGTGAATAAGCATGACTAAAAACTGGGGTTCCGAATCCCACAAAGGAGGAATAAAGCTTCAGAGACGTATTTATCCCATTGGGAAATGACTTTGGAAGCAAGAGTAGATGAATGTTGTCTGAGAATATACCTCCACATGTCTCTTACATCCACATGTCTCTTACGTGCAGCTCAACTGGAATGTCAACAGAAGTAGTTTGGTGGCTGTTTGCTCCTGCTGTACCAACTCAAGTGTAAAATAATGGGCTATTTATCTACTTGTGATGACAATTTTTTTTCTGCATGTAAACATTAAAATCCCTTCTGATGAACAATGTGATTACACGGTCCAGTTTCAGTGAGCTTCTATAGTTAGTTTCACTTAACGCACTTACCACAACTAATGAGAACTATTCATGCACACCAAGAGATTAAGAGCTGGGGCCCGATTCTCAAAAGGACGGAAAAGGAAAGAAATGATTAGCAGGCTCAGAATGCGCCAACCAGACTTTTTCCACTAAGCTCATTTAAAAGACAACATACTAAGGAAGCAAAGAAATGACAGAGTGGATAAGCTCAGCATGAAGGAACCTCCCATGAAAACATGACTGTTTTAATTACTATGTAAAAACAAGAGTATAATTTGTAACTAAGTCGTCAAACGCAGGTGCAGAAAATACAGCTGAGTCACCTCTAGTCCTGGGGAAAGGGATGCTTTGCTATTTTAAGGGATGCTCTGCTGTTTTAAGTATTGGTTCAGAACCTGGGCTATAGATGAGAATCACCTGGGAAGCTCTTAACAGCCTGAGTCCCAGGTCACATCCTGACCAATTCAATCAGGATCCCAGTTTTGTAGAGATCCCCAGGTGCTTCCAACATGAGGCCATAGTTGAGATCCAGCACTCTCTTACTGCCTTACCTTGTAAGTTGATAGCCACAAGACGTTAAATGGGCTCACTTGGGATGAGAAATTGAGCTGGATAAGCTCAGAGGAGATAGAGTGAATAGAGAAACTCCAGCAAGATGTCGATTTGGGAGGCTAATGATTTTTGTACATTTCTGATAATACTAAAATCTCAACTTGAGATTTCTGGTGCCCTTCTAAAAATCTTAGTTAAATAGAATTGTGAAAAGTGCATTCAATCAGTCTGTTGTGTATCCAAAATATATTTTAAATAGTTAATAGGAATGATGGTGCTGCCCTCTTTAGTTCCACCCTTAAGCTAAATCTTTGGGGGACACTTACACCCAGTAAGGAATATTCCAAGTAATTAGCCTTCATATACAGTAATGGTGGCACTACAACATCCTGAAGATGCTAGGCGAGGCAGTGGACTCTGAACTGTAAGTGAAACACAGCATTACGATCTATCTGCATATTGGTTTTGCTTCTGGATATGAAATTACCCAAGCTATATTTTTTTCACTATCAACTCCAGGGCCCTTCACTCTTGCCCATACTTAATAACCTCTGCCTTAATCAACTTTTTTTTTGCCTAGGAATTTCTTAAAAGGTAGGTAACAGTGAGGGAGAGGAGCACTGATGTTTGGCATTATGACAGTTACCCAGTCCTCCAGTAACAACGCCTACGTTTATCCATTGAGACTATTCCTTAGGAAATAAATATTGAATAGTCTGAATCAAGCTAAAATTGAATCAAGCTAAGCATTCTTCTGGAAACCCAATGCATCTTACAGGAAAATTATGTAACTCTCTAAAAAGGTATTCATTAAATCCTAACTATTCATAGAGCAAGTGTCAAATGAAATTTGGAGAAGGAATTTTTTTTAACATATTAAAGTTCCATTATCCTCAATTTTCCCATGCCCAACCAAACGCTTTTGCCTAGCCCCTCTCTTGACCAGTGGGGGCAGATTTCTTAGACTTTGGAGAGTTGGTAGGGCAATTCCCGGCAGTGGAATGGTATGAGTCAGTCTTCCCAGAGGTTATGATATTTGCATTTATTGGGCATCATATATACAGAATGCCAGCCACACTCTACTAATAGCTCAGCACAAACCAATGAGTTAGAGAATAGCATTCCTAATTACAGATGAAACATATGAGGCTCTCACAAAGGCTATGTCAAATGCCCTTTAATCAGTGGCCGTTCTGTGATTCAGATCCAGGGCTGTTTGTCTCTAAAGCTTGGGCTCTCAGTTGCTACTCCCTACTGCCAACTCAAGCCATCAAGCCGACCAGGCAGACCTTTGAAGGACCAGTGGAGGAGCTCAAAATGGCCTAATTCCCAGCATGAGCGCATATGCAACACTATCGTCCATCTGCCACAATTCTACTGTGTATTGATGCCATTCTAGAAGAAAGCGCATAGGCCATTTGGGCAACCTCTCAACAGTTCACCACTTTATTTATTAATCTAATCGATCTATCTTTTTCTTGGGAAGGAGGCACCTGCTTGAACAGTTGGGTCTCCCTACCTTATGGGATACAGGGTATGAATAAATACAATTGCTTCTGCCAGAAGCAATTGTTCTGCCAGAAGCACACACACAAACTGGATGTGGCTTGGAGGTATATATTTTTAAAGTCATGCATATATATTTAATTAATAGTCTGTAACATAAGAAATGTGGTTTAGGCGATGCTGCTAACAAAGTTTTGTTTTCAGTAATATTTCCTGTGGGTGTAATACCTACATATCAGTCCAGGCACTAGCTGTGTCTAAAATGCCTGAGATGTTAATTAAAAATACAGATTCCTCAGGTTCACCCAAAACAAATGGAATCAGACTATCCAAGGGTGATGATCTGGAAATTGTGTTTCCAATAAAGCACCAGGTGACAGTAGTGCACAGCCAGAATTAAGAACTAATTTACTAAGTTAGAGTGAATGCGGGCAATTGCCTTGGGCCAACTCATTTGACCTTTTTAATAATTATTGGCCTAATACTATTTGCCAGCACTATTCTAGACCCCGAGAACAACCTGTGAACAGTGCAGATAAGGTCTGTCATACGAACTTTACAGTATAGTGAGGGGAGACCAGTAGTAAGCAAGTAGACATATGCAGAAATGAGATCATTTCAGGTTGTGGCATTCCAGGGTGGCAAAGAGGGCAGGAAGAAAGAGAAGGCTATCAAGCAATTATTCAGGAAGGCAGATGGTTTGGTAGCAAGGCAGAGGGTCAAGAAGGAGGTCCTCCTCTCCCCCAAATGGTGCTAAAAAAAAATAGGTGCGACATTAACCACATGGGCAACTTCAGATCTCAGATCCAGACTACTTAAGATAGTTTTTTGTATATCACTTACCTTCTGCAAAGGCCAACTGGTTTGGGACCAGGCTGTGCCCTCAACCTCTCTTCCTCTGACCCCTCTTTCTCCTGCCTGTGAGATCCCCCTTGCCCATCAATTTCCTGAAGACTTTCCCGGAGAACTCCCAGTTCTCCTAATCACCAGGAGCCACAGCGTCTCTTCCCTGAAGTGAGGGAAAGTTGGGATTTGAACCCAGTTCTGTGTGAGCACAATGAACCTACTCTTTCTAAAATACCATCAGGTAATACGTAGTAAAGGACTATTTTCTGGTGGTGATTGCTGAGGGATGGAAGTGGGGAAGGCAGACTGGTATAATAAGATTGGAGAAATGGGATATAAGGGCACACTATTCAATTTAAAACTGATCTTAACTGGGTAAACACCTGCTGATGGAAGACACTGTGTGACTTGCCTCAGGCTTTACCCAGACTATCCAACTCTGTCTACTTCCTTCCCTTGAACTGGGAAGCCAGAAGAACAGGAAGAAATTGTTCTTATTTGTTCTAGGTCTTATTTTTTTCCACTCATGAGCCAAGATGCAGAGAGTATTTCTGCAGTCAGAGGAGAGGCGGTCCTTACAAATTTTGCAATTGGAAGGATGAGGCAAAACGGGGCCAAAGGCAGGTGAAGGTTGGGGTGGGGCAGGGGAGGAAAATCACAAGTGTGTGAGACAGAATATATGTTATAAGTCATGTTTTTCCAGTGTCTGACACAGCATAAGACACTGGTTGCCCAGAAAATGATACTAGGTGTGACGAAGTGTCAAACAACTTTGGGTCTCCAGAACATTTTCAATAGAAATACTTTGTTTTCAATTTGTCTTCAAAGTTTCTGGTTATATAAAGGAGAAAGTCTCAGTTTGTTCCTAGCATTTCATTGCTTATATTCTTCTTTCTCTCTCTACACACACAAACAGACACACACACACACTTGTATATATGAATATATATACAAATATATATATATGAATATATACATACATACATATATATACAAATATGTGTGTGTGTGCGTATGTGTGTGTAATTTTACTTGTTTATACTGGTATTTCCTTTTAAACAGTGATGAAATGTTTTTATTTTAAAGAGACTTAAGTTGCAAGGAGGAATTATTTTAAATAAAATATCAAGAATATATTGTAGGTGGCACTAAAGATGGGACAGAAATCAAGGTGATAGAAAATAGAAAATGGCTGAAGTTTGATAAATGTTATCTAACCCAATCTCCTTTCTTTACAGATGAAAAAACCAAGGCCCAGATAACTAATTCACAGCCACACAAGTATTTAGTCGCAAAAAATGGTAATAGCATGCAGCTCTCTCTGTTCAGTGCCCTTTTTAGGATGTGAAGAAAGATATCTGTACAAATATGAGAAGTCCTTCCCAAATAAGTAAAGTAACTGGCATAACAGAGGAACTCTTTGGCAAATCTACTCTGTATACCAACTCAAGAAAAACAGGGAAAAAACCCCAATCTGTTCATTCTAGTTGTGTGCCAATAAAAAGTCACCAGATCTTTCTGAACCTCACTTTCCTCTTCTGTTAAAATGTTTTTAAAAAATCCATCAACATAAACAAAAATGTAACTTTACTTGTGTCAAAAGATTTTAAGAATTAAGGATGATAATATAACGGCTTGACATGTAGGAAGCGATCATATACAGCATTAATTATTTTTCCTTCTGCCCCGCAAAATATGTTTTGGGGTTTGAATTACTAAAAAAAAAAAAAAAAAAAAAAAGGTGTGTTTTTTCATAAATTTCACCTCTTCCATTCCCAGATGACTTTCTTTTCAATAGGAAGTGAAGTTCCCGGGTCATGGGCCCAAAATAATGGCAAACCAAAAGAACCCTTCACACTGAAAGCAAAATTAATAGCAGCAGCAAAGTCTCTGAGAGTTTAAGAGCAGATGAAAAGGCTGGGCATGGTGGCTCACGCTTGTACTTCCAGCTATTCAGGAGACTGAGGCAGGTGAATCGCTTGAACCCAAGAGGTGGAGATTGTAGGAGCCAAGATCGCGCCACTGCACTCCAGCCTGGGAGACAGAGCAAGACTCTATCTCAAAAGAAGAAGAAGAAGAAAAAGAACAGATGAAGAGGTAAGAACAGTGTTCAGGACTCTCCCCTTTCCCTTCACTGATAGAATTTAGCAGAAACGGGACCTACTATTCCAGCTACGCTAGTCCTCTGCAGTGCATGCCATGCCTGCTAGACCAACGTTAGACCCATTAGGGGAGAAAAGGTCATTTTAAATACTGCATTTTCTTCTTTAAAAAGACATGCAGAGATAAATGAATTCAGTGATCATTTCATCTTTTGTGTTGATATTTTTGGTGACCATGAAAATGCACTCCTCGGATCTCTGGCTGTGGGAATAGAGTTGATGTAGGGTCACACTGGCTATCCCCTTCAGATCCACTACTATGTGTGTGTACTGAGGTTCCTAGGGCTATTCCCTGCCAATGACTGGGCACAGTGAAGAAATTAATTCATGCCCATTTAGACAGGATGCAGAAAAGCTCAGATGGGCAACTGGGGCTCCAGGACCCCCCAGTGTCCTGGCTGACACTGTTTTAGAATGTGCTGCTGCCTGGGGCTCTTCCTGTCCACTCCTCTTTCCTTCCCACTCTCCCTTCACTGGTGTCAGACTCACATTGCCATCTGAAGGTTGTCCTCGCCTTCTCCTGCACCTCTGCTTTAGTTTTCACAGGTGTTTGCCTCAATAAATCGCTTGCATACCTAATCCTGTCTTGGTATCTGCTTCTTAGAAGACTCAAAATAACGTAACATTTTTCCAGAAGTTCAGCAACCGCCAAACAGACAATCCTACACAAGATTTAAAATGAGTAGCCAGCCAGGCACTCTGATGTGCCCCATTGGTTATAATGGAAAAGAAAAAAAAATGTTCTGTCAGCATTTTGTGTAAACTTATGACCACATTTAATCACCCAGAGTGTACCTTCACTGACTACCAGATGTGTCATTAACCATTTCTGAAAAAAGTGAAATAAAATCACCCAGCATGAGAATGCTGTGGAATAAGTCAATACTAACAGATGGTGTTTATTTTGTCACTGCTTGTGTTAAAAAATTACCACCTAGTCCCATCAAATCCATTTCTTTAAGGTGGAAGCTTTATGTAAAAACTGCTACAGAAAATGCAATATTTTATCAGCTGTCATTGAGTTCCTTAAAATATGAGCACTTGTTTTCATGGTTTTCAGTTTTCTAGGACATGGTGCAATACACAGGAGATGGGTTTGTATAAATCTGACACGATGGAGTATTTTGCCAGCAGCTCTGTCTTGCAACATGCAATCTGTTTTGTTTTTCAAACAAAGTTGGTACATGAGTTAGTTGGAACACTAGTGTTTTGAAGATGAAGATGGAAATTTCTCAATTAAACAACCTCTGCAATGTGGTGCAGTCTACATGCCCAACAATAGGGGATCATTTAAGGATGTGATCACATGCTCTTTTAGATGGAATCGCAAGGAGAATCATAAAAAATGATGCCACAGAAGAATACATAAAAACATGGGGGAATGTTCACAATACAGTAAGAGAAAAAAACTATAAAGCAATAGTAAAACGCCATGCCATTGCTGTTTCAAAATACACACAGTGAGAAGCAGTATGACAGAGGGGTAAGAGAAGGTAATCTTGAATCAGTCTTCCTGAGAACAAACTGGGGTCTGCGTTTACTCTCACTGCCTTTATAACATTGCTGAAATCACTTGACTGATCCCTCCCTCAGTTTCTCCATAAATCAAGAATGATAAAAACAATGCACATAGTTCATGGAGGATTAAATGTAAAATGCCTTTCGAAGTGCCTGTCACAGAGTAACTGTTATATAAATACCATTATTATTGTTGTAAATTTTATTACATATCGTTTCAGAGAAAGTCCTGGAAGCACATTTCTCACAATGTTGATAGTGATTCTTGCTAAATGGCAAGACTGCAGTCTATTTTCAAGTTTTTTTTTTCTTGGCTTATTTGTTTATTCTAATGTTTTCTCACACATACAAAAATGTACCACTTAAAAAGAAAAAAGGGAACGAGAGAGAGAGAGAGAGAGAGAGGAAGAAAGAACAATGTTTTTGTTTTAGAATGTGTCACTTGCTTTTGCTGTACCAAATTCTGCTACTATAAATAGTGTGAAATTGGCTGGATAAAGTAGTTTTTCTTTTTAAGTTTTAAACTCAAAGTACCTTGATCATTTAGAATTTATTTTTAAATACCTCAACTGAAACATCTGTGAACTCTCAATGTCAATGCTAGCACAGTAAGTGAGCACACTTGCATATCCATCAACATAAGCCTGGAACAAAATGAAAACACTAAGTAGGTAGAGAAATAGTTTTTCCCAGATAAATAGTTTTTTCCCAGATAAATAAGTTGGACATGTACGTGCTCCCTCTCCCAGTGCTTCCATTTCACCTTCCTCTACTTGATGATGAAAATTCAGCCAGCTTTTTTTTTTTCCTTCAGAAAATCAGGGTCTCCATAATCTTTGTGCATATGCATATTTTAAAAAATATATACTGACAATTATACTGAATACTTATATCATATATGTATATATTCTCTAAATATGCAAGTAAATCAAATATAATGTGACATTGGTGCCATTTTGATTTAAAATTGTTGACTTAAAGAAATGAAACTTAAATTTCTTGGTTCCCTATAGCACAGCCTGAGTCAATTTTCTCTGAGGTACCCAGAGAACACATGACACAAGGTCAACAGCAAAACACCAGATTATCAAATTAAGGCAGAGATATAACTTCTCCCATACTCTAGATTTCCTTTTGTTAATTACAAGTGTTTGGCGATGTGTTTTTAAAGATCTGAGAATAGCTGTTTCAACAGGTGGGAGTCTGGGGATGAAGC
The DNA here is from genome assembly GCF_007565055.1 of Rhinopithecus roxellana. Lineage (NCBI taxonomy): Eukaryota > Metazoa > Chordata > Mammalia > Primates > Cercopithecidae > Rhinopithecus > Rhinopithecus roxellana. Next base: position 177,809,133 of record NC_044551.1, read on the forward strand.
TGGGGCTATTTTGGACGATGCTCCTCCCTCTCTCCTCCTGGATTTCAACATGCGCTCAGTGAATTATTTCACCAATTTTACCTTCAATGGCAAGAAACGTAATTACTTTTGCATTAACCTAATAGAAATGGGCTCCTAAGCTGAGGGAACTCCTGAGGTGTCAGAAACTTCATTTCTTGAGGTTTCATATTCATCTAAGTAATCTCTAATGGCTCCAGGCATTCCAGCAAACCTCAAGGGGTCTACCCATCCTTTTTGGTTCCTTAAATCCCAAATAGTTAGGTTGGCAGTGAAGAAAATTCCAGAACATATCTCTGAATATCATCTCATTCTATGAGATTGACCCTTGTGATATGGAATGAGGTTACCATAGAAACACATCAGGCCTCACTTGTGCTGATCCCTACCTGCCTTTCTATTTTGTAAACGTTTCCATTTTTAAAGCCCCCAGTGAACCAAAGTGACTACTATGCAGACACTACCTAAAGAAAATAGGTCCCCAAGTAAATACACAGCAACCTCTGCATTGCATAATAAGATGCCTGAGAATATATGAATCTTAAAAAATGCTCTACAGCTCCTTTGAACATTTTAAGTCATAAAGACATGCATCATTATTCACCCAAGACAGCAGACTTTTCCACCTCTAATCTAAAACATTAAGGAGAGGAAAAGTCATAGGCTCCACAAAAATGGTCTTTTTGGTCATTAAGCATGAATCTGTATTGCTTTAAGCATTTAGGAAGGAAATAGCCTATCCTTCTCAAATATATCTTTACAAAGATGTTCTTTGCCACGGGACAAGTATGGTAGATCTTGGAAAATAATAGTAAGTGATCAATATACTCTGTCGTATTATGTGTCAGACACTAGCCTAAGCTCTTCAATGCATTATTTTATTTCATCTTTATGTCAATCTTATGAGAAACATACTTTTATTATTCCCATTTTACTAATGAGAATGTGGAAGTGACTTGCTCAAGGTAACACCACCACTGGGGGTAGATTTAAACTCAGGGTATTGTGCTCCACACGCTGATAACTGTCTGTTTCTACAAGCCGGTACTCAACCATACACTGTTGGAAAAGCATATGAGGCCTCTCACCCAGCCTTAGTGCTGCATCCCCTCTATACCCTTCAATCATTTTTGTAAAGGCAAATGTGCCCTATAGTTAGCAACAGGAACACAGTGTACTTTTTTACCACCTAACACAGACTATCATATATCATCACAGATAACCTATTTATCATGAATTGCAACTACATGATTCCCTTGATGATGTTTAGGGTAAACTCTTATAAAGATTTTGTACTTCTACACACATCACATATAACCTATTTATCATGAATTGCAACTACATGATTCCCTTGATGATGTTTAGGGTAAACTCTTATAAAGATTTTGCACTTCTACACACATTGGGAATAGGTAGACACTCCTAAGTGCAAGACAGGAGAAACATTCTCTAAAAAGTAATTACTGATATATCAATGAACCAGCAGTATCGATCACTGAGATATGAAAATATATTTTCTCCCAATAGCATTTGAAAGATCACATCGGGGATTCTTTAGGAAAGAGTGCAATTGAATAGAGAAGGAAACTGAAGGCCGAGGAAGGCTGAGGAAGGTGAGGAAAAGGATAAAAGGATATTGCTTAATTGATTGATTCAAGATGGCATATGCAGACCCAGGGTTTCATGGCTTGGGGTCTGAAAACAGGAGGGCAGAGTTTACTCTGGCATGGCAGACATGTGCTGTGTAAAAATAAAAGGCAGAGATAACTTTTAATGTTCACAGATGATTTCATTTTCTCCCTTAAACTATACATTTGAGTCACTTTTCAAAAATAGCACGTATATTCAATGATACAAACATTCCACCATTCTCTTTTTAAGTTGCCTTCTGAAAAGGTCAACAGTAATGAGAAGAAAGGCTTAGCAATATTGATGACTAACAATTCCACATGAGGTCCTCAGAGTCTGTTTCTAAAATGTGACCCTAGGATAGGAGCCACCAAGGCAGCACTGAGTACCAATTGAAAACTGGTGGTCTAGATTCCATAAGATCTTATTTGAGTTCCAATTTAGCCTTTCCACTTACAAGCAATGTAACTTTAGGCTCACGGCTTTAGCTTTGTATGTTGCAGTCTTCTCTCATCTACGATACAGTGATATTAATAGACCCTGGATATTTATTAACAAAATGTTCATAGATCAACTGAGATAGTGCATGTGAAGATGGCTCAATATAGTAGGTGCTCAGTAAAGATGAGTATTCTTATTAGGACAGTTATAACGTTATAACAAATACTACTGTTCATATGAGTAATGGGAAAAAGACTTGGCGATGGAAGGAAATAATGTAATACCCTTAAAACAGCCTATAGCATACTTTATTCTCTCAACAAAATGTTTTAACTAAATTATCTCTTTGTTTCCCATCTAGCAATGTGGAAAAATAGACAAGAGATTTCGGCTGAAAATCCTTCTGTACATATTACCCAAGCTCTATCTGAGAGCACAAGATTTCTTTATTTGTTGCATGACTCATTCTCCCCACGTACTTACTCATTTACACCATGGATAAAATGTCAGCGTGTGCCCTCAATCTCGATCAGGTAGATACAGAAAGTGGTGCATTTTTCATGCTGAAGGCACAGAGAATGAACTGAGAGTTTCCAGAATGCAAAAGCCTCCTGCTTTGTGCTTATGTGAGACAAAGACTACCCCTGTGCTCACCCACATGAGAACCAAGAGCCAGGTGGCATCATTTGGAAAGACCACCAACCAGTTGGGATGGGTAGCCAAGGCTGAGACCATCTGTCTCATGCAAAAGCACCCAGTGGCTATTAGAGACCTCATCAACAGAGGCCTGGGTATGTACTTTCTGTTTTTCCCCGTCAAAATAAATTTTGGTGTGGGTCTGGATCCTTTTACTGAATGATGACTGGGGAAGAGAAGCTGGCACTGGTGGTTTTTTCACCAGCTGCAGGAGGAGACCTTCTGGTTTCCCCACTGCCACATCCACATGGAGTGTGCAATTTCTTCTTTTTGAAATCTAGGGGAGCCATAGGCAAGCACAATGGTCACCCAGCCACCTAAGATGCATTCCTTTTATCTAAGTACTACATGCATTTTTAATTGAAAAATACTTCCAATTACATTACAGTCATCATAAATAAGAGTACAATGTGTTGGAGAGTGAAGCTGGCAGGCCATTCATAGATTGATTATTATTAAAATTAGCATTATTATGATTCCATCAATCATTTCTACACTTTAGAACATTTTGTTTTCTTCCAAACCTCTTTCCATGCTTTTGTGAGTTTCATTATAATGTCAGGTGCCCCTTTCATAGAAACATAAATTTTATGTCTGACAAATATGGTTTTCCCTATCTCAAGAAACCATGCTATTTGGGGCATGGAGAAAATGACAATGTTATTTCTAATGCTGCCTATGTTTATTCTCTCACACAAACCCAATTATCATAAGCTTTTGGAATTATATTACATTCAACCAGGTGTTTATATAACAACAACAACACCACACTCTTGTTTTTAACGATAAGCATAGTGGACATTATTCTATTTTGCATGGACAGTATTCTTCTCTTAAGAGGTTAGTGACATTTGTGTAACCAGGGGGAAGGATGACATCATAGGAGCCATCTTTCTTTTGAGCAACTAGGACAAAGTAACATAAAAATGGCAGCCAGGGCCATATCTACTTTCTTGACTTTTTATTTCTGATGCCCAGGAAAAAAAAACCAAAAAAGACATGGTCCTTCCTGTCACAGAGCTACTAGAGGATACAGCCAATAAATCTCCAACTCAAACAAATGTACACAATTAATACAGATTATAAATGCTGTGAAATAAAGAAGGTGTAGTTGCTATTATTATTATCCATTAGTGCAGGAGACTATGGTAACAGACATATCCAACACATTAAACAGATGTCATGTGCTTTAAAGGCAGTAATGTCTTGAGACATATATTTTTAAAGAATGTCTCATTATAGGTAATTTGAAAGTTTTTCCTTGGGAAAGAAAGGTGTCATTATTGTGTTTCCTCTTTGTTAATTATTTGTCTCCCCACCAATAAAACAACGAAGGACAAAGCCTAAGTATAATTATTCTGTGTAATGTAAACCATTAGAAACTCTGATTACATTTTATCAAGCATCTAATACCATAAGTCTTTCTGTTACAGCCAGGGTCCCCAGTTTGCCTGACTGTTATGTGCCTATACCATCTAAAGAGTTGGGAGTCTCTAATCCCCAGGTGGTCTGTTGGGAATCAGGCCACACAGCAGGAGGTGAATGGCAGGTGAGTGAGCAATACAGCCTGAGTTCTGCCTCCTGTCAGATCAGCAGCAGCATTAGATTCTCAAAGGAGCACAAACCCCATTGTGAACTGCATATGCAAGGGATCTAGGTTGTGCACTCCTTACGAGAATCTAATGCATAATGATCTGAGGTGAAACAGTTTTGTCCCACAACAATCCCCCTGCCCCCAGGATCTGTGGAAAAATTGTCTTCCACGAAACCAGTCCCTGATGCTAAAAATGTTGGGGACTGCTGATCTAAAGGGTATAGGAAGTGCTGTCACTGAGCACTGAAGTTCATGCTCCCATTCCAGGGAGAGGTCTCCCAATGAAAAGAAGTGCATAGATGCTGATGACAATTGGCTCTTCACATTGATCAAGCAAACCTGTATATATAAATATGAATGGTTAACAAAGAACCTCCATATAAAAGGAACACCAATATTATGAAAGAAGAGAAACACCTATCCCAGAGGAGTTTGCCAGAATCCAGAATCCAACAAGGGTAATTTTTCAAAATTATTGATAATTATTTTATCAAGAAAGAAATGCAAGAGAGTATTGCATCCATAACAATAAGTTTCTATGAAAAGGCATCCTCAGCCAGGCACGGTGGCTCATGCCTGTAATCCCAACACTTTGGGAGGCCAAGGCGGGCAGATGGCCTGAGGTCAGGAGTTCAAGACTAGCCTGGCCAACATGGTGAAACCCCATCTCTAGTAAAAATAAAAAAATTAGATGGGCATGGTGACACGTGCCTGTAATCCCAGCTACTCAGGAGGCTGAGGCACAAGACTCACTTGAACCTGGGAGATAGAGGTTGCAGTGAGCTGGGATTGTGCCACTGCACTCAGGCCTGGGTGACAGAGCAAAAGAAAGAAAGCAAAAAAGAAGAAAGGAAGGAAGGAAGGAAGGAAGGAAGGAAGGAAGGAAGGAAGGAAGGAAGGAAGGAAGGAAGGAAGGAGGGAAGGAAGGAAGGAGAGGAAAAGGAAAGAAAGAAAGAGAAAGAAAGAGAGAGAGAAAGAAAGAAAGGAAGAGAAGAGAAGAGAAAGAAGGAAGTAAAGAAGGAAGGAAGGAAGGAAGAAAGGAAGGAAAAAGAAAGAAAGGGAGAAAGAAAGAAAGGAAGGAAGAGCATCCTCTCTGTGTGTGTTTTTCTCAAGGAACACAGAATGCATGTTCACACACGCATGCACACAAACATGCACACATACACACATGCCTAAGAGTAGGGGTGGATAATAGAATGGCAGAATGAACATAGTTAAAGAGAAAATAGGTGATTTGGAAGTAAAATCTAGAAGTCACCCAGACACATAAAATTGAAAGAGATAAAAATGTTTTTCCTACCTTGGCCAGTTTTGATGAGGATATGGAGAACTGGGTACTCCTACACTAATGGTGAGATAACAAATTGGTGCAATCTTTTTGGAGGGCAATTTGGGCATGTGTACATATATTTGTGTGTATTATGTATATGATATGCAAACATATATACATAATTAGAACATGAGTATATGTACATAAACAAATACATAGTTAGAATATGGATGTATATATACACAAATACATACACATACAAGCACACATATTCTTAATATGCATATATCCTGTCATTCAGCAAGCCTAATTTTAGGTGTCTGTCTAGTAGAAATTAAATATATGTACAAAGTTACGCATTCCATCATTGTTTATGACATCAAATAAAACAGATGCAACTTAAATGCCCATTAGTAGGGGAATAATAAAATCATTGTACTTCCATCTCCGAAATTAGCTGCAGCTGTTCAGTGAGCTAGGATATATGTTGAAAATGGAAAGATAGCCATGATACGCTATTAGGGAAAAGCAAGGAGCACAACTATATATAGCATATAATTCCTTTTCTATTTAAAAATAAGAAAAGAAGAAAAACAATGTGTGTGTCCATGTGCATATAGATGCTAGAAAAATTCTGAAATAACTGAAACAATAATATTAAAAATGTGGTTTGAACTATGGGGTTTAGGGAGCATATTAAAACAATTCATAAGCATATATAATTATAGAGTAAAAATTCCCGTTTTGAAGGTTGACTTCGTAATTGTTTTAAAATGTGAAAACAGAAAATTAAATTTGAAAACCATTTTGTAGTTAGCAACTCAAATCACAACTTCATTTCTCTTACAATTTCAGTGAAACTGTTTTCTAGAGGCACGGATACACTAAAAACAACATCATTCAAAGACAGTTTACGACATAGAATCAATCAAGGTTTATTCCTTAATGTGCACCAAACACTTAAAATGTGTTAAGCAGTGAGTTAGGTTCCAGATTTATAAAAATGCCTATAAAAAACTCAGTTACACAGGGGATCTAGCAAAATAAGCAATTGTAATTTGGAATGACAAGGATGTGTGGTAGATAGATGTTTTTATCTCGAAGTCCTGCCATTTCCTAAGCATTACTGGCCTCAGTCCAGTACTTTGCATCTCCACACTCTTCTGCTAATCTGGGCCACCGTCCTCTTTCATCCAGTTTATAGCATCTACAGCTTCTCAACTAGGTCCTGTCTATTTATTTTCCACAACTTGGCCAAACTAAGCTTTCTAAACTGTGCATCTCCTCGTGTCACTCCCTGCTTAAGATATTTCTCAGTCTTTAAGATAACATTCTAACTGTAACTTAGAGGACTTCCCAATATCTCACCCTTTTCAATCTCCCCACTTCATTTCTAGCCTTCTCCCTCTGGCCTGTAACTTCTGATTTGTGAACCATCGCTCCTTCATTTGCCCCCAGTCTTTATAATGCCTTTTTACCTGGAAACCTTTCCCCCAACTCTTTCTTAGGGATTTTTTTTTTTTAACTTATTCTATGTTAGGGCATAATTTTTCCCAGAAGTCCCTACTTGTGGCTATTTTTTTTTTTTCCTGAAAGTCCGTAAGTCATATAAAGGCAGGCATCATTTTTTAATCACCATGCCCAGTGCCAAATACTGTATCTGGCATTAAATGGGCTCAATATTGGTTGGAAGATGGAGTGATGAATTAAATAGTTCAGCTGCAAAGCCTATGGGAACACTGAGAAGGAAAGTCCGCTACAGGCTGGGAAATACTTTCTCCAAAATCTGTGTCTTAAAGACACAGGGTAAGGAGTTAACAAGGAAAAGGGGAGGTAATGCAGAGACAGACTGATGACACTTAACCAGATGGTTATAAAAAGTATGTTCACTTAAAAATAAAGGTTATCTTGACCAATGAAAAGAGCTGACTTAAAAAAGCACCACCACCATGATGGAGCATAAGCCGTAAATGCTTCATTCATTCTAGAAAAGCTCCCAGGCTATTCCAGGTGAACATTGCAAGAAGGTTCAGCCTTCCTTTTTCTACACATAGGGACACTGACTATACTTTAGATTTTTCATCAATATAAGTAACTCTTTTCACAGAATACTGATCCACAATAGAAATCTACACTGCTTATAACATCAAAGTATCAATTTCTAATAACTGAAACTGCCTAAGAAATTAGTTTCAAAGATTTTCCTATTAAATTACCTTTTTAAAAATAAAGATTTGCATGCAGTACCAAGTGAGAAAACTGGTTAAGAGTGGAATTATGAATATATTACGTTGAAATTAATCACTACCACATACTCGCTTAACTCTAAGTAAATCAAATTACTTCTAATCTAAAGTGAATAAAAATAATGTACATATTTTCAAAAGAAGTACATCTATAGTGCTTGCTGATAACATATGAATTCATGCCAGGATTTCTGAATTGAGAAAATGCTTTTATTTTAATAGCCAGAGCTTTGAAATCTAATGAATTACCTACTTTATTTTTATCATTTGAATTTTACCATATGAATTTGGAAAAATAAGAATCTTACAGCAATATAGCTTAGAATGTTATTAATACTATTTATTCCTAGGTAGATCTTGAAGACTGTATAAGTAGATGATAACAGGGTAAATCATATTTTAAAGTTAGAGAGAAGTCAGAAAGTCCTGTGGCAGCTGATATGAAATTATGGCTACTTCATCAAAACCCAGCCAGCCACAGCTACCTCATAACTCATGCTTAGAGCTTCATAATGTGATTAGGTTTTCAAGAGGGTGCATTTGTGTTTTGGTTTTCTTTTAATCACTTTATGTTCAGCTTGGCTTCCAACTGACTCCTGATTGACTACAGTCATCATGGCGAGAATAAAGAGATCGTCAACTTTCCCGAAGAAAAGTTATTAAATTTTAGTTTTCCTAAAGGGGAACATTCTCTGCAACAGTAATTGAAAAAAATAAAATCTTTATTGACATTCTTTGAGGGAAAATACAATATTCAACATTGAGGCTGAAGCTAGATAGGTAGAGAAAATACAGATTTGAAGCAATTATACTGACAAAGTCAGCCAAGAAAATTGGCTGTGAGAGAAGGCATCTTGTCTGCTGCTATTCTGGCCTGATTGGCACCAAGGGTTTCTTCTTTTTTTACTTTCACTCAGCCACACACTTACTTACTCCACAAACATTTATGGAATGCCTAAAAATGCGATTCATCTTTGCCCTCAAATGAAATGCAGTCTAATGGGTGGCTGGGGCTGGAATCAAACGATAATAAGCAAATAACTGGACTTCAAAGTAACAAGTGCTGCGACAGAAACACAGACTCCAGTGGGAGGACAGAGGGAAGAAAAGGATAAATCTGTGCACGGAATCTGCTTATTAGCTATTTTTACCAATCTTCAGGCACTATACCATTGCCACTGAAGTAAAAAAGGGCCTGCATTGAGTATGTAAGAATCCTTTTTAATGACTTATTTTAAAAGGAAGAACTAATCTGTTATATGTGATAACAAGAAGTGGTTCATATTTGGCTTTTTCAGACTTTTACTTTTCCCTGATTACAAATATAACTTGTGTTCATCATAGAGAATTAGGAAATGCAAAATAAAAATCACAAAAATAAAATAAATAGAAAAATCACCTGTAATTCCATTATCTAGAGATAGTCATAATTTTATGGCAGATATTTTTAATCTTTTCTGCATGTATTTGCATATGTATTAAAATCTATTCTTGTGCATAACAAAAACAGTCATAGACTACTCTGTGACCTGTCCTTTTTAAATTTATAATATACCAAAAATATAATTCCTTATCTTTAAATATTATTCTATATCATCATTTCAGCAGTCACCTATTATTTTATTACATCAACATATCAATTTATTTAACCAATTGCCTATTGATTAACTTTTAGACTATTTCTAGTTCTTCTATATTATAAATAGTGGAGTAGCTTGGATCTGTTAAATTTGGAGAAGAGAAATTAATAATTTGAACTATATTCTATTCAAACTTATCTTAGAATCTCTGATATTTTAATAAATAGGTTTATAGCATTTTCTGTAATTATATATAAATATATTAAAAATCATTATATAAATATCATATATAATTATCATATATAAATATCATATTAAAATATATAAACCATATTTTGGAATTAAAGATCCCCAAAACCACTTGATACTTCCTATAGAAATCTATGTTGAAAGCAAAATTTTACAAAATGATGATGCTTTATGGGTGGGGAATCAAAATTGGAAAAACCAAATGAAAACAGGTAAGGTTAGTACACAGAATACAGGCCACAATGCGTTCTGACAGATTCTGAAGGAAGACAGCAAAAGGTTTGCCCTGATTTCCCTACCAACTGAGAGAAACCAAAAACTACTCTCATTCTAACGAATAACAATGTCTTAAAAAGAAAAAAAAAAAAAAGCAGTTGTTCTTTACCTCATCTATTCCAGTACTGTCATAAGAAATGTTTCCTTGAAGATCTTTGTAAAGAAGATCTTTATTTGTGGTGTAATAAGCAATATGCTTAATAACATATTCAAAGCAAATGCGATTCTTTGTTTTAAAGAATCGTTTGGTAAAATTTTGCTTATCATTAGGAATAATTAAAATAAGTTCTGTTTAGGGAATCATTTCAGGTTATATTATTCCCTTGAGGTAACTAGAAACACTGTGATATTATTAAACAAGTATTCGCTGTTAGACCAGGAACTGAAAAAGAGACTTGATGACATTCCTTTGTCCTCCACGTGTGGAAAGGCAGATGGAAGAGTCTGCATGGAGTGCAGAGGGAAAGGCCACTGACCGCCTGGTGCCCTTGTTGTCCAACATGCATACATTTAGTTGAGAGAATTACCTATAGACAGCAGCTGACTTCAGGAGGTCATTTTCGGGTGCACTGTCCTCATATAGTTTAATTAGTTTGACTTTTTCTTGATGACAAAACACATAAGAGTCACAAAGAAAGACCCAGTATAATCACATTGCTTTCAAGGGCATTTTGAAAGTGAGGGAAATGAATGTTTAATTCTAGGAAGCATTGTTGCAACAAAAGATACATTGGCTTATTAAAAACATATTATTTATGAGAGATGAATGCAGAATAAAGCAGCAGGTAGCAGTCACTGTTCATAAAAGAACTGTCAGCCCAAAGCCGCCTTTTTAGCTTCTGAAACAGATGCATTCACTCTTTTTCCAGGAAGTCTTCTTTCTCTGAATGAAACCCCTTAACCATGATCACTCTTCTCTGGGGCAGACACAAATGTGTATATTCTATGTGTGACAGGATAGCTTTATACTTGCCATATTGCTTTGTACACATTTTCAAGTTCATTTTCTGATTTGTCAAAGTACTCTTGAGTACCAGGCATTAGAAAATAATTATAAAGAGCAGGTGTACTGAGTTTTCCCTTTTCACCCAGACTGTATGTTCCTAATTAAATCAGGAACCACATCTTGTCTTTTATTTTTTAGAGCTGGTTTATGGGATAATTGTTTAGCAATGGATAAAAAAGAAAGAGTAAACAAGAGGACTAACAAGTGAGATAAAGATGGTTAATTTCAAAGCAAAAGAAATCTGGGTAAAGAAACAGGCTGCAGTACAAGTTGAAGATAGCAGAGGTAGAAAAATATATTAGTAATCAAAGATTAACACCATGGGCTGTCTCTAAAACAGTGATACCTATAACATCCATATTCCGGAAAATTTGTCCATGTGTGGAATGAATGTACTGTGTAAATGAAGTGTTGCTACAGTGATTCAGGGCTTAGATAACATGGCTTTAAAAAAATCTGGCTCCTTGAATGGGCTTGAGAGTTCACATTGCCTGTTCTAGGTCATTGTCAGGCTTCATGGGGTAGGTAAATTTTCCTACAGTTTTGAAAGTCAGACTGATCTCTGACGTTCACGTACTACCCAAGTAATCTGAGGAGTGTATAGTAACTGGGATAACGTGGGGAAGTGGAGGGAAGATGAGTTTCCTGTGTAAGTATTATTTGGATTTAACAATATTTTTCTGGTACTGTCTATATGAAAATGTGACTCTCTGACTTAATGTAACAATTGCTTCTGTTTTCATTCTGGACGTGTACCAGAACTCATTTACTCCCTTTGAGCTAGGTACTATTATTTTTCCCACTATGTTGATAGAAAGATACAGACCCTGAAATAAAGCCACCAAATTTTAAGTAGCAGAGCTGGGATTCTAACCTCTTTATCCACTGTTCAAGATTACCTCCCATATAAAGTCATTAAAACATGTGGTCAAGAAAATGTCAACAGTTTCTGTAAATGGTTGTTTTCAAATGACCCCAGGGATGCTTTGATTAAAGCCAGGCAGTCTTGGTGACACTTGGCCATTGCAATAGCAAGTTGTTGAACACTCAGACCTAGCCTCAACCACATGGTACAAAAATGTACTGTGGGTTCACATAATTTTAGAGACTCCAAGATTATCAATGGAAGCAGAGGATCACTGTTATCTGAAAATAGATTCTCTTCTTGAGAACTTCATGCAACTATTTACTATCAAATTCTACATCCTTGGGTTCATTTAAATATCAGCAGATATCAAAAGTCTTTGTGTATCACACCAAATCACAGGAAACAAGGCATTTTGTCGTCCCAGTTCTAAAGATGTACAGCCCATTAATAAACCATGCCAATCTTGTTAGACTATAAGCGCTTACAAAATCTCATTATATTATATTGGCATTGGGCTTACTTGATATTTTTGGAGAGCTTACATATTCCTGGGGTGATGTGTTTCTTTTTTTCTCACCATTCATCAGACAGCACATCAGTTTGACAGAATGGGTGTTCTAAGTTGAAGATTTACTTTCTTGCATTTGTTTTTTGAGACAGTGAAATGAAGAAGGCAAATGTGAGAAATGCAAATTTGGAGTTTTCTGGGGCTAGAGCTCAACAGAGCCCAACAATGTAAAAATTGTGGTGTTTTGCTAGAACACATTTATAAAAGCTTCAATGCTGACAATGTGACCAGCTAGTATAAAAACACAACCTAAATTCTGGGTTTAGAAAGATAACATTTCTGTTAACTAATGCTCCTCTGATAAAGTTCACGTATAGTTATTCTTGCATGTTCCACATTCTGAATACTTACTAAGTACTTTAAATCTTTATCTCACTTGATCCACCCCAAGAGGGAGGTGCTATTAATGCCACCACTTGACAGGTGAGGAAATTGAGACATACAGAGATGATATAACTTATCCAAGTTCAAGTTATAAGCAGTAGAAACGTGATCTCAAATTTTTAATGTCCATTAAAAATTATTATTATTTTCCTTTACTGCAATTCTGCCTTTCAAATAAGTGCTTTTGACTGTCAGTTTTGCATATCTGCCTCCACGGGAAAAAATCTGAATGTGTTAGAGGCATCAGTTGTGGGTTTCTGTGTTTGACTTGCATATGTACTTTCACAGGAATAAACATTTTGGGGGTGCCAAATCAAAGGTGAGGACCTAAAGAATAAAAGTTCAAAGATACCCAGGTAGAACAAAGGTGATAGCATGACTGCATAATCAGTTTTTGACCTCAGGTGACCTGACCTGCATAATCCTGGAAATTCATTTGTCTTCATCGAAAGGGCAGCTGAGTTGACTAAACTGCATGCAAGAAGGTCAGCCAGTTTCAGCAGAGTGACTGGAGGCAGCTATTCAATGTCAATACCCACACATAGCTACACACCCTGGAGTTTATTCCTCTTTTAAAGAGAATGTAATGGAGAAATTCTAGTCAGCAATAAGTTAGCTTTTTCAGGAGTCTAATGACATCATTATAGAACGTTCTAACTTTGCTCTGTGGATACAATGTCATTAGTGCCCCTGGGGTTTAGCCCATGCTATCTCAGTTATTCTGCACAGCCTCTCACCATGTTGTATCCTCTCCCAGTAGCTGGAAAAATAAGAGCTGTTATAGACACAAAAGAGTCTGCAGTAGCCCCAAGAGCACACAATATTATTTTATTCATTAGTTGTCAAGTGCCTGCAGGGTTCAAAGAGACAGGTCAATAGAAGGGTTTATATAATATGAATTGTTCTACACTAAAAAAAAATAAGGTATTGGAGAAAAGGTGTCCCTAGGGTTGAAATTTAATAGAAGCTGTAGATTCAATTGGGGTCTCTAAACTTGACCCCCTTTTCTGAGACCACCAGCCTGAAAGTGAGTATTTGAGCAGTGATTTGGATTTTCCTTTCAATCATTGACTATTATCCTCCGATGCTCCTACAAGCATTTGGTATGCTAAATACTGAACCTGGTCATCACATTCTCAAGTACTTGACATATAGTGTACATAGTGGATGTTCTATACATCTTAGTTGAAGGAACAAATGTCAAGGGCTTAGTAGAGACAAATGATGTTTCAGAGAACTTCCCCAGTAGACAACTAAGAGGACAAGCATCCTTCTCGCTGAGTACTAAGCAAACTTATTTTGGCATAGGGGTCAGGTCACATAAAAGTGTTAATGGGAATCATCTTTTATGCTAAAATTAGAATCACTTTATTATTTTCATGATTATTGAAACAGTATATACACATTGCAAAAATTAGAACAATGCTGAACAATACATAGTAGACATTTTCCATCACCCCAAACCTGAAAGATTTTAAATAATAAAATATAATCTAAATTATTTTATGGAGTCTTACCTACAGGTACATGTATAGAAATGGCCATATAATAAGTAGCATCTACACATTGGTAGCACTGCTATAAGCCATAACAGACATGGTTGTTTAAAGCTTTTAATATAAAGCCTTAAAGATATTGGAATCTTTTGGAATTCTGGGTGTGTGTGGGGGGTTGGAGGGTAGGTTGTGCTGGTATCTCCAGAGAACTGGCATGGCTCCTCTTATAAGTTATTAAGAGTTAGAGAAATCATCAGTTTTCTTTTCTTTTCTTTTCTTTTTTGCTTTGCCTGACAGAGAGGGTAGAAGGGTAAAACTAACTAATTTTTGGCTTACTTTTCATTAGCTTTCCTTAGCAAATATTTTCTGTTGGAATGATTTGTCACACCACTCTTGTTCCTTTGTCCTTGGGTCAATCATTTGTCAAAAGTCCTTTTCCAAGAGAAACAGGCGCCTGTGTGAACACCTGAACTCACATCTGTGAAAGTAAACTTTCGTTTAGGAATCCACCGTGTTAATACCCAGTTTGATTTTCAGATCACACAGATCTATTTTAAATAACCAGTGGAATATATTGCAATGCCAAACCTTCTTTGGAGAGTATCACATAAGATTATTTGATTCTAAGCTTCTATTGAAAGCCTAAGAGCAATGATGGGTTAGGAAGCTTGCCTGTGGGGTATGTATGTGATCCATTCACCCCTCTAGTACTTGAGGTTAGATCATCAGAAGGCCACATGCTTGGATCTCAGTTTTATGTCAAGGGGAATGAATCTATATTGAATCAGGTTCTAATCAATTTATCTTTATTTCGTTAGAGGTATATATTTAATCAGGTTCTAATCAATTTATCTTTTTTTTATTAAAGGTATATATATTCATAAAATAAAGGTGTATATATATGTGTGTGTGTGTATATATGTGTGTGTGTGCTTGTGTGTATATATATATATATATATATATATATACCCACACAAACACAAATGAATCAGAAATTTATGATACTCTGTCAGTGTGTTATTTTATAAAATTGTCTTTTGTTATTTTATAAAATTGTCTTTCATTTTGTTGATGCCCTAGTTACCAGTTTGTATAGGTTTTGAATGGTCTGCTCTAACACAGATTTACTATAAATCATCTTCGTTTGTTTTCACTGCATAATTTTGCACATTGCAAGATTTTTAAAGGATGCATATATTACACTGGAGCAGAAATGCAAGCACTAGTTTCACAGGTTTGTTGTGAGGATTAAGTGAGATAATGCATGAAAAACATTTATCCCAGCACACTGCACATAGAATGAGTTCCGTAAAAGATCATTACCATGACTACTGAAATGTTTATATCCCAGAGAATTCGTAACTTCCATATTATAACCAGAATGTATCATTCAGGAATTGTGTATAATTGTTAGGAAAATATCTGTGCCCATTCTATATTTCTGGAGATCTATCTATCTATCTATCTATCTATCTATCTATCTATCTATATCTATATATAGATAGATAGATGGATATCTGCTGTTTATATATAGATATAGATATAATCTATAGCTATAAATATATATATATATCTGTAGCTGAAGATTTCATTTATATAGACTATACCTATATTATAGGTGTTCTAAAGGGATTAACATGATGATAAATGGATATTTATAATAGGCACACACTTATTCATAAAGACATACATAACAGATCACTATAAAATACAATATTTATTTTTATAAGTCTAGTTTCATGGTTCTTATGCCCAATTCAATGTCAAATCACTTGGGAAACTAAAAATATCGACCAGCTTGGGCCTTACTCAAGTTGTTAATGAGTCTTGCAGTGGGGCCCAGTCTGTGTAGTTCAATAAAGTCTCCAGATGACTCTGACTTTAGTTATGCTTGAGAAAAATGTTAAAACGTCAGGTTATAAAATTCTACTGTTCAAAATAATAGTGTGAGTGACTGATACCTAATCTGTTTTATGACTATGCTAAATAAATATGAGCTTACTCCTTGGCTGATGGACTCTCAAATGCTTCTCCATTTATGTCAGGGCTATTATACAACAGTAAAATAGTCTCAACATAAACTTCATTTTAATTCACATTATCCTCATAAAGCAGTGCTACAGAACTATGGGGTGGGGTATGTGTGTGTCAGAACAAATCATATTAGTGATGTCTTTCTTCTATATCCTCCATACTTTGATAACTATGAGTCTAAAGGCTTAATTCAAATGGTGGGGAAAAAAGAAAAAAGTTACAAGATTACACATTTATTGTCATGTTTGGGTGTGTGTAGACAGGCAAATGAAAGAGTCCCTTTAATTAATTTGGTGACAGGGGACTTTATAAACCTACATACTTGGGATAGTGCCAGGGTTTCCCAGTCCCTCCTACATAGTCGAGTAAATGCAATGGCTTGGGATGCAAAAAAGAAGCAAGGATGAACTGAACGGGAAAGGAAAAGTGGCAAGGAGGAATGCAAAACAGACTACTTCTTTGGAACATAATAGATTTGCCCAGCAGGCTGTTGAAAACAGCATGTGTAATCTAGAGGGCACTGACATTGGAAAATATAAAAGAAAATACCTTCCAAGGAAAAACATGGAGGGATAGAGACAGGAACTGGAAGGCAGGCTCACTGTGAACGTGCATGTCCCAGGAGGTAATGAAGACTCTCAGTATTGTCTGTGCTATCCTATCTGAAGAACATTCTTGGGTAGTAACATTCATTGCAATTTGAATGACCAAGTCTGTGAATGAGTGTTTCCTGAGTCTCATATGAGTCTTTTAGTGCATGGAAAAAAATGTGATGAGACAGAGAGGGGGAGAGAGAGAATTGAGAGAGAGAGAGAGAGAGAGAGAGAGAGAGAGAGAGAGAGAATAAATATCCGGCCAAAGGAATGAAATTAATAAAGTGAAACAAAAAGGACAGGATATGGACACACTTTCATTGACATTGGATCACATTGCCCTTTATAATGTGTATATGTTTAGTAAAATTGCAGGGCTCCCTTTGTCCTTATCTCTGGACACCTTGGGAGTTTTGATCCTTAAAATTACAAAAAGGACAGAGAAGGATCACAAAGCTCTCCCTCTTGGATGCATTGCCATCCATCTTTTTGATGTGAAACATCTGAAACCAAATTCTCAAAAATAATTTTCCACTGAGCATTTATTCAGCGCTCTGTTTCTCTGGTGATTCTTAACAAAGGTTTTGTTGCAGGTGCCCAGAGGAAAGACTAATTTAAATGTAGAAAGAGACACTTAAAAATAATGTCATCTGTTGGCAAAATCTCTGAGGGTATTACCTTCCTTTCACGCATGCAGGGAGCTAAACCTGATTGCATTTAGGGTTATCTTTAGCAGCTATACTCAGAATCAAAACATTCTCATGAGGACTATTGTTCTAGCTAATCTACTTATTAAGCTTTTATTCCATTTTAATAGTCTTTTATTAAAAAAAAAAAACCTCAGAAATGGCAGCAATAGATTTTGCAATTATTAACAAGTAAAGAGCAGCTATAACTTACAACCATTGGTTTGTCTAAGAAAGCTACACTTTAAACCGTTTTGCTTAATTACAGGCACTCACTCCCCGACCTGCCACCCTGCCCTCTGTCCCCAGTAAAGTACTATCAGTATGAAGCCAACTTTCCCCTAATTTGGAGTTGAAGGTGAAAAAGTTCAGCAGGTGTGATGTGTCACTGCTGTTTACAGGAATGAGAAGTAGGAGCCAAGGGTGGGATATCAGAGAAAAAAAGCACAATATATAATATTTGTGAATGAGAGAGTTGTAGCTTTGTTTAAGCTCATTCTTTGTGCCAATACTAATTTGTGTTTTTCTTTTTCTTTATGCTTCCTCCACCTTAACTGTCTTCAAAGGATAGAACCATCATTTTGATGAGTTTCCCTCTTAAATGCTGCTTTTCTTGAGCAAGATATGTTCACACATTTATTTTGAACAAAAGCTATACACACCAAACCAATTAAATGAACATTTTCTAATTTTTTACTTCTTATTAAGAATTTTCCCCATAATCTACAAACAGTATAATTTTAAAATGCATAACTCTTTTCCCATATCTATTATCCTTGTACATCTGAACACAAACACAAACTGCTAGAGAAATGTATAAAGCAGCACATTCAAGGATGCATGTAAACACTGAGAATGGTGAGCCCACCAAAGTCATACCGCATTCCTTAGAAATGCTCCTCCTACTTTATTTTTAAAGTTCGGTTTGGAAATTCCAAATAAAAGAATCAGCTTATTGTTACGCCAAGTGTGTGCTCAGTTAAATGGTGCATCTTCTGCAGCTAATTTATTCTTTGACTTCTGATTAAGTATTTTATTTATTTATTTATTTATTTATTTATTTATTTATCTATCTATCTATCTATTTTTGGGACAAGGTTTCACTCCCATCACTCAGGCTGAAGTTCAGTGGGGGATCTCGGCTCACTGCAACCTCTGCCTCCTGGGTTCAAGCAATTTTCCGGCCTCAGCCTTACAAGTAGCTGGGACTACAGGGGTGCACCACCACACCCAGTTAATTTTTGTATTTTTACAGAGATGAGGTTTCACCATGTTGCCCAGGCTGGTTTAGAACTCCTGATCTCAAGTGATCCACCCGCCTTGGCCTCCCAAAGTTCTGGTATTGCAGTTTTAAGCCACTGTGCATATATTAAGGCTTTACTATCAGAAATTTCCACATCATTTTCATTCAGGGTCTCTCAGAATGGTTTTAGGAATCATCTAAAAGCAAAAATGAAAATGCAACCTCACGCTGCACTGATATCTGTTTATTCCTAAGTAGACAGGGAATGTCCCAGGAATCTGCTTCTCCATTACAGCATATGAATGATGCAGGAAGTTATATTAAATGCAAACAGGGAGTGACCCAAGGAGTAATAGCATTTAACATTTGTGGAACGTTTCTAAAAAAATATTAAACTCCATAATCATTAGTTCACGAAACCTCATAACACCCTCACAGGAGTCATAAGCAGTATAAATCAGACAACAAACCTTGATATCACAAGGTAAGTCTCTGTTAAACAAGGATTTGATCATTTACACAAGAGCTAGATTTCTGTTTTTTCATAAGGGGACTCTTGGTGGAGCTGAGAAAGATTTTCTTCAATGACCTTGAACTCTCATCCTTAAATAAACAAAGCAGCCCCAGGAAAGAGGGAAGAGTATACACATTCAGCTCACTTAGAGGGAGCAACTTGGGGAGTGCAGGAGATTTTCAAAGGTGAGAACACCAGATTATATTTTCTTTGTTGGAGACTTTGTTATGAGAATTGTGCCATCAAAGGGCCAATGAAAGACTTTCTCCTGAGATGAAAGATCAGTATCTTATTTGATTTGCAGGCAAGAAATAAACTTCAAAATGAAGAGTTCTTTACTGTGCTTTCCTTGATTAGATGCCTCTTCTCGTTTAGGAGGCTGCTGGCCATATCTTAAGTTCTCAGACAGAGAAACTGAGATATGTAGAGGTTTCATGTGAATTCCCTGGCCCTCACGACCCATGCCATTCAATAGGAGGTGGCACCATATTCCCATTATACCCAGGCACGTGGGAAATCAACAGCAAGAAGCCCTTTTATCAGTGAGATAAACGGCTGCCTAAAGAACAAGAGTGGATATTAGTGAGACGATGATCTCCTCTCTGCTGCCAATGGCAGATCCTGTTGTTTGCTCAGTAGACAGCAGTTGTTTCTCCAACCTCCCCTCTTCTTTCCTGGCCAAATCTCACTTTTGTTCATATTAACAGGTGCTCAGAGAAGCTGTGCCCCTCTCTTAGCCCAGAAGATGACCTATGGTTTGTCTAAATATCTAATAATTCCATGCACTTGGTTGATTGATGGGTAGACTGATGACCTGGCTTTGTCTAATAAAATATGAGAGAAATTTGAGTGATTCTTAGAATAATTTTAGTCCCCGATGAAAAAAGATAGATGCTGGAGGTAGATCCTCCCCCCACTTGCCTTTCCTGGTTTGGATGTCATTGTGGCAGTGAGAGGTGCTTGAAGATGAAGCCTAATGTGACTTCAAGGGCAAATGTGGCCAACACCAATACAGAGATTCTGTAGTCCTCAAAAGCATTGTGAACTACTGAACCAAGCAAGAAAGTATCCACCTCCAGACTCAAGGGTCTTATTTTTAAGCCAGTTTTAGCTCAGTATTGAGCTATTTTTGCAACTGAAATCAGATGTAAGGATATATCTCTCTCCTTCTCCACCAAAGAATGTTTTGCATTTACAAAAGACCTGTGTATTTTTAAAAGCTCATCATATTTGAGTGTCTTACAGTATTTACAGGGAGCTATAATGTATAAGGTAACTCATAGAGTTTGCCTAGGATTGTCCTAAATTATATTGCTGAGAAGTGCCATATCCCAGAAACCCCTTTCGGTCTCAGGCAAACCTGGATAGCACCTTAAATGTGTTAAAAAATCCAACATAGGAAATTTATTCTCCCCCAAATTAAGGAAGTATTCAGATAATTCAATATGTTTTCCCCCCTCAAACATTGGGCATATCAAGTGCAAACAGCATTTGGACTGAATTTATATAATGTCTTTAGTAGGCCACTTTGCTTTCCAGATACAGAAGAATGAATATTTCAGACCATCTGTGAAAAGAAAACTAGAATAGGCTTACATTAGGATTACTATTATGAAAAGCTAGTAATATATGAAGAGTACACATAAAAATGCCAGGCCCTCTAAAATAATACTTTAAAAATAAAGTAGGAGGAACATTTCTAAGGAATGCAGTATGACTTTGGCGGGCTCACTCACTGTCCTTGAGTGATCTCATCCAAATCTCAAATAATTCTAAAAATATTAATATTTAATATTAGCAATTCTGAGATTTTTAACTTAGCACATGTAATAATGTAATGTGTTTATTCAATACCATAATTAATGTTTGTTTCCATTCTGCAGATGAAGAAACTGAGTCTTGGAGAGCTTAAGTAAACTGGGAAGGTTACTCATATGGTAAATTTTTGAAAAACGATTCCCTATTTTTGCCAGTAAACATGCGTGGATTTCGTTTGGGGTTCAAACTGTCACAGAACACATCAACACTTACGTGAACTGAGTTAGAACATCCTAAATGCTCATTACCATTTCTTAGAAGTTTCACTTCAGTTCCTCTCAACCTGCAGATTTAAGCACAAATCCCTGGGGAAAAATGTTAAATGTGTGCCTGGGAAGGTCCCTGCTGGCACAGTCTCCAGTTGGTACAAGTCACCCCCAGGGACCTGCCCATTCACAGAGTCCCTGCACCCAGCAAGACGAAAGTACAATTAAAGGCAAATGCCACATCTTCCATCTCTGCTGATGGGAATTGCCTGTTTTACGCAAATACCTCTGCCTCTGGTCCAGTAGAAAACCACACAAAGCATTTCAAGTAGTGGAATCAGAGGTTACTGAAGCGGAAGTTATCAGCTAGACCCTGTCCTGTATTATCTGCTTGCAGGAGAGGAATGGGAATGATGTTGGCGATTTTTGATCTGATTGTATTTAGAAGATAATGTCAATGAAAATTGAGTGTTGTTACTAGCGCAAAGTAAATGTCGGGGCAGACTGGGACATTTAAGAAAGAGTGGAGAGGCCACTTTCCAGGGGAAAAAAAACATTCAATTTTATTAACATTAGAGCTATTACATGCCACATTATCTTTGTTTTGTTTTTTGGCAAAAATAAAATAATTGAGGAAACCCAACAACCAAATATCAGAGTCAATTTATGTAACGGTAAAATCCGGAATGGAACCGCAAGTGACCTTATTTACTTGGTTAGTTTATATCTCTCTTTTTCAATATTAAGCACTCCCACAATGGCACATCCAAAGATATTTTAACAATTGTTTGCTGAAAAGTTGGTGATTTATTTAGTACATACTGGAATCCAAAAAATTGAAAACTCTTTCACGGTATAAGAATTCATTTTTTTGCCCTCTTATATCCTCTTCTGCCCTTGACCTCCAGATGTTTTAAAACATATGAAATGGGATCACAGGCATGTTTTTGGTGAGGTCTGTGACCAGGATGAAGATATCCATCTACTGACACTAATGACAATATCACTAATGGTAATATTGAGAATACTTTCATTTGCTTACCTTATGCCAAGCTTTGTGCTAAGTAATTTTATATGCATTGTTTTGTTCATTTTTCCCAGTAACCTTATGATAACCCTACAATCACTGCCCTTGTCCAGGAGAAGAAACAAAGATTCAGAAGAGTAAAAGATTCTGCCCAAGGTCATACAGTTAGGACACAGGGATAAAGCCTGTATTGAATACAGGCTGTTTGACTTCAGAGCTCAGTATCACTCTACTATAGTCCCTCCACTTGCAGAGTCTACTTATCCAACAAGATTTATGATACTTGAAATCATATTTTAAAAGGACTTCAGGGTTATTTAGCCCATGTCCTGACTAGGATAAGATCAATTCCTTATAAAGCAGTGCCTTAAGGTTGTACAAACCAAAAATATAATGAGAGTTCAAGACAGCTTTAGAGAAATTCTTGGATGATAGATCTTTCCCAGTTAGGGATGCCCCCTTTGAGGACAATATCACGAAGGGCAACTATCATCATGTCACACCAATGTCCCTTGGTACTACTATAAAAGACAAAATACTGAATAGTGGGGGCTATAAGTCTTAGCTCATATGACTTTTTTATGTTCTTATGATTCTTAAAATATATCTAAGTAACCTATTTCTATAATTCATCAAACTTAACCATGAGGAATAACTGAATCTGGCTGTTACTTGTCTAACTGGAGGCAAAGGTGAAGCCATTCTTATTAGAAGAAGATGATGTTATTTTTGTAGCTTGTTTTGTTGGAGGAGAAAACAGCTGGACGATGAGAAGATCTGGGCCCTGTTTTCATGTCTGCTTTGGAGAAGCTGAGTGTGACTCCCAGCAAGTCGAACTCTGAGCCTCACTTTTCTCATTAACAAAATGAAAAATTGAAAGCTGGGCATTTCCCCTCAGGGAAAGATTGTACTGAAAAAAAATTTTGACAGTCAACAAAGACCTAGGTAAGGGGATTTTGTTTATCTAATGCTGAATTCTAGAAGGAGAAAACATCTCTTCTGAAAAATACATACCCTCAGGCAAAGAGGCTTTGAAATTTACATAACCAGCATATTTTAGGAAACCCCAAGACAAGAAATCAAAGTGGTCTTAACTCAATTGTACTTTACAGAGTCTGGCAGAGGTCAACATAAATTTCTCTACAAGGATGGAATGCACCCTCAACTCAGGCCTCACAAAATATCCACAGATCAATTCCAGATAACATAACCTCACTCTCTGCTCAAATTGCAAAACAAACAAGGAAGCAGGTGTTCATGAGCAGTATTCAGCAGAAACAACAGAAAATATCATTACATAGTGAAATTATGAAATTCAGCCTATAAGTATATTCAAATATTTTTAAAATAATTTTCAAAATGAGCAAGGGGCAAGACATTCTCAAGGAAAACCAGTCCGATTATAAAATGAACTTCTAGAAATGATATGTTCTAAATGGAAATTCAAGTGAAAAAATAAAATCATGAAATAGAAAAAGTCAATGTATATACGTTCACTAACTGATTAGAATTGAAAGATATAATTTATCCATAATACTGAAGACAGATGCACAGAGATTAAATGTCTCTTATTCTAAATATGAAAGAATAAGAGACAAAATGGAATAGAAAATGAAAACATCTTGTGTAAGTCCAATTAATATTCTAGATAACAAAGAATGTATAGAAGATGGGACAGTAATATTGCTAGGACTTTTTGAAAAACCTGAATCCTCAGATTTGAAAACCGCAAAAAATCCTAGATACAATAAGAAACAAGAAATACAAATCTAGTCACAGTGGAGTAAAGCTGCATAACATTGAAGACAATGAGAATCTTAGTACTGAGCAGAAATTTAAAACTCAGATTGCCTACAGAGAAAAAGAGCTTATTCTCAACAGATAGCAATAAAAATTGAAGACACTCTTTTCAATCTCTAAAACACTGAGGAAAAATAAATAGCAACCTAGAATTGTATAACTGGCTAACTATTATGCAATAATGAATCATAAGTATTTTTTAGACAAACACAAAAATGAGAGTATGTCACCAATAAATCCTAACTAAAAGAGCTCTTGGTGTAGTGGTCCTTACCCAGATTCTAATTTAGATGGTCTGAGGAGGAGCCCAGGCATTCTCTCTCTCTTTCTCTCTTTCCCCCCATCCCCACTCTCTCTGTCTATCTCTAAAAATGTATATCCTGGTACTTAGTTTTTAAGCCACCTAGGAGATTACCATGAGCAGACCGCATTGAAAGATATAATTTATCCATAATATTGAAGACAGAGACACAGTCCCAGCTACTCGGGAGGCTGAGGCAGGAGAATGGCGTAAACCCGGGAGGCGGAGCTTGCAGTGAGCTGAGATCCAGCCACTGCACTCCAGCCTGGGCGACAGAGCGAGACTCCGTCTCAAAAAAAAAAAAAAAAAAAAAAAAAAAATGAGACAATCAGAGACAAAATGGAATAGAAAATGAAAACATCTTGTGTAAGTCCACTGTTGCACAACGGGCTTCTCAGACTTGACTGTGTCTGCTGATCACCTGGGAATCTTGTTGAAGTATGGACTCTGACTTAGAGGGCCTCCAGTTCTGCATTTCTGATAAGCTCTCAGGTGATGCTGATGGTGTTGGTCCATAGACCACACTTTGAGTAGCAAACTCCCAAAGGAACAGTTCAGAAAGGTAAACATTTATCCCAGGGAAAAGATTGATATTCAAATAACAATGGTGAACAAAACATTTGTTAGATGTGGGTAAATAAAAACAAATATTAATTGTATCAAATGATAATAAGTTTCATTTTCATGGGAAACAAGTAAAATGAGAGGAAATGAGAGGAGATGATGGGTTAAGCTCTTCCAAGTTTTCATATTATTCAGATGAAACACAGAAGTATGATTTATCAAAGTGGATGCCTTGGTGTAGATCAAGAGTTTTACAAATGTTTGGGGTGAATAACTAATAAAGCCTAAAGAATCCCCACGATCTAGTGACCATAAAATCTATTAAGCAAACCAGGCCACTTTTGAGAGTCAAAGGGGGTGTCATTAGTAATTAAAATGAACAACACACATAAAACAAGATCATGTCAGGCAAATGAGGACAGGGGGTCAGTTTCTCTAAAAAGCTGTGAGGTGTGGCTGAATGAGCAGATCTGTGAGTCTCTCTCCACCCCAACTCCCCATACCCAACCTAGCGAGAAACTCCTCTTTTTGTTTACCTTGTACCTCATGGTTCTATGTTGATGCTCACTCAAAAAAATAAATATAATGGGCAACTGTTGATTTTGTCTGCCAAACATCAACTTCTTTGGGTAGTTGCACCTTAATTTCCTTTGTGGAAAAGCACACCACCTCACTCTCTATCCTGTATCATCAGTCTCTGCCTACTCCAGAAACAGAAACGTCTTCCAAACCTGGCCAATCGGGCTGTTCTATTCCCGTGACCACAATGATTGGTTGCAGCATAAGCGTAAGACCAGGGCAGCCCAAGAAGAGTCAATCCTGAGGATAACTAAGAAGGTGAATGCTTTTTCTATTGGATTTCTAGTTGTTAGGATTGTGCAAGCCTGCAGCTTCTGGGAACCAGTGAGTAGACAGCCTGTTTGAGATCCATCTAAACCAGAAAGAGAGACAAACATGCCTAAGCTATCAGTGACATGGTTTGCACCATTGACTCTAGGCAAGCCTGAAGCTAATTATACCTCTGCACTCGGAGGTGAAGTGAAACAATATCTTCTAAATCACTTTTTAGTATTTATTTATTAATTCTTATTTCTGTTGTCCTTATTTACTTAAGTCAGTTTGAACTGGGTTTAGACCAGCCAATGAAAGGAATAATTAATAAGATGCATAGTTTGTGAAAACCACTTGACCAAATTAACTTGGCAATCTCTTTCAGCTCTGGGGACATCACTCATGTGGCACCAGCTACGTAAGAATGAGAATTAGAATTACTGTTTTCCAGGTGCTAATATTCAAATATATGGCTTGAAACGGCTGTGAACTTTTCAATGCTTTCTACTTCTTCTAAAAACGGATTTTTTAAACCCAACTCACTCACTTTACAATTGGAAAAATGAGCCAGAATGTGAATGCTAAATTCACATCCTAAGATAGGAAGATTATAAAATGTTGTATATGATCTGATTTTCAAAACATTTGAAGGGGCTGGTTTAGATAATAGAAATTCAGCTGAAGCAGGAGGCTGGAATTAATGCTTTCAAATTTATTTGCTTCTGATTCTAAAACCCATAACTATAAGCTATTTAAATGCATCATTGTTAGTATTCCAGGGACAGTCACAACAATAAATAAGGTACATACTCAGCTCAAGGTGCCCTAATGGCATCTAAGGAAAAATGTCTACCATTTTGCATTTCTTCTGAATGCTTGACTTAAAATTCTAAGAGTCTATGCACTGTGATACTTTTATTTCTCATATAATTTGTTATTTATATTAGCAACTAAGTTTTTCATATATTTTGAAAATAGAATAAAAATATGCTCTTAAAAAGATGAATCCCCAGCACCCAAAAGTTACTGGCACAGAGAAGTTCCTCAAATACTTGCTGAATAAATGATGAGTGAATAAATATGACTGATACATATAGTATGTTAAGGAATATAAAATATGTAATAAAGACAGGAGAATGTTTCCTCTAGCTACTAGTTACTACTCAGGTCAGAACTTTGGAACATGCATTTCCAGAAATACAAGTGCCAACGCAAGGTGTTAGATTTTAAAAAATAGTAAGTTACTGTCAGCAAAATTTCGAAAAAAATAAAGCTATAGACTTTTTTTCTCATGTCTTAGAGCCTTTAATATGTCAGTATACATTATCAATATCCAAGAAGGGAGAAAAAGGAAGCAGAGGTTTTTAGACATAATTATTCTAATTTGACCACCACATTTAATTTTGGTGTAACATCTCTCTTTTTTTTTTTTTTTTTTTTTTTTTCTTTTCTTGAGATGGAGTCTCACTCCATTGCCCAGGCTGGAGTGCAGTGGTGCAATCTCGGCTCACTGCAAGCCTCGCCTCCTGGGTTCTCCTGCCTCATCCTCCTGAGTAGCTGGGACTACAGCCTGGCTAATTTTTTTTTTTTTTTTTTTTTTTGTATTTTTAGTAGAGACAGGGTTTCACCCTGTTAACCAGGAGGGTCGCAATCTCCTGACCTCATGATCTGCCTGCCTTGGCCTCCCAAAGTGCTGGGATTACAGGCGTGAGCCACCACGCCTGGCCCAACATCTCTTATTAAGGGTATTCTACAGCCCTCCCTTTAAGGAATGCTTCCAGGCTGTCACTGCCAGCATCCAGAAAAGGACCTGACTAATGCTTCCTTTCAGAAAAGCACTGTAAAGCATGGTAAAGTCAGAGAAAGTTTTGCTTATGAGTTCAGATACATCATATAATTAACTATTGTCATTTAATTGTTAATTTTTACCTTATTTCAGGTGTATTTACAGAAATGAGTGTGATGTTTCAAAAATGATTTAAATAAGTTCTAGGCACTCATATGCGACTTAATAACTTTGGAGGAAGAGGTAACATTATCTCATTCTTCCTCTGAAATTATTTCTGGCAAACACATCATATGGGGAGGCAGATGTGCTTTTTGTATGGGTAGAGGAACCTTATACCCAGTCAGTAACTAGGAGGTACAATCAAACTCTACAAAAAGATTTTTTTTCCCTGTGATCCCAGCAAAATAGCTTAGAGGAGCAGAAAATATTACCCTGGATGTAGAATTGATCTGCATAAATTCATCAAAGGACCATGCTGTGGATGCACAGATTATTTGAAAGAGGAAACATATCAAGCATTGCTTTAAAGGAATGCCTGAAATAAAAAGAATAGTGTTTCAAAACTCATTGCAGTTCTACATTTCTTATGTATCAATAAAATGTGGATAAATGTATAAAGGAAAGTATTGAGTATTTCATTTGCTTCTTGTATTCAACTACATTTTCAGTTATTCCTTATTGATTTATGATTTTATGAAAGCCTCAGGGATATGTTGTTTTGCATATTTCTAGTTGACGATTGAAAGTGTATTTCATGTTTTGTAAAGGACCTGTGGAAGGCTTCCTTGCAAAGCTTCACTCTCCTTTAAAGCAATACTTATAATAGGAGTTCAATACAACAACAAATAAGCATCATTTGTTTTCCTCTTTATCTTATCTTTGTTCCACAGGAATTTAAATGCAAATGTGAAATAGAATGAACACCAACAAATGCATCAACTGCTCCCGCAATATAATCATTGCAATCTATAAACCATAACAGGCTCTCTTGTGCTGGCTGCTTACTGTCACAGTATTTTGTGGTTGGAAATACATTCTGTGGGTGTTATTTTGCAACCAAATTTGAATAGGAACACTCTGAGGAATCATCCCAGTGTTTATGTGAAAAGAGTGTAATGTTTGCCTGTGCATGTATGGAATAGCTTTATTCTTTATTTAACTTATTTTCACAAAACAATTAAGTGAAATGTATATTTAGCATCAATAATTAAAACCAGGGAACTCAAAGGGAGGGTTGATCTGCGCAGCCTTATCTAGCAGAGCTTTCTCTCCTTGCTACTATTCTTGCTACATGATCTTTCTTACAGTCTCCTGGAACAATCCATTCTGAATTTGAATACAGGTCATCCAAACATTAGTCCTTCTACCCTGAGAAATTACCCCATGGGCTATCCTGGGTTAATCAGTTACAATTTTTAACACCTTAGAAAGGGACCTAGGTGAATGGACTGGCTTCTAGACCAGTGGTTCTCAATTTTCTCAATTTTGGCATTGCTATGGTCTAAATATCCTCCAAAAGTCATGTGTCGAAACTTATTCTTCACTGTGATAGCATTAAGAGGTGGGGGCCTTTAGGAGGTGATTAAGTCATAAGGACAGAGCTGCCGTGAATGGGATTAAGACCTTGATAAAAGAGGCTTCACTACTTTGGGAGGCCAAGGCAGGCAGATCACCTGAGGTCATGAGTTCGAAACCAGCCTGACCAACATTATAAAAACCCATCTCTACTAAAAATACAAAATTAGCCAGGCATGGTGGCATATGCCTGTAATCCCATCTACTTGGGAGGCTGAGGCAGGAGAATCACTTAAACTCGGGAGGCAGAGGTTGCAGTGACCTGAGAATGCACCATTGCAGTCTAGTCTGGGTGAGGAGAGTGAAACTAGGTCTCAAAACAAACAAACAAACAAACAAAAACAAACAAACAAACAAACAAACAAAAACAAACAAAGGCTTCGCACAGCATTTGGCCTTTCTACCATCTGCCACATGAGGTCACAGCAAGAAGGTCCTCATCAGACCTCAAATGCTGTTGCTTTGATATTGAACATCCCAGCCTCCAGAAGCGTGAGAAATAAATTTCTGTTCTTTATAAATAACTCAGTCTCAGGTATTCTGTTATAGCAGCACTAACAGACTAAGACAAGCATGCAATAATACTTTCTTCAGCAACTTATTAAGCACAGACTTTCAGACTTCAAACCCAGAAAGTTAGGTTCAGTGCATCTGGAAGAGGACACAAACATCTGCATTTTTAATGTGCATTCTCGGTAATATAGATGCATGTGGCTCCATGCTCTGCTAGATCAGGGATTGGCAAACTGTGGCTGATGGGCCACATTTGGCCTACTATCTATTTTTCTAAGATTTGTTGAAACCCAGCAACCTCTATTTAAGATTATCTATGTCTACTTTCACCCAAAGTATAGTCTATGTTTACTCCGCCCAGTGAGAGTTGAGTACTTGTAAGAAGTTATAAGAGACTGTACAGTTAGCAAACGCTAAATTATTTACTATTCTTTACAGAAAATGTTGGCCCACCTCTGCTCTAAATGATATTGTATTAAGCTTTATGCGTCAATAGCCACTGTGAAGGACAGTATGGAGATTACTGAAAAAACTACAATTAAAACTACCATATGATCCAGCAATCCTACTACTGGGCATTTATCCAAAGGAAAGGAAACTAGTATATGGAAGAGACATTTGAACCCCCCATGCTTATTGCAGCACTGTTTGCAATAGCCAAGATAGGGAATCAACATAGGTGTCCACCAACAGATGAATGGATAAAGAAAATGTGGTGCATGTACACAATAGAGTAGTATTCAGCCTCAAAAAAGAATGAAATCCTGTCATTCACGGCAACATGGGTGGAACTGAAGGACATTATATTGAGTGAAATAAGGCAGGAACAGAAAGTTAAGCATTGCATTCCATGTTCTCACTCATGTGAAAGGTAAAAAACAAAAGCAAACAAAAAAGTGATCTCATAGATATTAAAAGTAGAACAGATAATACCAGAGGCTGGGAAACGTAGGGGAAGAAGGGGATAGGGAGAATTTGTTAGAAGAAATATGTTCTAGTGTTTTATACTACCGGCAGGAGGACTACAGTTAATAAAAATATAGTATATAGCTTCAAATAGCTAGAAGGAAGATTTTGAATGTTTCCAATGCAAAAAAAAAAAAAAAAAGATAAATGTTTGACATGATAGATATGTGAATTGCTCTGATTTGATCACTATACATTACATGTGTCAAAGTATCACTATGTACCCTATAAATATGTATAATATTATGTGTTCATTAAAAATAAAGTTTTAAAAAGGCAAAAAAAAGCCTTTTGATATTAAAGAAAAGGGCTGTTGATATATAATGTAACCCAGTTAACTGAGATTTCTTTAATTTGGAATCTGTAACAGAGAAAATATAAAATGTGTTTTCCTTCATATAACTTGTTTTAAAAACCCTATATATTTAATAAGAATATAATAAAAATGAAAATAAGATAAAATTTTAAAAAAGGTTTCATGCTTCAGACTTAAATTAATGTACCAAAATACTATGATGTTATAACAAGTAGTATCTTCCCATGATATTTACTTCCCTATCCTGGCCTAGTAGCCCTTACTTGACATGATATCTGGGTCCCTCACAAACTTCATTCTTTTCTTCTTCCACCATGCCTTTGCTCACTGTGTCCCAGGCATACCGGCCTTCTTTCTGGTCCTCAAACACGCCACAATTATTATTTGCAGGTCCTCAGGGACCTGCAAACAGGCCATGTGTGCTTATGCTTTTATCTTTTTAAAGATTCAATGAGTATTTACGTAACATTCACATGTGCTCAGGAGACATGATAAGTCATTGGCATCCACTGGTTCTTCTATGGTTCTTCTCTACCATTATGGCCCATCCCTTACCTTCGCTGCCCTTCCAATGAAGAAAGAGCATTGAATATGGAGTGTGCAAATTCTGGGATTTTTGTACCTTGTTAGAGTGTTAAAAGATGGCATTTATTTAAAGAGATTCAAAGTTGCAGCACTTTGTGGCATGAGTATTCCCACTAGCAAGCAATTCTGGCTTCCCCTGTTTCTGTGTCTTTCAGGATTAGCTGTATAACATACAAGGCCCAGTGCAATATGAAACTGCAGGTCTTTTGTTAAAAAATTAACAGCTTCAAGAGAGTCAAGAGAGGACAGAAGGATGTTAAACTAAGTGGGGGGTCCTTCTGAGCACAGACAACTGCATAGGTCACATATCCAAAAGGTGGCCCTGGCAGGGGAAAAGAGCTAGTTTAGGATAGTATTTTGTGTTTAAAACTTGTGTCTTAGACATTCTCCACATCAACTGGCAAAAACATTTCAACAAAACTCACAGTAAGATCAGTCCAATTTGTTTGCTGATAGATGACACCACGTGCTTTGATTAGCCAAATAGTCGAGTTAACATACAGCAAATATTATTTCCTACCAAATTCACCTACACATCTATGAATATTTTCGAAGCTTCATGCTTCCCAAATTTGAGCAAATGTGATGTGACTGATACAGCAAAGCGTCATGATAAAATGATTCTGTTCGTGTTCAACACAAGTTGGCAATTGGCCCAGAATATGTGTAAATAGCACAGTTGAAGGCTTTCAGATCCTAACTGAACCAAAGTAATGGACATCTGCTGTTTGTGTATAGTGTTGGTAGGACTTTCAATCAAGGTGGCCTGCTGTTCCTTGGTCAAGAGGTGGCCATATCATCATAACCAGGAATGAACCCACTGTCTTAGGATTTGGTCTTGACTAGAATAATGCAATGACAAAAATTTAGTGGAATCATATAAGGAAAAATTGTTGGTGTAGATTCATTTTACTTATGCCTTGAAGAGATTACTTCAACATATATTCCTGCTACCTAGTTCACTGGAGCTGTCTTGCTTCCAGTCTGTTCTAGTGTGTGTCTTTTGAATCTGTTCATTGATTTGATTCTGATATTTATTTGTAAAACCTTTTCCCTATTTGAAGTCAGTTTCTGTTGCTTACAACCAGTGAACCAACTCTATCACAAACACGATGTGGCTATCGATCGTCTGTAATCTTAAATAACTAACAAAATTGCTTATATAATGAAGATATAATGTTTATAACCTATTGCACTTATCGTGTAGGCTTCATTGCTTCCATTGTTTCTATAATTTATTTATTTAACACTTTTATTAATAATAGGTGCCAGCTTGGAAGCAACTTTACCACTGAGAATTCTGCTGCAAAAGTAGCACATCTGTGCTGACAGGATAGCTCACTAGATTGACCTAGATAATGAGTTGTATAATTCAGGCTCCACAACAGACACTAAGCTAAGAAAATATAAGTAAATGAGTGAAAATGAAATTCACTACCCTATATTTCATGTTATGCATTGCTTAGCAGAGCTATTAGTTTGTCTTCTTGCTGGGAAATGGGATTTAGAGGTTTTTAGAGGCATACCATCAGCAAACCCTCCCTGCAATCACTGCATAATGCTAGATGACTTCAAAATGAAGTAAATGTAAAAGAAAAAAAAAAGTGAATGAGATATGTCGGATGAGTATAATGGTAAAGAAAATACAATTCTGGATAATCTCCATCCCCACGCAAAATGTTAAATTCTTTCAAGTTCGCCCAACACGTATTGAGTAGTTACTCCACTAGCAGGATCAGAAATAGATAAAGCAAGTGAGGTTCCCAGTGAGCAAACGATAAGGAGGCACTCATTCTCCAGACTGCTAAGTGCAGACTTGGCACCTGGAAGTGAGTGCTTCTTCATTGTGGACCCCATGCACCTCACTTGTCTCACTTTTGTTTAGGCCCTATTTACTGGGCCAATGAAGAGCTTTAAAGAGAAATTTTTATCCGTTCAAATCTGGTAGGAGGCAAGTTTACCAAGAACTCTAAAATAAGGTTGAACAGCATATATGGCATAACTGAGAGACATAAAATGGTAGAGAAAAACTGCATTGAACTGGCAGTACCCGTAAAGGTAGTTAAAAAAAAAAAAAAAGTTAGTAAAAGTACTACTACTATTTGAAATTGGATGGCTGTATTTGTTTTCTCTCTCAGAAAACATGACTCAGGCTGATGTAAGAAAAAAAACTTATTGACTTAGGTAACTAAAAATTCCAGAGGCACAGTGTGACTTGATTTGGAGGAGAGATGGTGTCAAGAATTTATTTATTTTTCTCTATCTCCTTTTAGATTGGCTGTATCCTCCAGCAGACAAAGTGGATGTGGCAACCCCAGACCTTCCAACCTTTCAGCTGCAAGTTCAACAGGAATAAAGACTACTTCCTAGTGGTTTCTCCCAAAGCCCTCAGATTAGCGATTTGCCTAGCTTGTCACATGCCATCCCAGAACCAATCCCTACAACCACAGAAATGTAGTGTATTAATTGGTTTAGCCCTAGGTCACATGACCCACCCGTGGAAAAGGGCTCAATCCTCACTCAAACTACTTTGGCTGAAGGCTTGGAAGAGATGGAGCCAGGGAAAGTAGACACTGGGGAGGCAAAAATAAAGGTTCAATAAGTATGCCTTTACAGATGGACCACATATTGAATATTAAAAACCAGCATATTCTGAAAAGAAGAAATATAAGCAAAAGAAAAAAAAGTGGGAAATATGAGGTAGTATTTAGAATTAGTAAGCTATCCAACTAAGGTCAAGTGCAAGAATATTTTAAGAGTTACTTAAATATATAGAGATAGTCAGGCATGGTAGCTGTGCCTGTAATCCCAGCTGCTTTGGAAGCCAAGGTGGGAGGAATGTCTTAAGCCCAGGAGTTCAAGGCTGCAGTGAGCTATGATTTCAAACCTGCACTCCAGCCTGTGAAGTAGAGGAGACCCCATCTCTAAGAAAAAGAAAAATAAATAAATATATAAAATTACTTCCCTGTTACTCTATTTTCCATCACATTCTTTGCTTCTATTATTCCACTTAATACTTATGTGTGAGTGTGTGTGTGTGTCTGTCTGTGTGTGTGTGTTTGGACTCTCTTCTATTATGCAAAATTTCATGTTTGTATTGTTCAGTGTATCACTAGGATGTTGTACACTGTTGGTCCTCAAACATTTTTTTGTTGAAAAAATAAAGAGATGAATCAATAGAATAATATATGGAAAGCCGTAAGCTAGCCTAGAAAAGTAATCAGGGTCAGATTGCATTAGACTCTGAAAGTCAAGCTGAAGAGTTGAGACTTTATCACATAGCTAATGTTGGGAGCCCAGACATCAAATTATCAGAGTTGTACTCCAGAAAATTAATCTTGTAGCTTTTTAACCTGTAATGAAAGAGAAAGAGGGAGAAGTTAGATGACTCATTGGAATATTATTTCACTATTTCAGGTCCAAAGGACCTGATGTGAGGGACAACCGTGGCAGTAGAAATGCAAAGGGAAGTACAAATAAAGGCATACGTAGAAAGGATAGAAATTAAGGAAAGAGAGACAAGGAGAGGAGTCAAATGGAATGAGACTATGAGGCTGGTTACCTGGAATAATAGGAATACTACTAACAGAAGTCAGAAGCTATAGTTGCTTGGTGGTTTGGGGGAAGTCTAAGATGAATTCCAGCTTGGACATGCTGACCAGGAATTCAAGGGGGATGTGTTCCCCTCACTGTTGCAAATGCAAGAAGGGACTGAGCACACATTTGGAGCTACAGATTTCTCCTCCTGAAGGCAGAAGAGGAGGAGGAGGAGACTGAAATTATAGAAGAGGATAAAAATAATAAAGAAGAAGAAAAAGCAAGGAATAAGTCCAAAATTATTGTTAAATGTGGTAATGAGATTGGATTTTATGCTAAATATAGTATAGTGAGAAACTACTGATAGTTTTTAAACAAAGGCATAATGTGATTTGATTTACATTTTTAAAAGATGACTTTGGATGCCATAGAGAAAGTACATTTAAGGTCAAGTAATTTCTAGTCCCAAAGATGAATCCATAATCCACGACTCCTCACTCTTGGCATAGTCTAGTTTATCAAGGTCTTCTGTCTAGATCTTTACAACAAAAGAAAACCCTACCATTAAGAACTGAAAGGAAGAGGATAAGACAGCAAAGGAAAGAGAAAAAGTTTCGTGAAATAAGATCATTAGTCCATGTCACAGCTGTAGAAATTAAGGCTAAGACAATTAAGTAGTCGGAGAGAGGTGGCAATGATGAAAACCAAATATGCCATCTGCATTCTGTGCTCTTAACAACTGTGCCATACACTCTTCTGGTGGGCTCAGTATATCTTGTTCAAGAAGTTGGAGTGACCAGGATTTCTTGGGGTAATGCATATGATAGATAACAACTTGGAAGCTATGTGTGTTCAGGACAGAAAGAACCCCTTTGACCTATATTGGACCAAAGAGATTAGATAATTTGTCCAAGGTCACAAAAGCACTTAGAGTTAGATCTGGACACACAGACCAGGGCTCCTGAGTACCACAGGGCACAGTAATATTCCCATTCTACCGTGTAGCCTCTTTTTATGCTGGTACTTAACAGGATCTTAAGTTAACCAATAGACTTGGAAGTAAAAACTAAAATTCTGGAGTCACAACTTCTACATATGTCTCGGATCACGTTATTTATTATGACAGGTACAAAATAGCATGCATGCGAGGAGAATCGGCACCAA
The DNA here is from genome assembly GCF_007565055.1 of Rhinopithecus roxellana. NCBI lineage: Eukaryota > Metazoa > Chordata > Mammalia > Primates > Cercopithecidae > Rhinopithecus > Rhinopithecus roxellana. Next base: position 177,845,516 of record NC_044551.1, read on the forward strand.
TATTGCACATTGACAAAAGAACATCCTCATTTTATAGGAAATCATGTCATCCTACTTGAAGTGTGGCTCAAGAAAAAAAAAAAAAATGAGATGGCTACTCCTCAGCAGCCTCCAAATAAGAAATACCTTGCACACAAATTTCCATTGTGCAGAACATAGAAAGTAACTTAAAGAGTGAGTCAAGAGTCAGACAAATATTTTTTCTGAGGTTGAGTATCACTTACCTTTAATCATCATATATTCAGCCTTACACTTTGTTCTTACAGTTTGTGCCTAGCCCCGACATATACACAAATGGCAAACTCAAATGAGGATATTGACACACAATAGAAATTAGTGTGCAAGGTAGTTCTTATTTGGAGGCTGCTGAGGAGTATTCATCTAATTGTTTTTCTTCAGCCACGCTTCAAGTAAGATGACATGATTTCCCGTAAAATGAGGATGTCCTTTTGTCAATGTGCAATATTGGTTCCTGTTTGCCTCACATGCGTGCTATCTTGTACCTGTAGTAATAAGTAACATGATCCGAGACATATGTAGAAGTTGTGACTCCAGAATTTAGTTTTTACTTCAAAGTCTAATGGTTAGCTTTATCTTTCAACTTTTGTACTGAAATCAAGAAACAGACTGTTTACATGCATTGGTTTATACTGGCTTGCCTTCACAGATCAGAGGGTGTTGAACCATAGACTCAAGTTCTCTATAACAAGTCGCAGAATATCCAGGTGACGGACTCATACAGCTCATACCAGATTTAGTTCTACTTGTATATTCACAGTAAAAATATTCACCTTTTAATCTTCAGGGTCACCTCTGCTTCTCAAGTATCAGTTCAATGTTATTTTGCCTCCCAGTATCATCTGGTTTTATTTTCTGCAGTTGTCGTAACTTGTAGTTGTCTAAATACCCTTCGTGTTGCCAAAGAAATGGCTTCATTTTATTTGAGCAACGATTACAAATAAAATCAACTGTATCATAATGAGTCTTAAAGCCTTAGTTAGCACTCTTCTAACAACCTTTCGAAGGTAGATCAGCATTAAAGATGTATTATGGAGATCTCATAAAAGTTAAATATATTTCCTAAGAACCTTAGCTGAATTAGGGGCAAAGCCAGAAAAAAAGAATTATTACCTCTCCTTTAGCCTTTAGGCCATGTTATAAGAACCGACACCCCATCAAACAACTTCATAAATGTGAAGAACCTAATTAGAAAATTAATTCCCAATTATGCATAGAGAACAAAGTATGCTAAATGAGGAAGGGACCACAGCAGGGAAAGTCAAAGCAAAGTGGAAATTCTTTCAGTTGAGAAACCTGCTTCCTACAGAAGGCTACAGATATTGAGACCCAGGGAATGCAGCTTATTTTATGGAAAAAGACCCTGTGGCTTTATTTCTCTGGCCTTGGGAACTGACATTTTTACTTACAGAAGGTCAGGAAGTTCTAAAACTCTTAGACGTATAGGCTGTCTATCTTCCAAAGTGGAGGTGGGAATAGTGAAATGACCACAATAACCACCTTATCAATCATTCTTTTCAATAGGTAATTCCGGAGTCTCAATGTATGCATGCTTTATCTATATAGCTTAATTTCCATTTGAAAAACTAGAAACCGTACATGCATAAGAATGCATATTTTATCTTTGAAATACTGAGCAGTACTCTGTTGCCAGAGACTTTGATATGAATCTACTACTTATAGGAGGAGGACAAGGGATTCACATGTAAGAGGATCAAATATATTACATTTGCTTAGATACTTAATACATTGTTAGCACCCTCAAGGCACACAATGATGACAGTCCGAGTAACTAATGGACTCCTCAAAAACACATCCGTATCACTCCTGTCTGTGTTTTCCAAAGGAACAGTCCCATTACACCACCGCTATAAATGGGTTTCATGTGCAATTAAAATGAAAATGCCATAATGGGCCATGACATAAGAAGAAAAGACAGTCTCAAAAGATTTTCGTGTGTGTTTTTTTTTCTTTTTCTGAGCACTGAAAATTATCTCTTTGTCAGCCCTGTGGTTTGGTCACAGTGCAAGAGCCTTAGACTAGGGAAACGTGTTCATTACGAGAATTCCATTACTAGGCAAGGTGCCAGGTGCGTTGCCTTGTTTGGAAGAGAAAAGAGCGCTGAGTTCTCCAGCACCACCTGCCCATCAAACCCCTGAAGCATTTAGCAGCCTTTTAGGTCAAGTTGGGGGATGTTAACTTGCACCAGCAAAGGAAAGGCAGGAGATTTGACTTCTAACCCACTAATTTAATATAGTGCCTTACACATCAAGGTTGTGTTGTAAGAGATGGTAGCACTATTCAGGTGTTGCTCAGAAAAAGTTCATGGTAGCGTTAATCAGGTGTTGCTCAGAAAAGAGAGGTGGTGGTTTCAAATTAAGACCTAAAGAGGGAATTATTAAGCTACATACTCTTTGTGGTGTGACAGATGTTGAACAGTCTCATCCTAAAAGTCATCATTTTACTACCAATGAAACCACAGGGCTCTGAAGAGAAAAGAAGTCTGCTGCATCAGGATGGTACCATGGTAGAACAAGAGGATCAAAATCTGGGCCGCCGCTAGGGAGGGGCCACAGACCGAGCCCTTCTCATTTGCCTGAGATGCTTCGGAAAGTTGCCTGAAAGTTCCTCAGATCAAAGTACAGGCATTTTGAGAACAGAGCCTTCAAACTGTTTCCTAGTCCCTCAAACCAATTTTGACTAGTAATTAACTGATTCCCAACATCAAAAGGTGAGATATCCCAGGAGGAGTCAAGGGAGATCAAAGCCTGTGGTGAGGGGTCCGCCTGCACCCCTTCCACCCTCCGCCCTCTTTCTCAGACAGACATCCCTCTGACTGCAGCAAGAGAACAGTCGCATCGCTTCTCACTGGAGACCGACATCAAACAGACTTCCAAATAACTTGCTGGTGTTTCCAGGCCCTGTTAAGAGAAAATGAGGAAGGTACAGGTCCATGACCATATGGTCCAGATTTTCTAGGATGATCCAGGTTTCTAATATTCAGTCCTGTTGTCCGCATCACTGGAACAGATCCCCAAACAGGGTCACTGTGGTAAAGAAAAACTGAGCAGTGCCTGACATATAGTGAGCAAAAGATAATTCCCTTCTTTTGCATATCAACGAATAGTAGAATTCCTAGTCATTATATTTTTTAAAATTTTTTTTTGTGTATATACTTTTGTAATATAAAAAGAAAAGGCATTACACACTGGCTTTGCATAATGATAAATACCCATGTGTATTTGTCTAAGCCTTTGTCTAAGCCAGGTGCTGGGCATATAAGCCTGACAAAGCTGGTCAGTCTCTGTGCAGAATGGGTCATTTCCCATGATGCTCTTACTAAGGCATTTTAATATGACATTCAAAAATGCACTTGATTAGTTTGGCTCCCCATGCTTTCATCTATACCACTGCTTGGCTTCTGTGTCTTTCCACAAAGGTGTGGGCACATAGGGATGCTGATCCTAGTAAGTCCTGAGGACTGCTTTTTGGACAGAGAAAATCTGGACCCAAAGCTTTTACAGAGCTTGTGCCCCAGGCGCTCTTTGAAACATAACTTCAGGGGGACTTGCAGTGAAACTGTGCCAAAAGATTGAACGAAGGAGGTAAGTGAGAGGGAAAGTCAAGACAAGGCTGAAGTTTCTAAACTGGGAAGGGTTCTGCCAGTGTCTTGAGCTCTGACTATCTAAAACTGAACCTACAAGCACCTCCTACAGATGGGGGTCAGACCATGAGGCACCTCCAGGGCAGTTGTGCATTAATTTCCCTGTTCCTTGAGAATGTTTGTCCTTGTGAAATAATTCAGTAAATGCTGAATGAACTCAGCACCTTCCCTTCGCAATATCCTCCTTTTCTTTTCTTTTTTTTTTTTTTTTTTGAGATGGAGTCTCTCTGTTGCCAGGGCTGGAGTGCAATGGTGGGATCTCGGCTCACTGCAACATCCTCCTCCCAGGTTCAAGTGATTCTCCTGCCTCAGCCTCCTGAGTAGCTGGGACTACAGGCACATGCCACCACCCTCGGCTAATTTTTGTATTTTTAGTAGAGACAGGATTTCACCATGTTGGTCAGGCTTCTCTCGAACTCCCGACCTCAGGTGATCCACCTGTCTCAGCCTTCCAAAGTTCTGGGATTTACAGGCGTGAGCCACCGCGCCTGGCCATCCTCCTTTTCTTATGGTCCTGCTTTGTCAGTAGAGTCATCTGTCTCAACAGTTTCTGTCAATGGGCTATTTTCTTGGATCTTTAACCCCACTGTGGATCTATCAACTCCACCAGCCTCTCCTCTGTCTGGTCGTTTCCAATGCTATTGTGCTAACTCCTATATTTATGTCTCTTCTGCAGTCTACTGTAATGTCTTAGGACTGGTTTCCTTATCCCAAACCACCTTATATAGCATTATCAGAGTCATTTAAAGTCCCATCTTTGGTATCATCACACCTCAACTCCTGGAACCCATGAAAGTTCCAAATTACCTACAAGAAATAAACAAGGTAGAGAAATTGTCCCACATCTCCAAATCCTATCCGTGTATTTAAGGGCCTTTCAATTGCTGCATTCTCTCCTTTCAACTGTGAACAACTGTTATCCTGCTTTAGAATTTGACCCAAACTTTCAGAAAAGATGGAATGAGCAATTGGCTTGAGTTGAATTATAGCTGCCTCTTTTTCATGAGCCATATGGCTTGCCGTAGTCCTTCCACACCCATTTATATGTCTAATGCTGGGCTTGAATGTCTCTTACTGGTTTTTTTTTTTTTTTTTTTTTTTTTTTGAGACGGAGTCTCGCTCTGTCGCCCGGGCTGGAGTGCAGTGGCCGGATGTCAGCTCACTGCAAGCTCCGCCTCCCGGGTTCACGCCAGTCTCCTGTCTCAGCCTCCCGAGTAGCTGGGACTACAGGCGCCCGCCACCTCACCCGGCTAGATTTTTGTATGTTTTAGTAGAGACGGGGTTTCACCATGTTAGCCAGGATGGTCTCGATCTCCTGACTTCGTGATCCGCCCGTCTCGGCCTCCCAAAGTGCTGGGATTACAGGCTTGAGCCACCGCGCCCGGCCGTCTCTTACTTTTTAAACTGTACTTGCGCTGTTATTTTTCATATGATAAGATGAGGGGACATATGGAATTCTCTCTATGTCCCCAGGTTGCTATCACAGCCAGTCTGGTTCGCGCATTGATATTACCTGCCTAGCTGAATTTGTGTATCTTGCCCCATAGCATTTGTCCAACCGAAGTGAAGCAGGATCGCCACCAAGAAAAAATTAGTCCCAACAACACCTTTTAATACCAATTGTTTCATATTCTGAGGTTTAGCTTGGTTTCTTCAGAACTACCTCTTATGTTTTTATATTTCTCCTTTCTTTTGGTATTTTAATGGAAATAACCGTATTTCCACAGTGTTTAATAACATCTTTCATAAATAAGCCAGTGCTTCAATAATGACCCATTTCACTGAAACCATCAGAAAATAATACCCAAGGATAATAACACAAACCTTTTGCAGAAAAGAATAGTTACAAAGTGAAACCCATTACCTGGAGTGACGCAGGAAAGGATTTTTGTTGTTTTTCATATATATAAGAAAACAACATATATATATATGAAAACATATATATGCACATATATATGTGTGTGTGTGTGTGTATATATATATATATATATTGTGTTGGAGCAAGAGACACAAATTCAGGTGTGTACTGGAGCTAGGCGGGTAATATAAAGTAAACCAAGCTGGCTCTGACAGCAATCTGGGGACCCGGAGAGAATTCCATATTTCTTCTCATTTTATTATACAAAAAATAATAGCACAAGTGTAGTTTAAAAAGTAATAGACACTCAAGTCCAGCATTAGGCATATAATTAGGAGTGGAAGAACTATGTTGTAATATAGGTATTATATATCCATACATATGTGTGTATATATATTTGCCTTTTGTTTTTCCTTTTACATATAGCTCCTTCAGAAATAACCTTTGTGAAAAGATAAAGATATCAAGGTTTAACTTTTTGACCTTTCCTTCTCCAAACTAACATTGATAACATACTGTGAGACTCTTATTTACCGGATAACATCCACTGAAAGACTTATGAAAAAGCATCCTTTAAAAGTGCTGTTGTGTATTTCCCTTTAATCCTTCATGTTTACTGAAAAAAAAAGGAAAAATAAATAGAAAGAAAAAATTCTCTGCTTTCTAAATTATATGTCCCTGACAAAGGGAAAGGAACACGTAAGTGTTTCCTGTAAAGAACATGAAAGAAGCCTCTGAGATGCAGGAGGATTTTCTGGTTGATTTCCAAGCTGGATTTTATTGTTGCTTGCTATGAGTCCCTGTGGCAACGCCACACCTTTTCTCCTCCACCCTTCCTTTGCGTTTGAACATTGCTTTTTCCTTACTTCTAGCACCTGTTTCCATCCCAACAAGCAATTTGCACTGATTCCTCCTTCACTCAGTCATGAGTCATTATAAGAGATTGGGAAAATGAAAATTTGACTGTGCTCAAGAAAAGACACCTGATGTAGACTGTGCTTCTCATCCTTTAGATTAATAGACTAAGTCCTAAGAGGTCACTTGACTTGTTAGTGTATAGTCATGCACCACATAATAATGCTTCAGTCAACTTCAGACCCCATGTATGACAGTAATCCCATGAAATTATAATACTATATTTTTACTGTACCTTTTCTGTGTTCAGATACACAAATACTTCCCATTGTGTTTCAATTGCCTCCAGTATTCAGTACAATAACATGTTGTACAGGTGTGTAGCCTAGGCTATCCCATACAGCCTCGGTGTGTAGTAGGCTATACCACCTGGATGCATGTAAGAGCACCCGCATATTCCCACAATGATGAAATCGCCGAATGATGCATTTCTCAGAACATATTCTTGGTGTTGAAAGATGCATGACTGTATGTCATGGAGTACCAGCAGGAGTGAAAGGGACAGGTCTTGTGCCTGTCATTTTGAAAGACAGTTTAGTATGATTGTTAAGAACATGGGCTGTAAGATTACACAGAGCTAGAGTTAAGTCCTGGCTCTGAGCCTCAGTTTTGTGATTTTGGATAAGTTAGTTGACCTCTTTGAGTCTCAGTTTGTTCATCTGCCATATGGGAACAATGGTAGAAGCTACGTCATGAGGCATTTATCTTATTTCGGCCTCCTAATGGCTGTAGCAGAGTGCCTGATTCAAAATAGTAGCTACCATTTACTGAGTGCATGTCATCACCCTTACTATTACTGTTTTGTCATTACAAAATCTACCTACTAACCCCTTTTCAAAACTCTGGAATTGCTTCAGTCTTAAAATCCCCACTATCTTTGGAAGAACTTCTCCCATCCCAGGGAAAGAAAGAAACATTTGCTTCACTTAGAAGAGAAATTGGGAAAAGAGAAAAAGGAACATGTTGTGTGAGAATAACAAGGGCCTCAGGTTGCAAAGTACATTTATGCTGCTTCAGGAATTTCATGTGAAACACCTTTTACCAAGCTTGTTTAATTTGTTTAGTTAATGAACTTTATAGGACCCATTTTTATTTAGCATGTGTACTGGAAGCTTTTTTAATGTAATTTCTGAGTCCACAGTGGCATTCTTTCCCTGAACATTTATGACATTCCACAATTCAACTTCCAAAGAAGCCCATTATGAAATTAAATGGATCCAGGTGGATAATTTGAGAGGGTAACTATATTGCATGCAGCAAAGACAATATGTAAATATTGCAGTAATCCTTCTGATATGATATTAGAATATGAAAAAAATGAAATCAGCAAAACTATGAGATACTGAATTAATTTACTTCCAAATATTAAAAGTAATGAATCTTCTACTTATTTTCAGATTCCTGTGACTCATCTTAATACTGTAATAATGTTTAACTCAATTGCATTACCTAACACGTATTTGCATCATAGCACCCTCCAAACGAATGCCTAGAACTTTGCTTTTTAACCACAGTTGGCCAGAAATTGCTTCTGTATTTCCACCATTTAGGGTTTGAATAACCTATTGTGAAATTATTATTTTTAAGTGATGTAGGGAAACCAACATTGACATGATGTTTTCTTCATGAGATGAACAAATAAATGAGAACGAAAGTATAATCAGGCAAGTCTTCATGTGCGATCCAGAGAACAAAACTTGACTCTGAATCTGGATCTTACTCTTCACTGGAAATGTGTTACCCTTCAGTTTTTATAGAGATATAAATAAATATTCATTTATTTATACCCCTTTTTATTTTTAACAGAAGCAGTTGGAATATTATTCAGCAGTGGAAAAAAAAATGAACCACTGACGCAGGCTACATCATGTTTAAACCACAAAAAAGATTATGCCAAGTGAAAGAATCTAGACACAAGCAACCGCATATTGTATGATTCCACTGGTAGGAAATATCCGGAAACGGCAAATTTATAGAGACAGGAAACAGATTAGTCATTGCCTAGGGCTGGGTGTGGGAATGAAGATTAACTATAAATGGGCATGAAGGATCTTACTGGGGGGACAAAAATGTTCTAAAACTGATTTGTGGTTATGGCATTTCAGTAAAGTTACCAAAAATCATTGAATTGTACCCTCAGATGGACAAGTTTATGATATATAAAATATACCTCAATAAAACTGTTAAAAAGAAAACCCAGGAGCTGTAATTAATACATAGATGATTTAACAATAATTCCAGGGCAGGCTGTTTGAGAGAAGCTTTCTGCTGTGGTGTCATTACAAAGTCACATCCCCTTTGCAGTGAGGGGTGGGAACATACGCTGAGCACTGTGGCATTGCTGTGTCCTGTAATTTATGTGTGGGGCAATTTCCAACACCCTCCTCCAAAGAAGACACGATCCCTGCACCGTTCCCCTTTTTCACATACTACATCCATACAAACATGCTAAGAGGGGCTGGGTATCTATGCAGAAACTTAGTGTGCACATACAAATGATATCAAGATTAGTCCTTAATTTCTTCTCTGAGTTCACTGAGTTAAGCCAAGCATTGCATTTCCTCCACTGAAGAATTCTGTATGTCCAATCCTTTTACAGTTCTACTACACTTATTCTTTCTCTCTTAAATCTTTTGATTTTAAGCTCTGCTATGATACTTGTGTTATACTTCACAAGAATGGTAAGAAACAATGGCTTCGCATCATATAGGTAATAACGGCTCACAATAGATTCAGTTTAGTGCGCATGAGTGTGTGTGTATAAAAAACATATGTACACGTTTGTGTGTAGGAAGATGAGGAGCAGGAGTGAAAAGGAGTCTACTTGTGTGTCGCATGTATCTTTGGGATAGCAACTTAAGTCTGTCTGTCAACTGTATTCTGTCGTCTCAGCAGAAAAGGGCTCATTTTGTAAATACCATCTTGCTGACACTTAAGTTGCTATATGTTGAGATCATGTCTCTCTTCTCACATTCATTGTCTCCTTCTCATTCCCTGAATACCTGATATTTCAGAAAACAGAGAGTAAGCAAAGAGAAAAAGCCTTAAAGAGAACAATTTGCTGCTTTTTACTTAAAGATGGATGAAAATGGGAAGCCACCAGTAAGTGAGTGTGTATGCACACACACACACACACACACGTATATATATATATATTTTGAGACAGAGTCTCGCTCTGTCACCCAGGCTGGAGTGCAATGGCACAATCTTGGCTCACTACAACCTCTGCCTCCTGGGTTCAAGCGATTCTCCTGCCTCAGCCTCCAGAGTAGCTGGGATTACAGGCGCACACCACCATTCCTGTCTAATTTTTGTATTGTTAGTAGAGAAGGGGTTTCACCATGCTGGTCAGGCTGGTCTCAAACTCCTGACCTCACGATTTGCCCACCTCGGCCTCCCAAAGTGCTAGGATTACAGGCATAAGCCACCGTGCTCTGTCACGAGTATTATTTTTGTGCCAGGCATGGTGGTATGTTAGTGAGTCCTTTAAATGCATTTTTATTTAGTCTTTGTAACAAGTTTCTGAAGCAGGTTTTATAATTCCCATTTTACTGACGAGGAAGCTGAAGCTCAGAGAAAGTTAACTAACTAGCCCAGGTTCACTGAGTTCTAAGTGAAGTGGACAGATTTGACTCTAATACCTATTTGTTTCATGATTAAAATTGATTTTGATGCTCAGTAACTTCTACTGTCTTTGTAAGATTTAGTAAGCCATTACAGCCGTACATTCTGTTCCCTTGTCAATTCCAGAAGGATTGTTTGAGAAATGCAACAAGAATTCTGGGAGAAAACACCAGTGACCCTCTTTTCACAAAAACCAAATGTGGTTTTTGCTGTTGTTTTTCCTGAACCATCTCGATAAGTTCCTTACTTCCTCACTGAACTGCCTAATTAGAAGGAGTGTCTTTGTAATTATAATGACCTCCTTCTCCAATCAGCCATGATATATAGGTGATAAATTATTGGTCTCCCATCTCATTATGGATGACTACTCCCTGTGGTTTATTTGGTTATGCGAGCCTTCTGTCATGAAAATAAGTAGGCGACACATATTGATGCAATTTTAATTTTTTAGATTTTGAGGCAGTATTAACTTTTAGGTTTTGCAATGAACTTCTATAAACATATGCATGGATACAGTAAGGCTTCATTAATTACAAAAGTTATTTTGTTTGCCTTATTCAATAATATAAGGCAAAGGTTCTCAAACTTGAGTGGGCATCAGAATTCCCTGGAGGGCTTGATAAAACACGGATTGTTTAGCTGACTCCTAGGGTTTCCACTTCAGTAGGTCTGAGGTCGGCCAGGGTTTTTGCATTTCTGACAAGTTTTCAGGTGGTGGTGATATGCTGATTTGAGGACCACTCTTTGAGAACCATTAAGCTTAAGAGAAAGAAATATATATATATATTTATTATATATATAATATATATACTTCTATTTCTATTTTTGTATATTATATATACTTCTAAGTATATATAATAAGTGTATTATATAAATAGAAGTATATATAATATACTTATATATGTACTGTATATATTATATAGTATATATAATATATATAATAAGTATATATATTATATATATACTTTCATTTCTATTTTTGTTTCTATTTCTCTATAGGTAACAATGCCTTAGTTGATATCTATGGAATTTCAGTGTCAGAATCATTTAAAGGTGTATGTAACAAGAATAACAACAAGAATTAATTTCTGCTTTATACCGTGTTACTAAGTGGTATCTGGGTCTTAATTATTATCATTGCAAGGTATATTTTTCCAGTTTACCAAATAATTTTTTTGTTTTTGTGACAGAGTTTCGCTCTCGTTGCCCAGGCTGAAGTGCAGTGGTATGACCTCGGCTCACGGCAACCTCCACGTCATGTGTTGAAGCAATTCTCCCGCCTCAGCCTCCTGAGTAGCTGGGATTACAAGCATGTGCCACCACGCCCAGCTAATTTTGTATTTTTAGTTAGAGGCAAGGTTTTGCCATGTTGACCAGGCTGGTCTTGAACTCCTGACCTCAGGTGATACACCTGCCTCAGCCTCCCAAAGTGCTGGGATTACAGGAGTGAGCCACCGCGCCCGGTAATACCAAGCAAATCTGCAATTTGTTTCGTTACTTGGTGCTCACGATCACTTGTCTGATGGGGCACAGCTAGTACATGACTACTATCCATATCAGAAATGAGATAACCAAAGCCCAGGGAGGTTCAGAGATTTGTCCATATAGCTAGAAAGAATTGAAGTTGGTATGGTTTTAATTCTCAAAATCTTTAAATGGTGCCCGAGTACATATCATGTGTAAACATATACCTCAACAACCACAACAAGACAGATGAAAAAAAGTGAAGGCAGGCAGTAGGATGACGAGTGCATTGGAGTCAGAAAGCTTGGGACATAATTTCTTAGAACTGCACTATCAGGCTGTGTCATTTTGGTGACAAATCATAGATGCAAATATACTTCAGTTTACTCATCTATAAACTGAGGGATAGATCAGATAGCTGAAATTCCTTCCTGCTCCAGCTATCCACTCAGCAAATCATTCATTGTAAAAATATTCATTAAGAATTTACCATGGACCAGGCACTGTCTAAGGAAAACAGTGCCTGGTCCATGGTAAAGAAAAAGAAATGAAGGAGATCTAGCACATGCTGTCCTTACATATCATGAAGCTTAGATTCTAGGTGTACGAAAGAGGAGTGAATAAACCAACTAGCTCATTTAAAAGAGTGATGGGTTTTCTTTAAAAAACAATAAGATTGGGTGAGATGATAGAGAATGGCTGGCTAAAGCTCTATTGCTGCTAAAAGTCAAGGTTTTCCCTGATGAAGTGATATCTGAGTGGACCCCTTTTGGATGATAAAAGGGAACCATCTACATAAAATGATGGGAAAAGGATAAAACAGGCATGACTGTCCTAAGTTCAAAGACCCTATAGTATAAATCAGTTTGGTCTTTTTGTGAAGTAGGAAGAAGGTCAGTATTCTGAAACCAATTATGTAGCAAGTGATAAGAGACAAAGTCAGGCCGGGCGCGGTGGCTCAAGCCTGTAATCCCAGCACTTTGGGAGGCCGAGACAGGCGGATCACGAGGTCAGGAGATCGAGACCATCCTGGCTAACACGGTGAAACCCCGTCTCTACTAAAAAATACAAAAAAAAAACAAAACAAAACAAAAAAAAAAAAAACTAGCCGGGCGAGGTGGCGGGCGCCTGTAGTCCCAGCTACTTGGAGGCTGAGGCAGGAGAATGGCATAAACCCGGGAGGCGGAGCTTGCAGTGAGCTGAGAACCAGCCACTGCACTCCAGCCCAGGCGACAGAGCGAGACTCCGTCTCAAAAAAAAAAAAAAAAAAAAGAGACAAAGTCAGAATGGCATTTGAAAGCCATGATAAGAACTCGGAGTTCTTTAAGCAGGGAAAGGCATGACCTGATTTAGGCTAAGATGACTCATTTGCTTCATGGGTATTGAGTAAGTGTATAAGAAATGAGCATACACACACATAAAATCCTATTCCAAAAATTTTGACCTTTAAATGAATGCTTTCTCCTAGTTCATTTAGCATACGAATAATAAAATACAAATTAATACACCAGCCAAAATTGTGTCTTCACCATTGATACTTTAAGGATATTACTAAGTATTATAAACATGGGCAACTCAAATAATAATTAGGAGGAAAATCATATGGAAATTACTAACAAACTCATTAGAGTGTGCTTAATTATTGCAGTGAAGGGTTAGCAAGAGGATTGGAGCTTACCGAATAAATCTGTTTGCACATGGATTGATATGCTTGTATCATAATTACTCACAGCTGTTGGACTTTCTAAGTTTATTAGGAACTTAATTCCAAAACTTTCATGCTGAAAAGATTTTCTGAGAGACAAGTGTTAGCCCAGTGCCAGTGATGTGAGCAAGGAGCATTTTTCTAGCAATTCTTTTCAGCGATTACTTAGAGTAACTACAGATCTCCTCATTATACATAATGAAGTGGATCTGCTCATTTTTGATTTTCACACACTTTGCAGAAAGAGCAAAGCCTCCTGATTGAAACTGCTTGAGTCCTGTGATGAGAAGTTGTGTGTAATATGTATTCCAATTACAAAACGATCTCGGAAAAAAAAGGCTTGATGCCTGATGTATTCATTTGAAAGCAATTCTTGGCTAAATTGATCTTTAAATAATCTATCTATATACTTGTTAATTTAATAGATCAACTGACATCAGGGGAATACAGGAATGCTTCATCCTTCACACTCTGTCTTCTAGCTGACAACTAATCCTTCTTGGTAATTCATTTATTATACTTTATAAATTAGAAGAAATGTACAGGTTCCCTGAAATACAGCTGAAGCTCAGCCCAATAGTTTTCTCTTACCATCAATCAGAAAATTAATGCTGTGCTTGGGCCAGTAATTTTGATCTCAGTCTAATTTTTGGTCTATTTAACTGATAACTGCTCTCCTGACTTGGGGTGCTATTAACATAAATGAAGTGATTATTTGTGCCTAGGCGATGTCCTTTGTTCCTAAAGCTCCTTTTCAGATCAGCTTTTGACAAGTGCTAAGATTATATGAGGACAATTAAATAAAGAAAATAATAACTTGAGAGTCAAACTGTTATCATGGTCAATGAATTTTCCAGTGTGAATGGATGCATGTTCACTTTTGTATGCATGTCTACACATACACAAACCATACACACACACACACACACACACGCAAACATCTGCTCTGCTCTGTCTTTATAGTCCAAACCATAGTACTTTATAATCTGGCCTTTGTATTCTTTTTTTTTTTTTTTTTTTTTTTTTTTTTTTTTTTTTTTGAGACGGAGTCTTGCTCTGCCGCCCAGGCTGGAGTGCAGTGGCCGGCTCTCAGCTCACTGCAAGCTCCGCCTCCTGGGTTCATGCCATTCTCCTGTCTCAGCCTCCCGAGTAGCTGGGACTACAGGCGCCCGCCTCGTCGCCCGGCTAGTTTTTTGTATTTTTTAGTAGAGACGGGGTTTCACCATATTAGCCAGGATGGTCTCGATCTCCTGACCTCGTGATCCGCCCGTCTCGGCCTCCCAAAGTGCTGGGATTACAGGCTTGAGCCACCGCGCCCGGCCTTGTATTCTTATTGCTATATATCTTACATGCCAGACTGCCAAATTCAATTTTTTTTTTTTTTTTTTTTTTTTTTTTTTTTTTACTCTAAGTTCTGGGATACATATGCTGAAAATGCAGGTTTGTTACATAGGTATACATGTGCTATGGTGGTTTGCTGCACCTATTAACCCGTCATCTAGGTTTTAAGCTCCACATGCATTAGCTACTTGTTCTATTGCTTTCCCTCCCCTTTCCCTCCACCCCCAATAGGCGCCAGTGTGTGATGTTCCCCTCTCTGTGTCCACGTGTTCTCATTGTTCAGCTCCCACTTATGAGTGAGAACATGCGGTGTTTGGTTTTCTGTTCCTGTGTTAGTTTGCTGATGGTTTCCAGCTTCATCCATGTCCCTGCAAAGGATATGAACTCATTCTTTTTATGGCTGCATAGTATTCCATGGTGTATATGTGCCACATTTTCTTTATCCAGTCTATCTTGATGGGCATTTGGGCTGGTTCCAAGTCTTTGCTATTGTAAATAGTGCTGCAATGAACATACGTGTGCATGTGTCTTTATAGCAGAATGATTTATAATCCTTTGGGTATGTACCAATAATGGGATTGCTGGGTCAAATGGTCTAAATTCTTTTTTTTTTAAATACTTACTTTGCATTATCACATATCAATGCCTATACCCATTTCATTCCTCCTCCCTGGAATGCCTTTTCTTACTTGAATTGAAATCCTACCCAACCTTCAAGGACCAAATCACATTTTTTTTTCTATAAAAAGGCTTGCTTTACTTCATCCCAAGCAAAGTTAATATGTAAATAACCCTCTTTTTAATACTAGTATATTATTTCTTGTCAATTAAAATACAAATAGCAACAGCAACAATCATAGTGATAGCAAACACATCGTTCTTAGTGTCAAGTGCTGTTCTAAGTTCTTTGCATATTATCAATTCATTTAATATTTACAGTAGCCCTATTTAAATCATAGATGATTTTGTTTCCCCTATATTGTGCATGAGCAACAGAGGCAATGAGAGATCAAATAATTTGTTCTGGGTCACTCAGATAACTCAGATTTCAAGAGAACCGAGCCACATTTTCTGGGTTCTGAGTCCAGCCCGTTTCTTAGCTCCTACACTGTGACACAATGCCAACTTGCAGGGTATTTAAAAGCATGAGAGAAAATCTAAAGGGACTAGCATAGGACCTCAAACATAGCTCTAGAAGTTGTGGTTATTTTACTGGTATGTGCAATAAAATTATTATAAAACAAATTATAAGTAATGATTAATAAATGTAATAGGATATCATTGGTATTCTTATCAAATGTCAGTCTGTCATTTGAAGTTGATACCCTATAAGTCAGCAATCACAACTGTTATGCATCAGTTTATAGCTCACATACATGACTGTGGTGCAAAATAAGCATTCAATAAATGTTAAGTAAATGAATGGATGAAATGAATGAGCAAACTAATCCAAGAAGCTTCTAGATGGGCTCTTTTACCTTTCCTACATGGTTCTCTGAGGAACAGCGCTAAATCCTTCAAAAATCAGACAAATATTAAGCATGGATTAAATCTACTTTTCCACTTCCATTTCAATGAGTTATTATTTAAAATAAAACTCACAAAGCAATATTTTTAAAAGTCTACATCCCGAAGTAAAACATGGAAATTATCTGATTAATGCAGATAGCCACTCACCAATTTATATTCTTGAACTCAAGAGAATCATTTAGCTAATTGTATAGGTGATTATTATGCTTTTCATAGAAGTGTGTATCATGCATTTAGAATTTTTAAATTGCATCTCCAAAAGAATCCTCTTAAATCTAATTATTATATACTTAGAATGTTCCATAATCAGCTAAAAGATTTATTATTTCTTTATAGAAAAAATGCTTTCAAATATGTGAAAATCCTCTTGTGAGAAGGTGAACTAAACATTTTAAAAATAATTAAATAGACTTTTTGACTTTTTTTAAAAATAGGCTAGAAACATATTAAAATAACTGGTCAATGAACAAACAAAAACAAAACAAAACAAAACAACAACAAAAACTTCCTCCTTATGTGTTTCTGGCCAAGTATATAAAGTTAAGTGTGTGATCTTAAAAAACGACTGTATTGATCATAGTCAGATTCTTTGTATTTAGGGAAATTAGGGTGATATTTCAGAGAATATTTTGAGACAAAGTGGCATTGCAGCTGTTGAGTTTGGCTAATGGCTAAAATGCTTACTCACTATTGTAACTGGTGATTGGTTTAATTTTGTAAGTGGTACCTTTTTGAGTTCAGTTTATTGAAAATTCAGAGCCACCCCTGGAAAACGTTCTCAGGAAGAAAAAAAAGAAAAGAAAGAAAATGAGAGAAAAGAAAGGAGGGCAGGAGAGAGACAGGGAGAGAAGCAAATGACTATGTGGTTTGCTACTCTCAGTAGTCTTAGGTAGATACAATAGAAAAATTAGTTTTCAGAACTCTATCAGTGGTCTGAAACTTACATGTATTCATATCCATTTTTAAAGGCACAAATCCACAGGTGTATACTTATTTATAAATTACATCTCTGTGTACAGATTATATACACATACTATTATTGCACGTGCTATTAAAAGAACACAACATTTTACAAGGATGTGATAAATGAAAAGTTCAATAGTTCCTTCCTGCACCACATTTGAGAACCACTGCTCTAGATAATGGCAAAGTCAACATTTAAACCTGTAGGGGTACCCAGTTGAGACTTCAACATGCTAGGATCTCATAACATTCTGATCTACCAAAAACTTAACCATGGACCCATCAACTAAAATCAATGCTTAAATTTTTAGTTATGTTCATGAATACTTATTTTCATGAAATTATCCCTGAACGTCTTCTAAAACCTTTCCTCTTATTATAGTCATAAATAAAGTAAGTAAAAGGTTTTTGAGGGCAAATGAAGGACTGCTCTGGGTAGACTGAAGGTTTGTTTAATAGTTTCACCCTGGCTGAGTAAGCTAGGGAACTAAGGGGATTCAGGTGGGATTGCTTAAGCTTAAGTACGTGGTCAAAAAAAACAAACCAAAAATAAACAGAAAACTTTATTTACAGAGCCATCAATTTTCTTTATGGAGCTGGTACTGCAGAGAGAACATTGGACTATGAATCAAAAATGTCAGTCCTAGCACCAGCAGTGGTTTCTGCATCTAAGTAGTTTAATGACCTCGATTGAGTCATTTAACTTTTCTGAATCTCTCTCTCAAAAAAAAAAAAAAAAAAAAAAAATCAGTTAAATTCTTCAGATATTTATGGAGCCCCTTCTTTGTGCTTGATATAATAAGAAATACTAATGTAAATAACTGCAATTCTTTTAAGTACACTCTAAAACTACAAATAGAGAATTCCTAACTTTCTAGAACTCTTCTCTACCTTTATGGAATTTTTAAATTGAAGTTACTTGCAAATTCTATGCCAAATATCAGAAGAATTCCTTGCTTGTGATCGTAAACTGTACATGCTTCCTGGGGCTATATTGGAATGCAGTCACTGGCCAAACAGTTATTACAAAACTGTGTCTTAAAAACGGAAACAAAAGCCGTAGTTTTTAAGTTCATTGAATCATGAGCATCACTTGTTGAGATTTTTTGAATCCCTTGTCCTAACCCTGCAGTTTATGATTCAGTACATCTGAGCCACAGATTTGTTCCCAAGCCCGTTTTCCACAACTAATTTAAAGAGGAAGCACACACAGTTACAACACCCATGGTATTCATAATACAGAAACAAACCAGTTGCTCAGGAAACGCCCAACCGTTCCTGATAACAGAAGGAAATTTCTCTCTTGGGTTTGAACCAATGAACCAAAGCAAAATGGCTGTTGGTAATAAAAAATGCTGCCCTTCACATAGGGACTGCAAAGTAATCTGCTACATTTTTAAGATATATTTCCAGGCACAGTTTTCTATTGATTAATTTCTTTTGTAGAATTGCACCTATATAGGAGGGTTTAGTGCCGGGGTCACATAAGGTGATTAGTCAATATTATTGTAAAGATGGAAGGAAAAAAGAAAAGAGAAAAGACGGAGAAAGGGAAGAAGGGAAAAGAGGGGTACAACTAACCTGCTAGGTTGATTGCTTCCACCAATTCAGTTCTGCTTGAGAAGATCCCTTAAGCTAACACTTGGAGAGCTTCAGATGAAACTCTACCTGATATTATGAAGTAAAATTAGCTTGGATTAAATCCAGCATTTGCCATGTGTTTTCAAGAATATTTTGACTGATTTGCTCCAATTATCCCTGAATGTCCTCTGAAAATTTTCCTCTCCAAATTCCACTCTGTTTTCAAGGGCTAATTCAAGTCTTATTTATTTATTTATTTATTTTTCTGGAAGCTTGTGGCAACTATTCTAACCTTAATCATTTATTCTCCTCAAACCTTTGAACTTGCAAGTGTTGACAAGTATATCTTGTCAACCTGAAAGGAATGTAAACTCCTTGAACAGAGGGACCATGTCTGATAAATTTATATGCCTTCAAATTACTTAGTGAACCTCTTCAGGTTCTGCATTGCTAGTTTTGCTGTGGCTGTATTTACTACCCACTCCTGCATCTCAAATATTTAACTCTATCTTCTAACTTAAGTCACTGCCTCCCAGACATCTCCATATAGATACATCACCAATACTTCAAACTCAAAATATCCAAAATTAAACTTTCTCATAGATTTGCTCTTTCACTGATGTTTGGTACAAAATCTAGAAGTCTTGCAAGTGTTCTCAATGTCTCCCTCTGCTACTCTTTACTCATAATATAGCAACTCTGTTCATTTTACTTCAGAAAATGATATGAAATCACGGCAGAGAAATCTCACTTTAAAGCAATAAAATATGTTTGCCAAATCATCTAAACTTACGTTTACTTTTTTTTTATTTTTGTCAGTGTGATCAAGAGCAGGGCATTTCCTTTCATGGAGTATTTTTTTTAAGATATATTGAATAAAAATAGCTATATGGTGCCTACTTTGTGCCAGATATTGTGCTGGGTACTAAAACTACCTCACACACACACACACGTGTTCTATGTGTGTACATGGTGTGTGCGTGCGAATTTGCCTAGTGTGTATACCAGTCACCTATACTGATGTGGTCCAAACGAAGTCCAAAGTAAAGCAACAAAATAAACGAACTGCTTTGAAATTAAAGGGTAAAAAGCTTAGTCGCTACGGGATTCACAATTGACTTATTTCTCTCAACTGGGTAGATTTAAATATGGCGGCAATGGCTGCCTTAGAAATGTGTATTAAAGGACTGATTTAATACGTAGTGCTGAGTAGATTTATTGATTTTTCCAGTGTCACTTTGGCATTTTATTGTATTTATATATATTCACATATTTTGTAATAGGCCAATTTATCCCCAAAGCCTGCAGAACGATTTTCTCTTAGAACTTCCTTTTTCTTGAGGAGTAACCTGATATATTTGGATGCAAGATGCTTTCTTTGCTCCATAGACACTGTCATGGCCCAGGGAACTTGTAATGCTTATTGGGCAGACTTTCCATGTCAAGTCCAACTCAATAGGAAGCCTCTAGAGCCCTCTCCAGTGGGCCCCACTGGGTCGCTGAGAGGCTGGGTAAAAAGCAACATCTACAGGGACTGTTTAAAACCCTCACAGGATCGCTGCAGATGTGCAATGGCAGAATCAGACCCACTGACATTCACTTCCTTGGGGCAGTGAACATACCTTCAGGATCAGCAAGTGCAGTATTTGCTGACTATGTTCCATGTACCAGGCATCATGGCAGGGGCTGAGAGAACAACAGTGACCAAAACTGACCCAATTCCTGGCCTCACAGTGCTCACAATCAAGAGAGAGGGGCAAATAAATAATCAAAGACAGAATCATAATCCACAATCTGGGCTATGACTAAAAAGGGCAAAGTATTTATGACAGTGTGTGGCAGGTATCCTAGCCTGGCCTGAGGGTGGGAAGTTGGGGGGTCAGGGAGGGCTTTTCTAAGGAAGTGAAGTTTAAAGCAACATTTGCAAAATAAATAGAATAGGCAAAGCCCAAGGGGATGAGGTCTAGGGAAAGCATGCTTAGATGAGGTGAGATGAGTCTTGTGTGGAACAGTAGTAGGAATATGATACATGCTCAGTGAAAGCCAGCTCATTTCTGTGCTTTTAAGAACTCCCCATTGGAGGAGAAGTTATGAGTTCGCTCACATTCCATGCTAAGGCCTGCACGACTTACATAAGCTGGCCCCTGCCTGCACCATCTACTCTACCCACTGCTCCTTACTCCCTACACTTCAGCCACATCCAACTTCTATCTCTGGATACACCCAACAGGTTCTATCCTAAGACCTTCATTGTAGCTATTTTCTCTGCCTAGAACACTCTAGGTGTTTATATGGCTGGCACCCAGTTCAAGCCTCATCTCGAATGTCACACTCTCAGTGAGTGTGCTGTACCCAGACCATCTTCCATGAAATAGCCCCATTTGCCTGCCTCTCTTCATTGTATTATTTCATTATCTTTTCATTACAGCTCAAATCACTAGCTAAAGTAATTGTGTTTACTTATTGCCAAGCTTACTGACTTTCTTTCTCAACTGTAATGCAAGCAACAAGAGGGCAGGGATCTCATCTATCTTAAATCTTAAACTGTCACGAGCTTGATTCCAGATTCAACTGTGGCAGGCCCAAAGGCACAAGCATATAGTACACGGTAGACACTCAACGTATAACTGCCGAATGAGTGAATGGATATATGTAACAACGACATATCCTACAATAGAGGAACGATCTCTGCCAGTGGTCCAAAACCCTGCTGGGTACATGAGGACACTGGGGAGCACTTTCCTAGGTGGACTGAAAATAAATCAATTTTCTGTATAGTTTTGCCTCAGGTGACAATTTCCCACTCTGGGGTTTCCCAGGAGAGAAAAGCTATGTACAGATATAGCTCCATGTATCTCTGCTGTGTTAATTTCCCTTCTGAGTAGTGACACTCTTAGATGTTATATTCCTAGATTACTGTTCCAGTTTGGCTTTAAATATATTATAAATGGTTATTGCATTTTAAAGAATAAATGCTTTGAGAAATGTGGGAGTTCCACTGTAGACTTTTTTGAGATCAACAGTAATAAAAATCACCATATATTGCTCAGACCCTCAAAATCACTCAAAGGAGTATATATAACTCCCCCATTATTTGTGGCAATTTCACTTTGTGCAGTGTCAGTTACCAGTGCTCAGTTGTGGTCTGAAAATACTAAATGAAAAATTCCAAAAATAAGCAATTTTTAAGTTTTAAATTGTATAACATTATGAATACTGTGATAAAATCCCATGCTGTCCTGCCTCATCCCACTGTGGAGGTGGGTCATCTCTTCATCCAGCATATCCAAGCTGCTGATAATCTCCACCCATCTGTTGCATAGTAGCCATCTCAGTTACCAGATCCACTGTAGGGTATCACAGTGCTGTGTTCAGGTAACCCTATTCTACCTAATAATGGCCCCAAAGAACAAGAGTTGTGATGCTGGTAATTCGGATATGCCAAAAGAAGTCATAAAGTGTTTCTTCTAAGTAAAAAAGTATAAGTTCTCCACTTAATAATGAAACAAAAAGAAAGGATGCTGAGGCTGCTAAGATGTAATGTAAGAATAAATCTTCTATCCATAAAATTATGAAGAAGAAAAAATAAATATGTGCATTGTACATATAGGGCTTGGTACTGTCCATTTCCCACACCCACTGGAAGTCTTGAAACGTATTTCCTGAGGGTAAGGGAGAACTGCTGCACTTGGATTTCCCACAGCATTGTCCCATTTCCCTTCTTCCTCTTTCTCCTCCTCCTCCACCTCTCTCCCCTCCTCCTCCTCCTTCTCCTTCTTTCTACTTGATACTGAATCACACAACAAGATACAACAAGCAGTGCCTTTCTGGGTGATTATAACACACTCTGGGTGGTGTCATAAGGCACAAGAAGTGCAATCATTTCTCCAAATCCCAGGGAGGTGTATTGCTTTAATGTAGTTGACTCGCTCTATAACAGTTAGAAAACCAAACATATGTATTTACTGGACACTACAAGGTGAGTTTGGAATGTTATTATCACTCCATCAGTAAGCCTTGAAAGTGTTCCGAGTTTGAAAACACTATCTTGCTTTATGTTCTAGTGTGAAGTCAATTCATGTACCTGCTCAGTCCTGGATTTTCTATGAATTATTTCAACTATTTTGGTGCAGAGGGACAGTGACATAAAATAATCAATGGGAAAATATGTACCAACATGGCATTGTGCTTAAGATTTAAGTGTACAAGTTTTATAGACATAATAAATAAATATTAATGAATAGCATTTACAGAGCCTTTCAAACATGCCAGGTACTTTATCATGGATTATCTCATTTAATCTTCAGAAAAACCCCAGGAAGTAAGCACTATTAATAGTTTCATTTTACAGATAAGAAAACTGAGGCATGTAAACATTAAGAAATTCACCTAATGTCACAGATCTAGAAAGTGGTAAATCAAGATTTGAACCTAGGTCTCTCTTTGTTTTTCTTCTAGAAGTCAAAATGTTAACACTAAACCTTTTGACCTGGTTCAACATCTTGCTCTACCACACATATGCTATGAAACCTTGGATTTCTAAGTCCAACTTTTCTAATGTGGAAAATGGTGATGATAACAGAATTTGCTTCAAAGATTGTTTGGGGGTTAATATAGCTGAGTACTTGACTTACAGTAAGAACTTAATAATTTATGATAATTATCATTAATTTATGTAACGCTCTATTCCAGATTCGACTGTGGCCAAAGGGACAAGCTTCTTTTAGGTGGTTGCCAATGTATTTGGAAAACAATGCAAGCAATACACAGCTAAAAAGTCAATGAGTAATAAAGAAAATAAGAATGAATGGTCAACTGCAGAATATTAGCAATAGTAACACTGTGCTAAACTTTCCTTTATCCTCAACTGCATGGTATTCTTAAAAGGCAGGTATTACCTTCCACTTACAAACGAAACTGAGGACAGAGAGGTTATTTGTACAAAAGTATACGATTTTCAAGTATTACAGGCAGGATTTGGATCAGGGCAGCTCATCCTAAGAGCCACATTCTCTATACCACCTTGTACTGTGTCATCCTGATTCCCACTGCCATAGGAACTCAGAGGTGGAGGGGATCAGAGGCTATGACAGGAGAGAAAGGAAGAGGTACTGACAGGGGCCTATAATATAGTTTTAGGAGGTAGAACACTATCACAGTAAGAGAAATCCCTGATCATGAAGAAGGAGGAGTCAACATGCAAAGCATAATACCATGAGGGAAGAGAATGGAACCCAATGTTGAAAATGCGAGGAAAACTAGACAACAGAGGACCTTCAACATTAAGCTGTGGCCTTTGGGTCACACTTATAAGGAACTGAAACAACCGGAGATTTTTGAATAGGGCAGGGAGAATATGACCACAGTGTCTTTGGAATGATCCATATAACAGAAACACGCAAGACAGAGACATCACTGACCAGCTTTTGGAAGGAAAAAACAACAACGACAAAAGAAGGCTGAAGACCTGAATACAGTGCCAGGAGTAAGAGCTGGAAGATAAATGCCGATGAGCTCTTAGAACTCAGGTTCCAAGTTGGTGACAGCAACCTTCTAAGGACTAGGACTTGGTGTTAAACTCCCTCTGATGCCTGGACACAGAGATTTGATATGTGAAGCATAATCTGGAAAGCCACTGCTGTTCTACTGTAAAGTGCTTTACAAACACAAAATATAGTTGTGATCATCCTTACTTTATGTAATACCCATTGAGGTTTTCCTTTTAGCAGTTTATTCAAAATAATGTGGATCTCTCTGTATGTAACCAGGATAATTTAAATTAATAAGAAGTAGAGTTAGGCCGGGCTTCGTCGCTCACCCTATAATCCCAACACTTTGGAAGGCTGAGGCAGGTGGCTGACTGGAGGCCAGGAGTTCGAGACCAGCCTGGCCAACATGATGAAACCCTGTCTCTACTAAAATACAAAAATTAGCCTGGCATAGCGGTGGGCACCTATAGTCCCAGCTACTTGGGAGACTGAGGCAGAAGAATCACTTGAACCTGGGAGGTGGAGGTTGCAGTGAGCCGAGATTGCGCCACTGCACTCCAGCCTGGACAACTGAGTGAGACTCCGTTTCAAAAACAAACAGAAGTAGAGTCAAAACAAAAATGAGCTTCCTGTCTTAAGGAATCAAAACCTTGTATTTATAAAGATTTACTGGGTGTATCAAATATACATCCTAGATATCTCAAGGTTATTGGGAGAGTGGTTGTCAGAATTATCATCTTATCACCTTTTTCTGCACTTTAATATCAACAGGTGAACTCCAGTATCTGGTAGCTACATTGATAATAGGACCTCACGTTCTTTCTTTTCAAAGGGAACTCATATACTGAATTATCAGAGCCCAGATGAAATCCAGTTAATAGCTGAAATTGCTGTTTTCTTTAGTGTGTTGCCTTATCTCTTTTTAACAAGCCTTACTTACTAGGGTAATTGCACTGAATTCAATCCATTATCTATGGATTAATTCATTGGAGTGGTTTAAACTTTTGGAAAATGGATGGGTTTTAACAGTCCTCCCCTCCATTCCACAAATTGACACTGTAAAACACGTCTTTGCCATTTTTATAGAGGCTCCAATTCATGAAATAAAAATCAATGAAGACATTTCCTTTCCAAGCCCTCATGTCATTGTTATGCTCCCTTGGTTGCATGGAAAGCCTTTGAGTAAAAGGGAGGACAACTCTAATCAGAAAGAGAGTCATTGTCTTTGGGAAAGTGTGAACAAATGCATTTCTGGGCCAGTGACCTTACCACTGTGGCGGCCCCCAGTGTTACTGCCTTTGGGGATGCAACTACAGAACCAGACTGTCCTTGGCAGTTGGGGCTGGTGTGTGAAAGTGCCTAGAAACCCAGCCCAGTCTTTTCTGAAAGCAAAATAAGGTTGATTATCATGAGAGTGCCAATGATTTCCCTTTTGCTTGATGTTGTCCTTTTCAAGTGCTTTTTAGATTTCGTTGTGTATAGCATTGGTTCCAAAACACTGTTGCAACTTTTCTAACTGGCTATATCAGAATCACCCGGAGCTCAAAAAAGAACACAATTCCCGGGGATCCATTCCCTAGAACTCATGATTTAGTACATCTGGGCTAGTGCCCAGGAATGTTTGTTTTTTAAAAAGCTTCAGGTGAGTCATATGCAAAATTCATGTTTATAAGCTACTGACCTAGTCATGTTTCGGTTTTCTTTTTAAAAATGACCACTTACCCAAATGAATAAGGAAGACTGGAATTGTTTTGTGTATGACACCAATCAATCAATGGTTTTAGTTCTATTAAATGTATCAGCCAATTTGGGAAGCTAGGACAGAAACACACAGCATGAAAATCCAGATAATATTGTTCAACCTGAGACCATTCTATGTACCTGAAGAACCTTGCCTCTCTCGGTGGCCTTCTGATCACATTTTGAGAATGGTAAAGACAAACATTGACAATCCACCTCAATTTGTGGAATATATGGGTATCATAAAAGTTAGACATTACAGAAATATGGTGTAGTCATTTTTAAATATGCTCACAAATTCTTTGACACTTCCTTCTTCCAAAGGCAGCACCTAATCTTTCTCTCTTATAATGTGGGCTGGACTTAGTGGGTCTAAGGATGGGTCCCAAGGCTGGGTCATAGAAGAGATGCCTTCTTCTTTTCTCTTGACTCCACTGCTTTGGAGGATGCAAGCTATGTCATAAGGACATTCAAACAACCCATGGAGGAACTCCAGCAGGGAAAAACTTAAGCTGCCTGCCAACATCAACTTGCCAGTCATTTTAATTAAGCTACCCAGAAAAATGAATCTCCTGCCACAGTCAAGCCTTCAGATGACCTCAGCTGGGGCAGATGTCTTGACTGTAACCTCATGAAAGGCCCTGAGCCAAAACTGCCCCATTAATCCACTCCCAAATTTCTGACCCACAAGACTGTCAGAATTATTAAATGTTTATTGTTTCAAACCATAAAGTTTTGGGGTAATTTGTTACAGAACAATAGATAACTGATACATCTGAGCAGACTTTCCTTATCTAACTTATAGCGGTTTTTACCTCTACTTTTGTTTATTCCTTATCTGGGATACACAGACACATAAAAAATGATCACACATACACATCAGCAAATATTTCATAATTTATAAGCATTGTTTTAAGTAAAGTCCCTAAAAATCTTTGTAAGTAATGGTTTATTAATAATAACATTTTGGATGGCTTCAGTGAAGTGGTATGTGATAATAAAATAATGAAGGTAAACATGAACTGAAAAAAAAAATCTGAATAGTAGGGGAGAGACTGTAGCCAGGGAATGGTCTTGTATTTTACAAAGCCATACCATCACATGTAAAATTAAACGTATTGGTAATGACAGATAGCTGTTGTAGGCAGTATGCAAAAAGTCATCTTAGTCCTAACTTTGCAAACATTGTTCAAAGGGCAAATTCAGAAGAGGAGTTGCTACGATGAGAATATATCTGATGATGATAGCCCTGAAAGTCTAAACATGTCTCCCTGTGAAAAGGTGAAGTGACAGCTCTCTGCTTGGGGGTAAGGGTAAAACAGCCATGATTTAAGGAAGTGATTTGCTAAATGAGGCCTCAAGGAAGGGAATAATGAAAATCAGCCAACAACTCAGAACTAGGTGATGAAAGAAGAGGATGTGGACCTAGTTAAGAGGGTGAATAGTTTCTTAATGAAACAGAATCGGTATCAGTGCAACTAGTACCTTGTTTATAGCTCTCTATATTATGTATCAACAGATAAACACTTCAGCTAAGTGTTTGGTAAGCATATTATAGGCTACATTTTGTCATTCCTGACAACTCTTCTTGTTATGAAGCCTCAAGTTAAAAGAACACAGTTAGTTCTTGTTAAGGAAAAGTTCTTGAATCCTGAAGTCATAACTGGCAGAGCCAAAATATCCAGGGTTCAGAACACACCTTTCAATTGGATGAGTAACTTGCTATATGTCAGGATTTTTGTCTTTGGGAGGATAAGATGTAGTACATAAGTTAGACAGTAAATATTGGCAAATAAAACATGAAAACCCCCTAACTTTCTTTTCAACTTTTATTTTTGATTCAGGTACATGTGCAGGTTTGTTATAAGGGTATACTGTGTGGTGCTGAGATATGGGGTATTATGGAAATGGTCACCCATGTAGTGAGCATAATATCCAACAGGTAGTTTTTCAAGGCTTCCTCCCTCCCTCCCTCCCCACTCCTGTAGCTCTAAGTGTCTATTATTCTCATCTTTATGTCCATGAGTACCCAATGTTTAGCTCTCAATTATCAATAAGAACATGCAATATTTGGTTTTCTATTTCTGCATTAGTTCACTTAGAATAATGGTCTGCAGCTGCATCCATGTTGCTGCAAAGGACATAATTTTGTTCTTTTTCATGACTGTGTACTATTCTGAGGTATATATGTTCCACAGTTTCTTTAGCCAATCCACTATTGATGGGAACCTAGGCTTATTCCATGTCTTTGCTATTGTGAGTATTACTGTAATAAATATATGAGTGCAGGTGTTCTTATTGGTAGAATGATTTATTTTCCTATGGGTATAAACTTAGTAATGGAATAGGTGGGTCAAATAGTAGTTCTATTTTTGGTTCTTTGAGAGATCTCCAAATTGCTTTCCACAGTGGATGAACTAATTTACATTCTCACCAACAGTGTATAAGAGTTCCCTTTTCCCCACAGCCTCACCATGATCTGGTATTTTTTGACTTTTTAATAACAGCCATTCTGACTGGTGTGAGATGGTATCTCATCATGTAAACACCTAACTTTTAAATACCTTATTCAAATCTCCAAAAAGAGATAGATTTCATTTTACTATAATGGGAACAAAATTTAAAAAGGAAACAAAACCAAAACAATCAGCATCGCCACCAGTATTCCACACACTCTCTTTTGCAGTTATGCAAGCAGAACAAAAAAAAAAAAAGATCAATACAAGAGTTGTTCTTGCTAGATTCCTTCTTCCTGGCAGGATTCCTTCCGAGGCCAATGTGAAGCAACCAGGTGTGAGGTAGTTGTGCATAGTGGGGAGCTCGCTCATCTAAAGTCATTCAAATTCAGTAATAAAAAAAATCACTGTGCAGGCTAAACAAAATCCTGTTGGCTGCGACGTAGCATTCAGACAGCAAGACTGTAAGAATGACTAGTTTGATGGTAAGCTTAAAAAAGAGAGTGAAATTGCACCGGCTAAATTGACTGGGGGTGGGGAATCTGAAAGAAGGTAAGCAAATTATTATGTGTTTTTTGAAATAATAAAGAGAAACCCAACAAGTTGGGAAAAGAGAATTCAGTCTTCCCTGGTAATTTCTGTGGAAATCATGTTACTGAACAGAACAGGACAACAGAAATAATAATAGCTAGAACCCAGTATTAGAAAATAAAACAAATGCAGTCTCCTTTTTTTTTTTTTCAGAGGAGGGGGACTTATTCAATGACATACATTCAAAGCAGTTGGCCTCCAAACAAAGAATAGCAGCCCTATTTCTTGAGCTAAGGGCCTAAAAAGCAAATATCACTCTTTTGCTATCTTATACAGTGTCTTACTGCAACATTCTATTTGGGTGTGAGGGAACAAGATTTTAAGAGATGTTTTAAAGAAATGCTTAAAACAACAAAAGTGCCTTTTCTCTTTTCCCTGCCACAAGTAGAAACAACTATATTTTGTTAGGAAACAGGTCAAGCAGCAGCAAGAACAAACTGATAATAACACAATGCAGCTTTGAGAAGACCGTGGAAGAAGGAATTATCAGAAAGAAGCAAACAAAACAAAAACTCGAAAGGTGAGATGAAGGAATCCCCACCCTCCTGGTCTCCTCTTGGGCTGTTTGAATTGGAATATGCATCCAGCAAAATAGTTCTCAAGCCTCATTCCTCTTTCTGGCTGAGGGTTTGTCATTTCCATCCCTGGAAATGCTACTTTAAGCAATTATCATGTCTACAGTGTATGAGGGATTTTAAAAAACACGATGTACCTGGAGCTGGAATAATACTCACCCCTGAACCTTGTGGAATGGCTTAGTGCTGATTCTTTTCCTCTGCTCTATATTATGGAAGAAATAATGGTGGGTCTAAGGACAGGTCCCAAGGCCCATTTAAATATTCTATATATTCTTTCCTCTTTCTAAAATATGAATCGGTGAGTGAGGAATCTATACTTTTGCCACTATTTGGAAAGAACCTGGCCAGAATTAGTTTACCCTGAATCTCAATTCATTGTTTTATCTGAGGCTTCTTATTTTAAAAAAGTTGGTTTATGCAGGCAACATGAGCTTTTAAAGCATGGCATGCTTTATATTGCTATGCTTTTATGCAAAATTTTCAGTCCTCAGCTCTTGGATTTCAGAGGTTTGATGGTATGAATAGCCCAGAGGGGTGCTTCTCATCACATCTCCCTCAGCCAAGCTGCTGTTTACTTTTTGATAATAAAATCAAATAAACCAAATGGAACAAAAGTCAAAATATAATTAATTTCCCAATTTCACTCATTTTGCTTACATTAATAAAGATAAATTGCAAGTATGTAAAAAATTGAAACACTTATGTAATCTTATTAAGATCCAGTATATAAAATAGTGTAAACACATGCAGCTGTCAGCAGGAGTCTCTCATGAATATACACACATATTAGCCTAAACATGTTTGCCTTTAAGATTTTTATAATGTAGTACGAACTTCTTGTGAGAAGTAAAAATGAGGCCAAGTCTCAAATTTCCTGTGCCTTAGAATTTGTTGGAAATGTATGTTAACAACTCTACTCTCAAAAATTCCAAATTCTTAAGCCTGCAAGTGAGGCCTTGAAATCTCCATTTTAAATAATCATCCCTAGATGACTTTGATGCAGGTGGGCCATGACCACACTTTGATACAACCCAGCTCAGTTTATGCAGTATACTTGTTAATTGCTTACCTATGTTGGTATTCTAGCGGTTCAGGGATGTGATGATGAATGAGGTAGTGTCTTCCTGAGCTCACAGAGCAGTGGTAGTTGATGAGTCTGCTTGTGTCTATATGGCCTTTCTCCATTTCTACACCCAATCAGGGGGAAGGGGATGGGGAAGTTCTTATCCCCTTAGAAATATTGCAGGCAGTGAAGTAATGGTTCTGAATTATCTTTACCCCAGCACAGAAGGTCCTAAGTGACCTGACTCCTCCCTACCTTTCCCTGGATCCTGCCATTCTTCCCTCTCCATGGTCTTTTCATCTTAGTGTATTTGAATTTGACATGCTCTCCCCAGACCACACTGTAACCTCTTTAAAGTCATTTAGATTTCAGTTCAAATGTCCCTACCCCTGTACAGCTTTCTCTGACAACCCTATCTAAAGCAACAACAGTAGATTCTCTCCAAAGACATTATCTTGTTTTATTTTCTTCACAGCAAGTATCATTATCTGAAATGATCTTATTCATTCATTTATGTAATTAATGCCTGGTCCTTTCAACAAAATGCATGGAGACCTTGTCTTTCTTTTTCATGTTGCAGACTTTGCTCCCAGTATAATATCTGGCACACATCATTACTTATTAAATATTTGTTGAATGGATGAGTAAATCAAAGTATAAATAAATGTTCAAAGTCTTTTCCATCCTGTCTCTCTCCTTACTTCTTAGTGTTGATATTGGGATCCTCAAGAAAATGGATGTAAAAGGGACTTGAAAATCTAAAGTAGCCATAAATGCAAAATATTCTCACACCATTACCATCATTAATTATTCAGAGCTGGTTGTGAATTGAAACATTATCTTTTTTAAGGAGAGAAACCAAGGAACTGGGTTTGTTATTTAGGGGTTTGGGAAAATCAGGGATGGCGAAGACCAAAAAATAACCTGAGACATGAAAGGAGACCAGAGCTCTAAATCTCTTTCAAAATCAAAGATGAGTCAAAACATTTCTCCTCCCAAGATTGCTTCTCTAGAGCACTGAAAGAGGAGAGGATTGTAAGTGTAGAGTGGGAGCTCTGTCATTTACAAATATCAACATTTCAAGTGAGGCAAAGCTGAATTGATATATGTTCTCAAAAGACAGCTTTTCTATAGCACATTTTGAGCTCAGGTCTTGAAAAAAAAAAAAAAAGCCAAAAAGCAAAGTTTTAGTCAACAGGGTTTAAGTTAGATATTTAAATCTACAATAGCCTTATTAAAAAGGAAGACATATAATCCCAACCCATTCACAAGTTAAAAAAAAAAAAAAGGAGCCATGAACAGTCTTTGATTTAAGAGTCACACACTTATTTTTAAAATGCTTTTCAGTAAATTATGATCAAGAGCAAATTGAAAGGTACTGCAGACTTCTACTGAAAAGGGATAGCTTGAGGCTTGCTTCTTGGGAATGTATGAATTGTTCTGATTTCCCCCTCCAAGTGCTCCCCGCAGCTGTGCCCTGTCCTCTTGGTTTACACCGATTACCATTATTAGGGAGACATTTTCCTAATTGCATGCACCATTGTCAGATCTAAGGGCAGGTCTGAATTAGACTGCAGATGCTCAGGCTGCCCTGCATAACTAACCACACGCCAACTATTGACCTCTGAGAAGGTTAACAGGCATTTATTGACTCTTCACATTTAACACAACCCTACTCTTAAAATACATACATATATTCATTATTAATCACACTTTGCTTCTAATCATCCCAAAGAGATTTCCTCTGGTTCTACAGCATAACCTCCAGATCAGTATGGACCATGTTAGTGGTGGTAGAAAAGAGTTATGCGACTTGAATTTTTGTCCACCTACCATGAAGCTGTCAGTTCTATTAGTTTTTTTAAAAGGAGGAGGAACAGAGAGAGGTCTTAAAATGCCAATGAAGGAAGTAGCAAAGTCAGAGTAAGCAGGTTTACCCAATGCTTAAGGCTAACAAGAGCCACAGGACAAAGTCATAGGCAATGGTTTCCCTCACTGTAGTCTATTAAAAACATTGCATGCATCAAATATATCTTTTATTAGTAGGAGGGCCAGTGCTTTACTAGATCTAAGCACTTTAATGCACAATTTATTTTAATCCTCAAGACAACTGTGAGAGTCAATGTCTCAGGTCTCCATTTTACAGATGAGATAATGCAGAGGATGCTAAATAACTTTCTTAAAAGAACAGAGCTGGTAAGTAGTAGCAAGAGGATCCCATCCCCACCAGTCTTACTTCAGAGACCATGCCTTTAATGTGCCCTGTAATTCCATAATGCCCTCCTCTAGGTTCAGTTTCTTAGATGAGGAAACAGGGTCCACCAAATTTTATGCCTTGTCTAAAGTCAGAATGCCAATCTCTGACAAAGACTGGAACCTGGTGCACTTGGTAGTTAGTAAAGAAAGCTCAACTCTTTATTTAAAAATGTGAAAAGGTAGCAGAATAAAGCTGCTACTTCCTTTCAGTTATATATGTCTTTTCACATTGTTACTGGTGACACAATATTGACCTATACAGTGATGAGAAAACATATGGAACTATCTTCCAAGCCGGTTCACAATAGAAAACAAAAACAAAAACCAAGCAAAAGAAATGGAAAATTATATTTCTGTAATCTCCAGAAAAACTGGAAGATCTAGAACACTGGGCAGTGTTTCCACGTGGCTATGTCATGGAATTTGAGTAGTGAGTGCTCCTAGAAACGAAATACACACTCCCCAGTTTGCCTCAGTGACAACCACCCCAACTGTCTTTCTAAAAGGGGGTACTCACTACTCAAAGACCTGTCTTCTTCACTCATTTACCTGAACTGCCTAAACCCCCTAACTAGGTAAATTTTTAGGACTCCTAGTATAGAATCTCTTTTTGGGGGAGAGGGAGTGGAGAAAATTGACACCTTTATACAGGTAAAATGGTACTCAAATGAATGTCAGTGACAGATGGTAGGGGATAGAGATGGAAAGCCTCTAGCTGAGAATATAAAAAACAGGTTGCTTAACAAAACATGAGGAAATTTATTACAAAGAAGGTTGATGGACTCCCAGCTTCATCTCCCCAAACACAAGTGGATGGGACAACTATTCTGCTTTGCTATAGTTATACACAGACTTATATTCACAGACATTGAGTGGGTTCTGACATGCAGCTAAGCGAATGATGTTCACCATGTCTGCACATTAGAATCACTTTGGAAGTTTAACATGTCTGGTCCAGAAAAAATGAATAAGTGTATATGGAAGTAGGTCCAGGAAGAAGCCCTCAGAGGATTTGATTCTAATGCATCTCCAGTGTTGATAGCTACTCACCATTTAACAGGACAAGGGCACAAGCCTGAAGGGGAGGGGAGAGCTTATAGGTGGTGGTTAAGAGCATATCCTCTGGGGTCAGGCTTCCTGGGTTTAGCCCTAGCTCTGCCACCCACAGGCCAACTATGAGTGACCCTGGACAAGTGGTTCTGCTCAACTCTAAGCTAGCAATGGAGTAAAATTAAAGCGAGGGAATACATGCAAAGTGCTTGGAATACTAATCACTCTATAAATGATAACCATTATTATCACCATCGGATGTTGCTGATGGCTTTGATTCCCATTTGAGGGGCAAGTAATTAGTGATAAATTTTGTCACAGTCCTCCGAAATTAGGTATCACTTCAAGACCTCCAATCCCAAGCACAGCACCAAACTGAAGCAATGACACTTAATGAGCAATTTCAGAATCCAAGTCCATCACAAAGTACTTAAAAGAACAGATGGCTCAGCCATCACCGGGTCCCATCTTGCTAAGGTACAAAATTCATATGTGAACAAAA
Source organism: Rhinopithecus roxellana (assembly GCF_007565055.1). Classification (NCBI taxonomy): domain Eukaryota; kingdom Metazoa; phylum Chordata; class Mammalia; order Primates; family Cercopithecidae; genus Rhinopithecus; species Rhinopithecus roxellana. Next base: position 177,879,904 of record NC_044551.1, read on the forward strand.
TTAATTAATTAACTTATTCCTTCATTCTGAATACATGCAGAGAGTTTACTGTGCAGCAAGCATATTGTGCTAGCACAGTGATTCTTTTTATACTTAACCATTCGTCCATGACTTTTCTTTCCATTTGAATATTCACCAGTTAAATGCATGTGAAGACAATGTTTAAAGCACAGTGTTAGGCTCGGTGGCTACAAAGAGTGTTCAAACATGAAGCCTCTACTAAGGGATATTAGAGTTGAGTGGGTAGGAAATGCTTGCAAAATACACAGAGGCGAGGCAGAAAGAGAGAATATGAGTCTGCAAAGGGCTGGTGACATCTGAGTGTCAGTTATTAAAACAAAATTAATTTAATGTAAATCAAATAGAGATCAATATTTGCTGGTAGCAGTTTAGTAGTTAATGGACTAAAACAACACATTGAATTTTTTGACTTTTTGTTTTGAAGTAATTTAAGATAGCAAGAGGTTGTAAAAACAGAGAGTTCTCATGTAGCTTTCACTCAGCTTTCTCCAAGGTCATTTTACATAACTATAGTATGTTATCAAATCCAGAAAATTGTCACTGGTGTAACACTATTAACTAAACCACAGACCTTACTGGAATTTCACCAGTTTTCACATGCACGCATTTGTGTATGCATGTGTATATTCAGGTGTGTAGTACTACAAAATTTTTATGACATGACTATACAGTCATTTTAAAATACAGAGAAAATATACAAAAATTTGCATCTCAAGATGACACAACTTAAAGAAGGGAAAAAGCAAGTCTTAGAACTAGGGCATCTACTGGAAAAAATAAAGCATCATAGTTTCCAACACAGAAGCTCTGCTCCAACTGGAGTTCTGAGCAATACCTGTGTAATGTTTACAGCAGATGATATCACAAAGCTTTAAACTGAACATTGCATTTGTATAGGCACAAGGGAGAGAGGTAGATATGCAAAATGCAAAACCAGATAATCATCATGGACGGTTTCCCACAGAACAAATGCTCAGTCTAAGTCAGAAGTATGAGACACCTACATTTTCAAATATTTTAGTTGTGGAAGTGAATTAAAAAAAACAAACATAACTGGAAAAATTAATGCCTCATATAAGCATGCATTGCCCTTTTTATGTTTGAGTAAATCAAAAGAACAAGAAAACAATTACACTATTTGTTTCCTCACGTTTTTTCATCACAGCAAAAAGCAATGCAGCCCACCATTCCCTCCCTTTCTCCTTCTCTCTCTTCCTCCCTTCCCTTATTTCTTCAGATATAATTCTGAAGAATATTGAAGATTTGATTTCCCTAATACCCTTATAGCCTTTTAAATGAATGCATACATGCTCATAATTACAAGTAAGGCATTTGCTATTTTGCATCAGTGGAATTTAAGAAATTAAAAACCAAAAGGCGGTTTTCAGGAACACAGCAGAATTGCCTTTTTAATAATAGATTTGGCTTCTCTAATCCATTCTTAATCTAATTAAGACAATGAAAAGGATTGGACTGCCATCTCAAAAAATGGCAAGAATGCTTTAAACAGAGTGCAATAAAGTGAACAGTTCACACCCCATCAAATTTACTCACAGTCTGAATAACTGCTCTTATTTCCTGTTACATTTTTACAATTTAAAAAATGTTTTCATTTGATTTCCACCACTTCATCTTTAGATCAAGCACAGGCTATAGGACTTCTAGTTCTGGAAACTGCATCATGCCTGGTGAAGAAACAACTAGTGTGTGATTATGGAACCCTACAAATTGATGCTAACATCTCCAATAAGCAAAGATAATAATTAAGTGGTAAACCTCTGGCATTAAAAACAGCAACGGTGTTATTAATACCCAAATGGGCACCAAAACAAACAGCATTGATGGAATTTAATTAAATGATTTTATGATTGTGTATTCTTTGCAAGCTCAGCTGATTACATGGTTATTCTCAAATAAGCATTTAAATCTGGAAGCTAAAATTCTATCTAATGGCCTTTGGTTCAAATATTTTTTAGGAGGAAAAAAGACGGATTTTTTGTTTTTTTTCAAAAGCAGAAATGGATTAACAGAGGTAAAGATGAGTTGGTTTTGGTCTCTATTTCCACCACAAGCAAAAGGAATATTAACATTCAAACTAATTGGTGATTGCTTGCCTTTCTTTTTTTCCTTAAGTGATGAGTAACTCTGGAACAAAATGGGCTGTTTGCTGTTCCCTTTAATTATAACTAAGATATTCTGACTGTTTCTTCAATGATGGTACTAAAGGTTCAAAAAAAAATCTGCCATGTCAGAGGTCTAAGTCCCTCCCCGAATGCCCCACCTGAAATCTGTGGAATGCCAGCTAGAGCATTTATCATATTCTGAAATTATAACACAACTAAAGATATCTCATTTACTGTGTATTTTTGCAGAGGTAAATAATACAATAAATCACAACTAACAAAGGGCAAATGAGTCAAGGAGTGTCAATCTCAGGTTCAAGGATCTACAACTTGCTAATTACTTTGTTAAACACAAAATGAAATACAAACAACCAACCAACAACAAAAATAATGTCTGCATTCTAAAAGACATCAGCAGTCAATTTCTCCATCAGGAAGACTTAATAAGGGCAATATTTACTGCCCACCACTTCTTAAGGAAGAATGATCATGAACAAATATTTCTAAACATATAGAAAAAAAATTCACCCCACCCCATATTATTCACGGTAACAGGACAGTCCAGAATAGAAATATTGTTATAATAAAAATCCTTATTAGGTGACAAAAATGTATGTTTTGTTCTGAATCGAGATAAAGCTGTTTGGAATGTTTATGAGTATTGTCAGGAGCTCCATACAGTTCTCATAAATTAGAATTTCACCCTTAGATTCCTCATTTACATAAACATAACTTATATGAAGAATGCCAAAACCCCACAGTGAGATAAAGGCAGCATTTGCTTCCAGTCAGAGCCGTCAATGACGATGAAGTGCACAGATAGGCGAGATCACCGTCTCTCACGCTCTAGGAGGGTTTCCTGCTTGCCCTGTGGAAGAATGGGAGAAAAAGGGGATGCGCGATTGATGTACTTTAAGAAACTAACTGCCAGGGGACAGAGATTGCATGAAGCTGGAAGTGACTCGCCTTGATTCTCCCGGCAATCCCCATTTCTCCTTGTTTATTCACCCATCCCTTGGGGTAGGCCACACATTCTTGCTCATTTTGATGTGCTTCTCTCTTCCTCGTGCAACCAGAAAAACACAGGCTGGAAAGCCTTCCTTTTATTTCACACAGTCCTTAGCCTATGAAGCTACCCTAAAAGTGTTTTCTACTTTCCAAATATAAAAGCAAAGAAAAAAAATTCCTCTCTTGCTCTAGTTAACAGACCACACAACTTTACACTTGTCTTTTAAGAAGTGAAAGTAGCAGAATAATGTAGTGAAGCTAACCAGGCACAGAGGCCTGGGGCCTGGGGCTGTCTTCCTATGTTACTACCACCTCACTGAGTGACCGTAAATGAGCCAAAAGGTGACCTGGACCTTCTTTGCTGGGTGAAGGAGAGGATCCTATGCAAAATGTGGGGAAAGGGATGAGGCTTAAGGTGACAACATTATCCACTAGGGGCCAAAAATGGCTTGCAGACAGATATTGTTTATTTCATTATCATGTTCATACGTTTTTTGAATTAAAGACATTCAAAGAATAGGAAATTTCTCATAAAAGTGAGGTACTATGTTTTAAATCAGAAGATTGGCATACCCTCAGGTATAATCAGTTGAGTAGTAGTGTGTACCCTCCAGCCAGGTCCAGTTATGTAAGTTATTCGTCCAGACAAAAGCAAGTAAATTTGGAAGCTAGAAATGCAGGAATACTCTGGATGCTATGATTTCTAAAGATTCCTAAAATTTAAAAATCCTGATTTATTATGAAAATCTGGTTGATTTTCAAATGGCTTTCTATATACTAAAGCCAAGAAAAAGAAAACAAACAACAAATATGAATAATTTTTTTAACTTAGAGAAATATAGGATTTTAAAATTAGTGATTTCTACATAAAATTTCTTCCACTGTTGCATTTTAAAAACATACTTAGCAGGTTATTTACCTATTGGCATTTTCTTTATAGCATGTTAAAATATGACACTAACACTCATATATAGCCTGACCTATTTTCTTGAAAAGGGAGCAAACAGGAGGATGTATATGTTTTAAAAACCAACTGTCCTGTCCTGGTCGAGCATAAACTTGGCTTTCTGTGACCTGGGGCTTGGATTTATGTAGCTCATCTTTCTCAGTGGGTGACACTGGGCTGGTTCCTAGTGTCATCGCATCTAGTAATGGTTGATATCAGAGGACCTTTACATTCAATTACCAACCTTTACAGATGAACAAACTGACCTACAAGATGTCCTCAGTTACCTGGCTCCTTGCCTCTACCTCTTACCAGGTGGTTAATTCTGGGCAAAATAACCCTTGGAGTCTTCATTTCTTCATTTGTAAACGAGCAAGATACTGGTAATAGCCATCTCACAGGGTTCTTGGAGAATTAGACGAGTATGTACAGAGCACCTAGTACAGCCCTGGTTTGTGATAATAATAGCTGCCATTTATTGAATGCAGATTATCCTCATAGTAACCCCATGAGCTAAGTAATTTTATTATCATGATTTTACACATTAGAAAATTAAGACATCTAGATGTTAAGTGACTCGCCCAGTATTACACAGTAAGTGGTGGAGCCAGTGTTTGAACTCACAGGATCTGACACAGAACATGGGTTTTTAGGCATTACATTCTATGGATCACGCTCTTCATATAGCACTTGATAGTTGGTAGTTGTTATTAATTTAATAATGATAGCATTTTTATAATCAGATCTGACTCTTCCATGCATGTCTTTACCTGCTTAGATCTGCCAACAGAAAATTTTAATTCATGACCCCGTTTCCTTAGCTGGAATCCAAATTGTGCAGTTTTGTACCTAAAGCAAATATGTCTATTTTTGTTCCTGGAAACTCTCCAGTGGACACTTCCATTTCTGAATAAGCCTCTTGAAGATTTTCCAAATGCCACCATTTGGAAAATCTTAGAGTTAAATGCTGCCACACTTGTCATTTGATGGTCTCATGTCATCTAAGAGGTCAAAGAGAAGTCATATATTAAAGTTTCCCTCAAAACATCCCGTACGTCAGGTCCATGCTACATAAATGTAGCATGCTTGTAGTCAACGTATGATAACAGTTTGTCAAATACAATTCACTGAGTCCAATTGAAATTAATGAAGGGTGTAAAAATGACAGCTATCTGACATATTTCAAATCTCAATTTGACATTTACAACCTTTTAAAGTTATTTTTAAATGCAGCAGTGTTTAAAATGTATTGAATATATCATATGCCACCAAGCCACTGTTAGATGATTGGGTATGTAGCCAGGGAAATTAACACAGGGTCACATTCCTGAGCCTTAAAAAAAAATTATGTAGTGTGCCTAGATGTAAAGAAAACAAGGCAATGTAACTTATGAAAATTAAATAAACACCACATTAACTTATCTTTGGGGGGGGTGGGTGAGTTCGTTTCCATGGAAATGTATCTTGATGGAAACCGTCCTCGCTACAGGTAGATATGTGCGTCTGTAAGGTTAGTAATGAAGGGGTGGGAGTAGAAAGCAATGGATGGCAAGAATCAGCTCTATTTAGGACATATTATGCTGCTGTGAGCTGGGGGTTATGGTGGGCAAAAGAGGAGAACAGAGTCAGACACTGGAACTCTGGTTCGAATTCTGGCTCCAATAATAAGTCGCTAAATTCTTACCTTGCACATGACTTTGTGAATTCATTTTTTTTTTTTTTTTGTAAACTAAAATGAACAGTGAGACAGACTTGTAGGGTGGAAACATGGATCAATGGAGGCAAATATGTATGAAATTGCTTCAGAGTATTTGGAACATGATACAAAATATAACTTATCATTTGCTATGGTCTGAATGTGTCCCTTCAAAATTCAAACGTTAAAACCTAGTCCTGAATATGATGGTTTTGGGAGGTGGGATTAGGTCATGAAGGAGACACCCTCATGAATGGAATGAGTGCCCTTATGAAAGAGGCCCCAGAGAACTGCTTTGCCCCTTTCACCAGGTAAGACACAACAAGGAGGCGCCATCTATGAACCAGAAAGCGGATCCTTACCAGACACCAAATCCGACCTGATTTTGGACTTTCCAGTCTCTAGAAATGTGAAAAACAAACAACTGTTGTTTATAAACTACTTAGTTTATGGCATTGTGTTATAGCAACCAAAACAGACTAAGCCATCATTTAATCTTCCTGTTAAATATCCCCTAACTACCTCCCTATCTGAACTTTCTTGAAAAACTCTCCCTTCCTCCTGGCATAAACATCTCAACCCCACTTTGCTCAAGTAGGTATGTCCAAGCAGAGAGGATGGGGGTCCAGGGAGCGACACAGTCTTCTTTTGTGGCATCTCCTGGATGCAATCTAGACCAACAGTTTCCCCACCTTCTAGCAGGACTGTATATTCTAGGGAGGTACCCAGGGGGCCAGAGCCCATGGGTGCTGGGCACCTCACACCTCTGTTTCACCTATGGTTGCTCCTCTTTGACCTGTTTTATATATTGCAGTATGAAAGGAAACCTGGTATTAAAGAAAAAAGTAGAGATATTGATAATGTCAAATGTTAGTCTGATCTGAAAAGAAAAAAGTACACTATAAGTGGTAGTTTATTGAGAATAAGAATGGGAAAAAGAAGAATCCAACAAATGAACCCCTGGGGAATAGTCAGAAGGTTATTATGAAGGTGAATATTTTGGGAAGGCTTACAGCTAGAGTGGGCATGCCCAAAGTAGATGACCATTTCTGCCTGTAAGATAATCTACATTAAACCATCAGGAGATACAGATTTCCTTTGGTTTTCCCAGGGCTTAGTCTAGTGCTGGACACAGAGAAAGTGTGTAATAAAATTTGATGAATGAATGCACTTATAAGGGACTGTCTCCTTTTGAATCAGAGGGCTTAATACATTGAAGCTTCCTGGCTTATGAATCTGAGAAGAATGTAATGAAGAGCCAATCACAGATCATATATTTTCCCCTGAAAAGAAAATTGATGGTAACTAAAATATCCCGTGGAAATGAACCAGCCTGATCCTCCAGAAACATTTATCTAAGACTTCTAGAATAAAACAAGGAAGGAATCAAACATTTAACAAGTTTTTTATTCAACCTAGCCCATCTCAAGCTTATCACTCTAGCTTATTATAGTACTTGGAAGAGTGAATTCAAAAGAAGCCTGTGATATGATATAAGAAGTAATATATATTTGCTTTCTGTCCTTGGTTCCCGGCATACAGCTCCCAAAACCCTTAGAATCTCTGGAGTGATGAGGTTCTTTTTTACACTAATGAGACGAACAGGGTCTGGGAGCCCGTAGATCATTTCAGGTTGGGGACTGTTCAGCCTCACCCCCAACCCCTGGAGAGAGGAGAAGGGCTAAAGGTTGAGTCGGTCAACAATGGCCAATGACGCAATCAAGCATGCCTACATAATGAAGCCTCCAACAAAACTCAGAAGGACTAGGTTCAAGGAGTTTCTAGATAGATGTACACATGGGGGTTCCTGGAGGGTGGTGCTTCTGGGGAAGGCATGAAAGCTCCACACCCCTTTCTTCCTATACCTTGCCCTATGCTTCTCTTCTGCCTGGCTGTTTGTCTGTATCCTTTGTAATACCCTTTACAATAAATGAGTAAATGTAATTAAAGTGTTTCCATGAGGTCTGTGAGTCACCCTAGCAAATTAATTGATTTAAGGGGGGGGGGGCTTGTAGAAATCCTGATTTATAGCTGACCAAAAGTGTATGTCACAACCTGGGGCTTGTGATTGGCATCTGAAGTGGGGACAGTCTTGTGGGACTGCGCCCTTAACCTGTGGGATATAACACTATCTCCATGTAGGTAGTGTCGGAATTGAATTATAGAACTCTCAGCTGGAGTCTGCTGGAGAATTGAATGGTTGCTGGTGGGGAGAAATCTCCACACATTTTGGTGACCAGAAGTTAAGTATTCCATGTTGAGCATGTGAGACTAGGAAAAACAGTTTGTTTTTTCCTGTCTCGTCAAAGAGCCAAAGAGACTTTTCATGGGCCTACAAAAGATAGAATAAAGTATAGCAAGGATCCTCAAATTCTAATGCAACAGTCCCCTTCGTGTGTCCTCCCAGAAGTTCACTCCCTCAAACCACGATTTAGAGTCTTGACTTGACCTTATAAAGGGCAGTCAGTTGGAAGTTCCCAACCCAGCACTCTTTTTTGCTTTCTCTAATTTCTAAAAAATCTCCTAGGTAAAGTTTTTTTGTTTGTTTGTTTGTTTGTTTGTTTGTTTCATCATTGGGCAAAGAAAAAAGGCAGAAATCAAATTCATACTGACTGGTAAAGGAACTTAAGGAGAAGAGAAGAATGGCTTGGAAACAGAGTTATGACGCAGCCATGCGTGGCCCACACAGGCCACATTTAAACAAGATGTATGCTTTTGATTGGATATCCAAGTACAATTGATATGTGGACTTGAGTCAACAGGCATAGGCAAGAAATGCAACTCTACCTTTGTAATCCTGGGCAACAACCTTTCTCATTCTCAGTTTTGTTGTCTATAAAACGGGAATGGTAGTGTGTGACTGGCCCACTTTGAAGGTTCTTATGGCTAGACTATGAAACAAAGTGTATGAATCACACATGAGGCACCTACATGCTAAAGGAAGTGATGATAGCAAGAAAAAATCCTATTCTCTACCTATTTCAAATGACTTTATAAGATTTCAAGATGAGGATAGCATGCTTACTCATGAATAGCAAATAATCACTCCATTAATTTTTTGACTTATTTAATTAAAATGTGTAGGGCATGGATTTCCTCAACTGACAAACTTGTTATTGCCTTGTTTGGCCACAAAGAAATGACAGCAGTCTCTAAAAAGCAAAGTCACTTAAAAAATTAGAATCTGTTTCCCCTTCCAAGAAGAGGCGTTTGGGTGTCCCATCTGACAAGCTTTCAGTACCTCTCTCTATCAAAGCACAAAAGCATTTTCAAGAAACACTGGACAACCCTCCAAAAAAATTATGTTTTGTTTTTTGCAAATCTGTAGGCTCCTGTGAGACACAAAGCAACAAGCTCTAGTCTATTAGTATGACAGGTAGCGCTCTTACTAACAACTGCTTTTTACTCCCTGTGACAAATGTGCTTGGTGCCATGGTTGACGTCTGTGTGGTAATCAGGAGTGATGGAGAGGGGACGTTGGCGCTGCCGAAAGTGCCCCCCGATTTAATGTGAACGATTTGTCAAACGTGCTGTGATAGCAATGCTGTCAGACCCTGGCAGGGAAGCACTCTGTCATCTTTGCGCCAACCAAGGTCACTTTGGCAAGGAAAGGAGGGCTCTTGCCAACGAAATTTTCGTGTTTATCAGTGATGTGCATGGCCTACTTTCACAACTTGTCTTTCCTTCACTTAATAGATAACCATCTCAAAGTTCAGGAGACACTCCCCTGGAGAGATGCCTGCTACGAGAGACAGTCCCCAAGATGAGCCACTTGGCATCCCTGAGCACCAAAAACCAGAATAAGAAATACAAAAGCTAGGGCCTCTTGTTGAACCAAACACACCTGGGGCTTTGTTCCGGGCTGACAGTAGCTTTTTCATATTATGCATTATAAGTAAAATATTGACAATATTAAGTATTGGCACGACATTGGGTGATATGACTTTTAGTTTTATACCATGACCTTCTGGGCACCAAATATTTCCTAAGCATCGAAAAGCCAAAGGATGTGGCTTCACACACTAGGATATGGTCTTCACACACCAGGCTCAATATGTTGGCTAAGTGCTCTAAAACAAGAGGGAAAAAAACTGGGTAAAAGAAAAGGGAGTACATTTTCTGTTATTAATAAAAATAACCAAAAGCAATGGGCTATGTAGGGGCAGGCGTGTTAGCTATCTTCATTCTGTATTCCATGATATTCTTTGAGTCCTCATCATTACACTGGGCATATCGCCTAGACTAGACTGGAAGCAACACAGGGCAGGGACTCTGTCTTATTGAATTTTGCATTCTTATCTAGCACAGTATCTGCTCAGTAAATATTGATAGCATGAATGACTACCATCCCTAGAAACAAATGCAAGACAATTCAGTAAAAGGAAATAAGGATCTATGCCAGAAATTGCCAACTGGGTGCCAGCACAGCAATGCATTTTGTTTGTGGATAAACAATATATGTGAAAAACAATGGCTTAGTTGATGGGCGAGGTAGAGTATAAGGCCCAAAGTAATAGTCATTGAGTGACAGTGTGAAGGCCAAATGGGGCACACAGGAAGCATTCAAACTCCACATATGTGTTATTTATGCCAGTCAATATCAGCCTGTGAAATGCTCACTGTTTTGTTTTTGTTTTTTATATTAGCTACTAACACTTAAGTATCAGAAGCTTTTACATAAAAGCCTGGATTTTGGATTCTCTGGGAGAACAAAACTCAATGATCAAGCAGGGCTGGGATGAGTATAAACAGCTGCCTCTTTCAGTGGGGCATTCAGCCTCTGTTTTCCCAGTCTTGAGAGGCAAATGCCAGCTGCCATTTGTCACCACGTTGGCACTATTACTTTCTAATAGTGTGAGAGAGAGATTTCTCTCTACTGTATTGCAATTAGAAGTTACTCAGAGCGCTGAATGAAGCAGTGAATGATTTTTCTATACCCAGCTCTCTCTTTCCTCATTTATATGACCTGCCTGGGCACTGTAGAAATTTAAATTTGTGACCTTTAAGCTATGCCCTCTTGCTGAATTGCCTTCCTGATATATTCAGGAAAGCAGCAGTTCCAATTCAAGGCTACCAGAAAACCTGGTATTTAAAGCTCTGATATCAAAATCTTGAAATACTGATTTCACCTGAAGCTGCTCATCAAAGAAAGAAAGTGGGTTAATTAAGGTGAAAATGATATTTTTACAATACTTTAGAGATGAGCAACCTTTTTGGTATCTGTAATCTCATGTAATCTGCAGCATAGTTTGTAACATCATTCCTATTTTGAAGATGAAAAAATTTAGGGTTTAAGTAAAATTACATCACTGACAGGATGAAGAGTTAGGCCTGGCAAGCATTAAATGCAAATCTCGTGGGCTAGGCCCAGAACATCAGTATTTTATTAAAAGTTCCCAAATGACTCTAATGTGTAGTCGGGTTGGGAACTACCCTCTTAGCATTATGGACTAAATGCTGGTGCTTCCCCCAAATTCATATGTTGAAGCCCTAGCCCTCCAATGTGATGGCATTTGGAGGTGAGGTTTTCTGAGGTGATCAGGTTTAGATGAGGTCATGATAGTGGAGTCCTGATGATGAGATTAGTGCCTTTGTAAGAAGGGACCAGAAAGAGTTGTTGTTTCTTCCCACCCCTCCTTTCCCTCTCTGCCCCTCCCCTCTCCACATGTCCCCTTCTCCCCCAACTTCCTTCCCATTTGAGAATCAAGGGCATCAAAAACCTGACCATGCTGGCACCCTGATCTCAGACTTTCAGGCTCCAGAACTGTGTGAAATAAGTGTCTGTTGTTTGAACCACCCAGTCTATGAGCTTTTGTTACAGCAGCTGGAGCTGATGAGTGCACTTAGATTGCAGTTTTCCTCCTGCCATCACCATCCAGATTAAAGGAGTGCAAACACAGATGACTTGGCTCAAGGTCCAGGCAGCCTGGATGAACACAGGTAGAGATAATGTAACAGAAATTGCTCTGGGTTGGGCCTCAGGGAACTGGAGTTTTAGTCCGGCCTCTAACAAGCTATGTCTTGGTTATGTTGTGAGGGATATCTGATTAGAATTAGTGGTTTTCCAAGAGCGTAAACGCATGAGAAGCCCTTTGAGGAAGCTTTTAATGCTACGAATTTCCCTGGGCTCTATCCCTAACCTGGGAACCAGACTCTTCTGGGCGACACCCAAATATGCATATTTTCTAAAAGCTCCTTTTGTGATCCTGATGTGCATTCGCAGGAAAGAACCACTTCAGATGATGAGGACTCTCCAGTGCCTATAATCTACGAGAAACAGCGAGGGAAGAAAACAGCCAATCAATTTACCTAGTACATGATCAGATGTAATTACAGTACAAGAGTGTGGATGTACTAAATATATATACATGCAGTTCAAAATTGAGTTCCCATTACAGAGTTACACTGGATTTGATGTTGAAACTGACCACCATGTGCTATCAACTCTACCCAATGAAAATAAGAATTTGTGTAACACATACTCCTCAAGTTTGCATGCAAACGGCCTAATTATGCTCAGCAGCAGTGACTCCAGGGGAACACTTCTCACTGGGGACCTGAGACTATATTTAAACAGAGAACTTTGGGATGAACAGTTATTCATTGGCCCTTTTTGGATAATGTGATATTTCATCTGATGTGTCTGAAGGTCATAGTGTGCTCAACATTGAATGTTTATTCTTTGTTCATATCCCTGTACCATGCATGTAGACAAAGGCTGATTCATACTAGGTTCTTAATATTCAGTGATAAATAAATATAAAAAAGAATTTTTAAATGACTACTGCTCTTTTCATGCTCTAGTTTATCAAAATGGTCCTTAAAAATAAAAATGAACATAGAATCGTACATTCTTCTGCTTAAAGCCCTTTAATGACTCCCCATGGCCTGCAGTCATGGGGGAAGTGGAAAATGCTCAGTATGTTTTAGGAGCATATGCATGATCTGGCCTGGACAGCATCTTAGATTTCATCTTTCATTGCACTGACAAGGGATGACCTTGTCATTAATTGCAGTTCAAGAAACACATCTTGCCTCATACCTCCAAGTCTTTGATCAAACCATAGCGCTTTGCCTAGAGTATCATCTTCCTATTTGTCTCCACAGTATCTTACAAAGTTTGGCTGTGTGAAATCTTTCTTAATCTGTCCAAGTAGAATCAATCATTCCATCTCTGTTTGCAGTGTTGGCAGACTTCATTCATGGTGCCTTTACTGCCTTATACCACTTAATAGTTCTGTATTTTTCCTTCCTACTAGTCTGCAAACCACAAGATGCCTGATCCTAGGTTTGCTTATATCCCTGGCATCTGCCAAAAGACCTGGGTCACTGCACATGCTCACCAATGACAGTTTGAAGGAACACACTGATGTGTCTCATTTTTATCCTGATGCCCTCCTGATGCTCCAGGTATCAGAAACATATTCTTTCTCAGACAGAGAAAATAGTAGGGAATTTTTAAATGAGAAGTCTTATAGAAACCCTAATCCAACATAAGAAATTATTTGTAGACAAGGAGATCTACTAGACACTTAGATCACAAGAAAGTTACCCCAAAAGATTAACAGTGATTAAGCTACTTAAAATAAAGCCTCATGATGATGATCCAAACCCACATCAATCTTCCGTACAGATTTATAATACAAAGGAAGAGATTGAAAAAAAATACCCCACTGCCCCTTTTCATCAATGAAATGGTAATTTTACTCATGATGATGATCCAAACCCACATCAATCTTCCGTATAGATTTATAATACAAAGGAAGAGATTGAAAAAAAATACCCCACGGCCCCATTTCATCAATGACATGGTAATTTACTAATTAACTATTCAATTCGAGTTTCAAGTCTAAAAGTGAAGGCTTATGCTATTTTACGTGCTGCAGTTTTCATTGCAGAGAACAGACTCATTTCCTACCTACACCTTCTATCTTTCTTGATAAATACTTCTGATCATCTCCTATGTGCCAGACATTATTTTAGTAGTAAACAAGATTGAAAGATCTTACTGTTAAGTTTCAAACTTTTATTTTTTTCTTTTACTCTCACCTACCTCTTTTCATCTTTTTAAATTTAGTTATTTTAAAAAAATCAGAAACAAGGCTACTATTGTTTTATTTCACTCCAATCAGGAGTCCCAGATATGTGTGCCCTACTACAGCAAACAGCTGTTTATAAAATGGGGAAATTTGTACCTTATCGCTAAAATAAACTCCAAAACACAGACATATGCTACCTGAAACTCCAGATCAATTAAATGAGGCGCTTAATGAAAAATCAAGCACTTCTATTTTTCATTTTCACTCTATTTTGTAATCATTCCTTCTATGTCTTACCAGCAAGAGCTCTGTTCTCAGCATGGCTTCGAAATTCAGGCACTTCCTGTCTCCTCAACATCATCACTGATGAGAAAGTTCAACTTTATTGCTATTCCTCAAACTGATTCTATGATCTTAATGACTACTCTTATTTTATTTTATTTTTGAGACAAGGTCTGACTCTGTTAGCCAGACTGGAATGCAGTGGCACGATCACAACTCACTGCAGCCTAGAACTCTTGGGTTCAGGTGATCCTGCCACCCCTGCCTTCTGAGTAGCTGAGCCCACAGGTGCATGCCACTACACCCAGCTAATTTTATTTTTTTGTAGAGGTGGGGTTTCACTGTGTTGCCCAGGCTGGTCTCAAACTCCTGAGCTCAAATGATGCACCCACCTCGGCCTTCCAAAATGCTGGGATTACAGGTGTGAGCTATTGCGCCCAGCCAAGAATACTTTTTTTTTTTTTTTTTTTTTTTTTTTGAGACGGAGTCTCGCTCTGTCACCCAAGCTGGAGTGCTGTGGCCGGATCTCAGCTCACTGCAAGCTCCGCCTCCCGGGTTCACGCCATTCTCCTGCCTCAGCCTCCCGGGTAGCTGGGACTACAGGCGCCGCCACCTCGCCCGGCTAGTTTTTTGTAGTTTTTAGTAGAGATGGGGTTTCACCGTGTTAGCCAGGATGGTCTCGATCTCCCGACCTCATGATCCGCCCGTCTCGGCCTCCCAAAGTGCTGGGATTACAGGCTTGAGCCACCGCGCCCGGCCCAAGAATACTTTTAAACATCCTCTAAGTATCTCTTAACCTGGACACTATTTTTAACTCCCAGAAATGGTCTGTGATATCTGAAAGCCAACACGGATTTCCTCCCAAATAGATTGACATTAAACAATTCAAGGAAACACCTCTGACTTGAGTTTCACCAATGAAACCTCACCATATCTAATGGAATTTAGGAAACCCGGTGTCCTATTAATTGATTACTAGCCCCTAACGAGAACAAATGACATTCCAGGTGCTTGAGGATCTAGTGATGGCTCAGTTTCTATAACCTTCTCTCACACCATTCTTCTTCTTCTTGTCAGTTCAGCCAGCTGGTCAACTGGTTACTTTTGTGTTATTCTAACTGAGATTCTAAAGTGTCAGAATCATATCCATCTTATAATTCTTATTCTTGATGTTCCTTGGAAAGCTATTCCCATGGCAGGCTTCTTCCATTAGCCACAGTAAGTCCAAATGTTCCTGTTTTTAAGAGAACTTTCATGACCATTCTCTTTAAGGAAGCCCTCCTCATGACCACTTACTACCACACTACTCTGTATTTATTTTTAGCCTTTATCTCTATGAAACTTTCTTTTGTCCCTAGTTTATGTATTTAGTTTCTGTCTCCTTCCGTGCTCCACTGCCTGACAAAATATAAGTTCCACTTATTGAAGTTTCCTTGTCTTTTTCTCTCTTTCTTTCTCTGTATCATCAGAATGTAGAAAAACCAATGCATCATCTACATAACATTTATATCAATTGAAAGAATAGATGGATTTTTGTGAGTTTAAATGCATTCACAAAGAAGTAGTTTCTTTTTCAATGGACTTGAGCAAGTTGTCTAAAATGGTCTCAACAACATCTACTCTCCAACCCCAAAACCTCCAAAGCTTACTGGACCTAACCATGACCCAAAACACTCAGTCTTCAGCAGAGATTGATAGAGAAATATTTTTTCTTTGCTCTGCCCTCATCAATAAAAAAAAGTGCAGATGATGAGACAATATGAAGGCATGAACCCCGAGTGAAGAGGTGACACACACACGTCATTGTTCTGTCTTGCAGATGGCCAGCAGTGGGTTTCATATGAGGCAGTGAGTTAAAAGGTCCTAGATACCAACTGGAAAGAGGAAGGAGCAGAAAATTGTTTGGCTCATTTTTCCTTCTTTGGCGAGAAATAGATGAGAAAGAAACAAGAAGCAGCTGAGGAATGTAGGGTCTAAAAACACTCTATTATTGTCAGTACTACAAAACTGTAGGGGAAAGGAATTCGGAGATTTAAATGCTAGAGAAAAGAAATATGACAGCAACTTTAATGATCACAGCAGTATTCATGGCCAAAACCTTCCCACGTTTCCTGGCAAGCAAAGCTACCTTCTCGGTGTTGTTTCTATCCAATAATACCCCATCTTCTTCCCCTTTCTTCTTCCTCCCTTTCCTTCCTTTCCCCTTCCTCTTCTTCCTGCCATCCTTCACCATCCCCAGTTCCTTTCCTCTCTCTTTTCCCATTATTAAGCAATAGATACACCCTAGGAAATGAGAATCAGAAATTGGTTGCAGTGGAATGATATTGAATACAACTCTGGGGAAAATGTGTTTGCAATTTTCACTAAGCACTAGCATAAGCAAAAGGAGAAGATTTATAACAGTAAATTATATTAATCAACTAAGCGAATATGTTATCTCAGTGATTCATAGGGTAACAATAACGAATAAGAAATTGGACTTTAAAATATCCCAACCAGGTACAGTATTCCAGACATAAATTAAAGATTAATTTGTAATCTATGAACACACTAAAATCAAGTACATTATTTCACATTTCTCAGCAAATATCCAAAAACACAGTTACTCTCTCATGGATCCTCTTGCTCTTTGAAAGCTCTCCTTGAAGCTCACAGAGTAAATGCTAAATTAAACTTGTATATACTTCGTCCTGTTTTTATGCTGTCCAAGTGCCGTTTTCAGGTGTAAAATATATGTTAGGAATAAGATGATAAATTGTAGACCAGCATTGTCCAATATGGTAATCTCTCTCGCCACTTGTGGCAGTTTAAATTAGTTGAAATGAAAGAAAATTATAAATTCAAGTCCTTAGTCACATTAACCACATTTCAAGTTCTCAATAGCTAAATGTGGCTAGTGCCTACTGTCTTAGAAATGTGAGTTTAGAATGTTTTCGTCACTAAGGGACAGGACGTTCTACTGAACACTCTCCAATGGCAAGCATCTATTATACCAGGAGTAAAGAACAAGTACCAGTAGCATGCAAATTATCTAGTGGGGTTTTACATATATTGGTGCAATTACTGCCCAAATGAACTGAAAACTTCACACGGGCAGTTTCTGCTTTGCTCTTGCTGTAACCTCAGAGCCTGGCAAAAGTTCCTGCATAAAGCT
Organism: Rhinopithecus roxellana; assembly: GCF_007565055.1. Classification (NCBI taxonomy): domain Eukaryota; kingdom Metazoa; phylum Chordata; class Mammalia; order Primates; family Cercopithecidae; genus Rhinopithecus; species Rhinopithecus roxellana. Next base: position 177,897,173 of record NC_044551.1, read on the forward strand.
GGCACTTGATAAATATTTGATGAGTGAATAAATTATGCCATGAATGTCAAATGGCAATGCCAAATAATTTGAACAAAAGTATGTTTAAGGACTAATGAAAAAGAGAGCAAATGCCATTTAGTTACATATAAAGATAAATGTCTATTTTCCACATTGTTTCATCTGTCTAGGAAAAACCCAGAAATCAATTCTACCCTTAACATATGTGGATCTTCTTGCCCAGATGAGCAAATGAACCCTAACTGTATCAGTTGAGGAAACTGTGAAATTAATTGTGTTGACATCTACTTGGGCAGAAAACAGTTAACCCAGCGTGACAGGGTTATGATAGTGACTGAAAACGCCTCTGAGGCCTTAGAGAAAGAGTCGTTTTCATCTCATTATGTCTGCCTTGATAATTATAACCAACTCATCAGCCCCGAGTTGAACACCACATATAATCACTTTCCTGCATAGCATATTTTTTTGAAGGAGGAAGCATAATAAGGTAAAATCTGCAGACTAATTTATGACATTTGTGGATCTATTTTCAGGAAAAGAAAAACTACAAGGCAATGGGGGATGTTAAAACTCTGTTTTAAGTAGTGTAGATTTTATTTAGAACTGTCCTTAAAATTAAGAAAATCATTCTTCTTTCTATAGCAAAGAGCAAGTATATCACACTCTATTAACAAAAAATACTTTCTCTATTAACAAAAAAGTTTCTAATTTGCTGCCCAAATCAATCTTCTTTAATTTCAAGAACACATTTTTTAAAAATGTAAAAATCCTATATTCAGTTAAATGCATAGAATAAAACAGGAAATATAGGAACATACCATTAGGGAGAACATATAGGGAAAAAGTTATCAGCCTAGTCTGAGCATGAACATATTTGTGCAGTAAAATAGCCTTGGGAAGACTTTTTCTCCTCTGAGTTTCACATATCCTATAAATGAAACAACATAATGAAATGTATTTTTTTTTTTTTTTTTTTGAGACAGTCTCGCTCTGTCGCCCAGACTGGAACGGAGTGGCACAGTGTTGACTAACGCAACCTCCGCCTCCTGGGTTCAAGCGATTCTCCCGCCTCAACCTCTTGAGTAGCTGGGATTACAGGTACCCACCACCACGTCTGGCTAATTTTTGTGTTTTTAGTAGAGATGGGGTTTCACCATGTTGGCCAGACTGGTCTTGAACTCCTGACATCGAGTGATCTGCCCTCCTCAACCTCCCAAAGTGCGGAGATTGCAGGCGTGAGCCACTGCGCTCAGTCATGAAACTTTTAATGATATTCTCAGTTACTTCACTGTGCTTTTATACTCCACAAGTCATCTGTCAGCTATCATAGAACATTTCAGTAATCAAAAAGCAGTGAACAATTTCTAAAAAATCACCAAATCTCTGTGCTAAACACAACACAAAATCAATCAAATAAACAAATAAAAAACCCCAAAAAAACCATCTGGCTCTTCCACTTCAGGTCATACCAGCTAAAAACGGCATTAAATAAGATTATGAGCAACATGGTAAGGGCTCTTACCCAGAGGGATTCAAAACAAGAAAACAGGTTTCTAAGTTTTGCCATGGGGGCCGCCGAACTATTTTTGCTGGCAGTATTTTCCCAGTGGAATCAAACTGGTCCATAGAAAATTCTTCACTTCCAGTTGGTGATTTGTTCAGATATAATCAGATTTGAATTACGTGGAAGAAACAGCACTTGAAAGTTATATGGTTTATTTTTAACTCTGAAACATTAGGTTGTAGGTGGTTTTGTAAAAAATCAATTAAAATGGCCATCTGCAAATTTGGAATCTGCATTTGTTTGTGAAGTTCCTGATTTAAGAGGATTGTTCCACCCTTTCTCTTTCCATATCCTACCTAATAAGACAACACACACTCAGCCCAAAAAGTACCCCAAGCCCTACTTAAAGTGCTGATCCATTTTCTGCTATAAATTCTATATACAAAGTTATGCCCAAAGACACAAGAAGGCACTCTCTTTCCGCTAGCCTGGGTTTCTCTCCTACACATTGTTTTGCCTTTTAATGTTTGCTTCCATGTTCATTTATTCCAAACATTCATTTTACAGCTCAATAGAATGCCTAAAACATTTCCACTGTCTTCTCAAGTGATACAAAGCCCTTTAATCTTTGTGACTTTGCTAGGAGAGCGTCGTTGCTCAAATGAAGTTCAAAAGAACTCTTAATGTAAGAACTTTCATGATGGGGGAGGGAGTGATTAACCTGCAATATAAATTATGTTTATCTAACTTGATTTCCAGTTTAAGAGAATCACTTTTTTTCCCCTTTACTTTGATAACTGCCAACATTTACATTATTATGCATTGCCTCTGACATTAAAAAAAAAAAAAAAAAAAAAAAAAAAAAAAAAAAAAAAAAAACTCTGATGATCATAGCTTTAAGTTAAAATACTAGTGACTCCAGGAAAGAGAGTAGCTGTTTGTAGGAAGGTTGGGATTAGATGTAGTTTAAATTTCACAGTAGGTTTCTGAATTGCCATAAATACTCTATGCATAACTTTCATGACGGTTTTCATTTTCTAACACGGGGTCACCCACGTAATAAAGCACAGTAATACCCTTCTTCTCTAGACATCACTTGCTATCCATATTTACCCAAGCTGGCAAAATGTAGAAAGATTATTCCTTACAGCCTTTTTAATTACCAAAATTCAAGTTGCTTTTAAAATATCATAGTCCCCCTTGAGATTTCAGGAGAGCTGGAGATCACCATGGCAATAGGAAAATGGTGCCAGCCTCATGTTGGCACTGACTTGCTACACATCTCAGGAGACTTGCACATGGGGGAGAATTGAACTTGTGTAAAAAGCAGGCACTCTCCCTTCAATCCTTTATTTTGGGAATAAAATGACAAATTTCATGTTCCAGAAGGTAAATAAGAGAATGTTGTAACCATATGCCTTCCTCTAATATACACAATTAAAATGCAATATCAATCTGCTCTCCTGGTATGTAAAGTAAAAATGGAAAGTTAACAGACAGTGGCCCACATATGATGTCCATGTGCCAGATTTGCCTCAGTTCTTCATGCTTCGCTGGTCTGCCATGGACCAATCTCTGACTCCAAGAAGGGTTAATGCAGTTAAACTCATGGAATGTGGGTGTGATTATGTTGTATCCTGTTATTCACAGGTTTGTTCATTCATTCTTTCAGTCAACATTTCCTGTCTACTCAGAATACGCCAGGCAGTAAAGAACTATATAGGTGAATAACACAGCCCAGTGGAAGCAGTATATATGTGTGCACATGCATGCACCTGTGTGTATGTATGTGGGTGCGTAATTATGACAGAATGTGGCTAGTGTGGTGGGAGAGATTTGTACAGAATACTATGAAAATATGAAAATATGACAGGCATACATAAAGTTTAAAAGTGATATAGCATTCAGATATTAAAGTGTGACAAAACAAATCTTAATAATGTAATAACATAAAATTACATATATATTAGTAGCATTGTAATTATCATTTCTCTCTCTGCTCTCCTCTCACCTGCTCCCCACCACCCTGACTCCTTATAGTGTCAAATGCTTCTTTTATCTATTCTGTTTAAAGTGAACCATTCCTAGTATCCAAGGAACATTTTAGATGTTCTCGAAAGCTTCGTGAAAGTTATATATGGGGATGGGGCGTGGTGGCTCACGCCTGTAATCCCAGCACTTTGGGAGGTCAAGGCAGGCAGATCACATGAGGCCAGATTGCCTGAGGTCAAGAGTTCAAGACCAGCCTAGCCAACATGGTGAAACCCTGTCTCTACTAAAAATACGAAAAATGAGCCAGGCGTGGTTGCGCATGCCTTATGGTCCTAGTTATTCAGGAGGCTGAGGCAGGAGAATCACTGGAAACTAGGAGGTGGAGATTGCAGTGAGCCCAGATTGTGCCACTGCACTGTAGCCTGGGCAAGTGAGAAAAACCTTGTCTCAAAAAAGAAAAAAAAAATGTTTGGGGTATTTATAGCAAATTTGCCCCAGCAACACTTGTCCTAGTGTCAGTATTTGGACCAGGAGAAATCATCATAACTCCACGTGTGTGAGGACTGAAAACTGAAGGACTGAGCTTGTGAACTTTTCCCGTAAGCAGCCGGATTTAGAAAAGTCAGGCTCTGAACTGTCCCCTTCAGGTGCTCTTGGGACCTCCAGTTCTATCCACGTTTTGTGTCCCCTGAAGGTGAACTGATTGCTGGAGAAAGCCTTTCTTTGAAACCGAATGCAGAAGTCCTGATGGAAGAAGACTTATCTCTTGATGCCTCTGTATTTTTATTTTTTATTTTTTACCATTAACACAGAAAATTCACTGATGAAACAAGAGAAAGTAGTTCAACATAATTAATGGGAATTGGCCCAAGACATTCTTGGAACTGCGAGTTTGTAGGGGGGTCCTCAGGGGGACAGTCCAGTAGGATGGAGAGAACAGGGTTAGACAGAGTCAAAGCCAGGCCTCCTACTTCCAACTGTGGGGCACTGTAGACACTATTTAGGCTCTCGGGGCCTCTGTTCCTTCATCTAGAAAATAGGGACAATATTTACTTTTCAGAGTTGTTGATGTTTACTTCAGATAATGACAGTAAATAGTCTGACACCTAATTAGCACTAATCAGTGTTGCTACTCCTCTCGCACCCCCAATAGTTGTTGAACCATCTAGCACGGAACTTGCCATCACATGAAGAGGACTGGGGCATACTGAACAAAGTAGCGTTAGGAGAAAAATTCAAGTCTAAAGGGCAAAACCAAATAAAGGGGGTTAGATTTTGCTTCCATTAACAATATCCTTAGGTAGATGTGAACATTTACACACTGAAATTACATTTAAACCAAACAGTCACTCTGTCTTTCCAGTAATCCCCATGCTTAGTGACTGCAATGAAGTTTTTCTTCCTTTATTTTATGGGGGAGGAGAGGGAAGGGAAACACGGTGGATAAAGCTTTACACAAGGCTGTTCTTGCTGAGGATTTAAACAAGGATCTATTTGTACATTACAAACATTAAGCGCAAATACTCTTACCAACCCTAGATCTGAAGTTCAATGTCAAAACCAGCTGTTAGTTTGTGTGTCATGTTTTGATATGAGGCTTCCTTCCTCAGACACAAATAAGTCTGAAATTGCTAAAGGAATACTAAACAACCAACAAAATCCAAATGGCTCTCTATTTATTCTCCTCAATGCAAACAGCAATACAGGACGTATCTCATGAATACTTGAGGGCTAGCAGTTTTTGAGAAAGTAATTGGATTGAAAATTAATCTTTTGTTTCAGAATAGGTCTGTTTGCTGTGAATCTTGCTGAGGTTAGACTTCAGGTCAAAAAACTTGATCATGGGACAAAATCCAGTCAGTTCCATCTCCTTCACTGTCACAATTAGCTGAGTAAGTCATTTTCCTTCTCTGGGCCTCAGTTTCCTCTTATTTCAAAAGCCAGCTTTGGGCTCGATATTTTTTGGCACCTTAGAGTTTCTGTGATTCCAACAAAGGTAAAAAGTAATTTTACATCATACAGTCTTTTGATTCAATTTTACTGACATTTCTTCTGATTGTCTCTTTCCCTGGTAGCTTTTCCCTCCTTTTCCCTTTTTAATAAGTGAGAGGTTGTCTTGAGAGATAGTAGCTGCTCATGTAAAAGAAGATTTATCTGATAATAAGGTGAGATGATTATCTTAAAACCTTGAAATTGATATTCTCCAAATGAAGGACTCAGAAAGGGCTGCTCGATTTTGCACTGATCAGTCCTGGCAGTTTCAAATGAGTAATTTCAGTTGCAGGACCATTAGAAGATTTGGAACCATTCTATTTTCATTTGAACTGGGGTCAGGACAAACATAATGCATCTCAAACTGCCAGAAACAATCAACCTTTCACTTCCAAATCTGTGTTTGTAAGTAAAATTGCAAGGGCTTTGGTGTATCAAAAATAGTGTGGCATAAATGAACAGATCAGATTTTCCTCTCAGTCACCTGGGATAACATATGATCGAAGACAGACAATCCCTGCTTGAGGTTAGCTCTTTCTATTTGAAAAGACACCAGAGTGCACAATTCTCTCCCCTTTGCTATCCGAATCTCTGACCCTATAAAAATAAATAACAAAGCATGCCTCAAAATTACAATTACATTATAAGCATTCAATTCTGATTCTAGGCTTTCAAGATTATTCTTTTTAACAAATGAAAACATTGTAATTTATATTAAATAAAACATGGAAATTACATATCTGTACAGAAGGACAGTTGGATGCAAACACTATTTCTAAATTGAATGTCCTGATAGAACCTGATTTCCAATATCTAGAAGAAAGACTTGTTTCATGACAACCCACATTTCTAGAGCCATATTCAGCTACTACATTGCCATGTGGGTTAGACTAAGCATTATATTTTTGTAGATTATATGTTTTAAAGATTAAAATAAAATACCATGTGCTTTCTCAAATTTGCATCTCACATATTGCATTTAGGTGCAAAGTCTGATGTTATCTATCAATGGGAAATACAACTTCTATGGCTAAAGACAGAAGGAACAGAAAGCTGACACCTGGCATTGTATGATGTGATCTTAATACAGTTTAATTTTAGTAGTGGGTGCATCAAGCCAGATTTCCAATCCACTAACATATTTAAGGAATTTGAGTTTTTCTTAAATACTGTATATTTTTAAATTGCTTCAATTTTATACAATGTTCATCTCCATCAAGCAGGGAACATACAACTTAAAAAATGTTCATGAAAAGAGTCTAAGTGTGCATGAGGAGCGTCACATTTCAGCAAACACAGGTACCCCAGTCATCTCTAAATCTACATGTGGTTGTCACCCAATGACAGCTGCATGATATTACTAGCACGTTGTACCCACAACATGGATATTTCACCAAGGTGAGAGAGAAGAAAGTAGCAAGCACTCTTGCTTTATGAGGACCCATGCCAGGAATGCTTGTGAAAAGAAATGTGAAGATCCACAATGGTGGTTTATCTCCAACACCAAGAAGGAGTGCTGGTAACCAGAGACATTCTTCCCAATTTCAGGAGTATTTCTATTAACAGAGTGGACAGACCAAAAGAATGTAGTATTTGTGTTATCATCTAAAGGCAAATCCAGAGCTTAGAGTGAAGATAAGGATACATATTTGCAACTTTAATTTAGCTCTCAATTCCTAACTTCTCTTCCCAGATAGGTAGAAGCCTAGAGTAATGGACACAGACTCTGTGGTCTTGGACTAAGCTGGTGGCTAAATGCAATTTGGCAAAGGACCAAGGTTTATAGGGCTTAAAATCTCCAAATGCAGTTCAAAGAAAGTTTTATTTTGCATGGCCCAAGGGGAAAGGCAGACTTTATGTCCATAAGAAAATGACTAAGCCAGGGTACATGATCAGAAGAAGAAGGTCTACAAAAGAGGGCAGAACATGGAAAGCTTTTCCAACATGATGACCCTTTTAGAAAAACAATTGTTTTCTTAGCACAAATGAACAGAGAGGATCAGATCAAATATTCTTCAGTGACTTGATTAAAACTCAAAGTCATCTTTTTTGTCATAGTACTCCAAAATGAAGGGAGAGTCAATATTCAACGTTAGAGAATTAATTCCACAGGAAGTGAGCTGTATCTATCTTTATCTATTACTATACCTTCAGAAGCTACTGGCAGGACCATGGAAAGCAAGAGTACTTGATAAATCTTACTTAAGGAATGATTTCCAAATGAATTAAATGAGTTACACAGTTTGTAAGAGAAAATATTAGGCAATTATTAAAATAAAGTTTTCAAAACACAGAAAAAGACCACAATAACATTGATGTTAAAAGTAGGCTACTAAATAATAAGTATGATATAAATCTCATTGTATTAAACATTTATATGATGTGCCTAGAAAAATGTTGGAATCACATTGGATGTGATTTGTATAACAGAAAAAATCAAAACATCGAATGTATGTTTTTCTTATTGGTAAAGAATATGTATTTTATTTAAGTAAATAAGAGCTTATCTGTAAAAATACAATCAAACCTAAAACTAGTCCACATAACTTTGAATATGCCCACCTCAAGTTCATAGCACAATACCAAAAGCTTCCAAATTTAAGTCTTTAGAAGGGACCAGGGTTTGGCAAAACAAAAATCAATGAGACAGGCAGAATGAAATCACATCTCAGAGGTACCATTTGTGTGAGTAAAACAACTTCACAATCAATGTAAAATTTTATGGGTAACCAATATAAGGATTGAGTTGATGGTTTAAAATATGCTGAAGGAACAAAATGCCAGGAAGACCCTGGGCTGCTTTATTCTCTTAAGTTGCATCCTAAAAATAACCCAGTTTAGAAGACCCACAAATGGAGAATTACAGTCATCTAGACTTAAAGTAATAAAGGGGTTTACCAACATTTCCACACCACTCTTGCTGAGCTGGGGGTTCTCTTCCAGGAGGATAAAAGAGAGCTCCAGTAACAATAGCAGAATGTTTGCCCACTGATTAATCAGATGTCAACACGAAACAAAGGTACTTACAACTTTGGGATGCTTTTAAAATCACATTCCATAAAAGGGTTACCAGAGAAGAAGCCGAACTCAGCAAGCACTTGGAGCTGAGGAACTGAACTTTGATATCGTTTTGATTCAGTTCCATCCAATTGTGTGACAGCCTTCACTGCCCAACCTAGGTAAAGTCCTCATTAGAATGAATGAATGCTTGTCCTCATTCTGTATTGGTGTATACTGTGGCATGCAATAACCACCTCCTGGCAAATGCCGTATCACTTGATCTCAGCTCCCTCACTGTATTTTCCAGTTCTCCTATTTTATTTTGATGCTTACACTCTCAACAGCAAACATAAAAATATGTGTAAATTGCAAAGCATTATGAAATTGTTACTTCTTATTGCACCATTGTTTAGATGGATCAGAGCAGGGGATATATCCTGCTCACTTTTCTTGTCAATGATTATTAAGAATGCCGGCTATCATTATGTGGGTGGCTGTTCTACGCAAAAATAGCGTTAGGGTTTTATATATGCATCCTTTCTATGGTACACAAGCTCCTGCAGGATACTGTTCCCATTTTACAAAAAATAAAAACTGATATATAAAGAGTTTAATTTATTTGCAAGATGTTATAGAGCTACTGTGTATGATGATTGTATAATACTGCCTACTTCAACTCCAACCACTACTAATCATCAAATAAATGGCCAGTGAGTGAAATGCCTTGAGAACTGTCTCTTAAGATCTGATTAGAATTATCTTCCATTGTACACTGAAAAGAAACAAGACTCACTGGAAGCTGAAATTAATTGGAAGAAAGCCTGCCCGATTTGAATATTCATTGTAAGTTCCTGGGTTGAGTAATAGATTGTGTATTTACCCCTCAATAAAATATAAACCATCAAACCAAATAATCTTCTCTGCCTTCAAAAAATAGCAAATGTTTATGTCATAGATTAAATCTGGGAGAAGATGGGTTCAAACAAACCAAACAAGTCTTTATTGTTGAACTTGTCAGAGCTTTTAATATGATAATAGTTATTCTAAACTGTCAAAAAAAATGGCTATTGTATGAATTAATTCTCAAATTTACTCCACCAAGGAATCCTTTCTTTGCAGAGCTTTGCACTTGACTGGTTTTCTACAGGTTACATCTTACAAAATTTTATCAAGGGGAAGCTACAGCAATGAGAACTCTCTTGCTTGCTTAGTGCACTTATTGCTGACATAAATGTATAAAGACCAGCCACATTAGATGAGCATTTTATTTTGTGCAGTTAAGTTTCAAAAGATGGAACTTGGCCCATGATAGATGAATATTATGAACTTTTTAAAAACAGATATGCATTGTTTTCTCAAGAAGAAAAGAAAGTAGATGTGGGAGAAATTTCTTACATCATTGTATGCAAATACATAGGCATTTAAAATAAAATTCCAGGAAGAAATGCCTGATTAAGACAAATTTAAGAGAAGTGGGTCAAAACACAAAACCCACATATTCAAAAGGGAAGACATGTTTTATTGGAGATCAAAGAAACAAAAATAAGACTAAAAAAAACTTACCAAATTAAAGAGACTCAAGTTAAACAGAAAAAAAATAGTATTGAGGCATGGCACCATTTTTCTGCTTTTCTACATACACATACGGATACAACTGAATAATCAAGATGAAAGGTTAAGCAAGACATTCCTGGGAGGAAAAAAATAAAAAGGAGTGACTCTTCTATTACATTAAACTTACTATAAACTCGCAATAACAAAACAGTGTAGTAATAGTGCAAATATCTAGTAATGGATTAACCATTTAAGAAAATAGATCCTCATATCACACACACATACATACATACATATATGCATTTCTAAATTCACTTAGCAAGTTAATGACATTATAACATTATTTTCTAATTGCTAGGAGAAAATGCAGTATGCATTTATTGAACCTTATAATGAGGATTTTTTTAAAAGCTGAGAAACTATTTAAGATATCTGAAACAGTAGAAGACCTTAGACCTTACTACATAAGATTTAAAATATCTTCATATGAAAACGAAACTGATTTTCATACGAAAAACAAAAAAAAACACTATTTGGAAAAAATATTAGCAATGAATACAACAAGTAGAAGTTTCTTATATCCTAAAAATATTGCAATCTGACTTTTTAAGAAAAATGTAATCAAGCAGAGAATTCAGTGGTAAGTAAACTGTATTAGAATAACTAAAATATAAATAGAACAAAATCATTACTATTATTATTTATTACATAGACAAAGATGATAAAATGATACATCAAACTATTCAAGTTTTTACCTTTCCACAGTAGCATTTCAAAATAATTTTACTTTTGTTTGTATATTGTTTCCAAATTACATAAATATATTATTAGAGTTTTATAATTAAAAAGTTAATGAAAGTTATTTTTAAGTATCATGATATTTGTAAGGCGTACACATTGATAGAATATTAATGTAATCTTTTTGAATTCTATTTAATGCATAAGAGAATTTCCAGGTATAAGAATGGATGCAAGAAACAATCTTTATTTTTTAAATATTCACCTGTTTAAATGGGTTAAAAACAAAAAAACTTGGATGGGATTATGAATAATTTTTATTTTCTTCAATTTTTTTCTAAATTTTCCAAATTTTCTGAAAGAGCTATTGTAATTTTATAGTTTAAAATATATATTTTTAAAATATGCTAATTTCTATTGCTGTCATAAACTTATTGGGGAACATTTCCACCAAGGCATTGGATGTAATATGGTACATAATGTGGTACTTAGCATTCCTGTGTGTTCTACACAATTCATACTTATATGTGAATTCTGACACGTTTAAAAAATAAAACTATTAGTCTTATGCAGAGTCCAATTTCATTACTAGTTTGATAATATTCAACAATTGTTAAATAATTTGTATATCATACGTTAAGGGAACACTGTACAGAGACAACACATGACAGGTTGTGTGGCTTTGTGACAATGGTAAATATATCATTCTCTAATGGAAACATTAGTATCATCTAATTTTTTTTTTTGAGACAGCCTCCCTGTGTCGCCCAGGCTGGCATGCAATGACACAATCTCAGTTCACTGCAAGCCCCACCTCCCAGGTACAAGCGATTATCATGCCTCAGCATCTCAAGTAGCTGGGATTATAGGTGTGTGCCAATAGACCCAGCTAATTTTTTGTGTTTTTAGTAGACACAGGAGTTCGCCATGTTGGCCAGGCTGGTCTCGAACTCCTGACCTCAAGGGATCTGCCCACCTCAGCCTCTCAAAATGCTGGGATTACAGGCGTGAGCTACCATGCCCGATATGTCATCTGATTTTTATATTTCTTGGAAATCTGAAGGAAAGTTCCAAGAACAAACAGACAAGATGAATTAAATGGGGCCCAATCATAAATGAAAAACAGAAAGCCACATTCCACTTGTTGAGTAACCAGAATCCCTCATATTGTCCTTTGCAAAACAGTAATTCCACATAGGTTCTATCTACATGTCATTTCCATGAGTTCAGTAATTTTCTGCTAATGGTCTTGTGTATATGTGCTGTTTTTTAAAGATTATTATGTCAGTATATACTTACAGTAGATTTTATTTCTTTTGTTGTTGTTTTGTTTTAGCTTCCCAAGTGATTGTGGGAACAGAAATGGATTTAAAAAATAGTCTGTAACTAAGTAACTAAGTATCAAAATAAAATAACATCCCTTAATAATGCTTATTCATATCAATTCATTTGGATGAAAACTAATTGTATTGGTCACTACATAATTACATTCTAAAATGAATGTCACACAACACACCCAACTGATGGAGAGAAAGAAATGCTCTCACATTCTGAGTAGAAATATAAGTGATAACTCAAATTAAGGAGAAATGTGATACACGAATATTCAATGCAGATACACAAACTTCTGTTATATATAGACCTAAGCACTGTCACCAGGCTTAGTCTATTGGCCATAATCAGGTGGACAATCAAGATATTTTGAATATGGAGACAATGAGAATTCCTCTCCAATCCAGTTTTCTACTATGTTATCCAGTGGACATTTGCATATTGCAGTTATGTTGCATGTTCATGTCATTTGTGATGAAACATTTGGAAACTTAATTCTCTGAGAAGGTGAACAACAAGCCCTGGGAATATCACTCACTTCCAACAGATTGAAATGGTCTGATCACCTCCTGCCATTCCCAGTCTTTTCTGAGTGTGGTTGCCTCTTTGGATCTCAGCATGTGATTCCCACTAATGGCAGTAGAGGGAGGTGCTGGAGCTCTAGGTGAACATGCTTGTGAATTAAAGCAGACCTTTGCAAACCACCAGGCTCACGGGCTAAGGGGGGAAAAGGAGGAATTTCCCAGTCCCAGTAATGCTTTCTGACATATAAAAAGGGAAAATAGTTACACCTTTCACTGCATCACTGTGGGAAACTAATTTGTTTTGACATACTGAGAAGTAATCTGATGTTCGTATTTATTCCGAAAAAAGCTGTATTAGCTAAAAACAAATTTCATGAATAAAACCACAGATACATAATCAAACATGTACATCTACTGAGCATGTCAGAGATGTAGGGAATTAACTATTGCTCATAAACTTCTCTTTAAAGCAATCTAATTTCTATCACTTTGAAATCTTTTCCAATTCTTCTCTCTAGCACCATCAGCACCCAGGACACAGCTGTCTCCAGGAACACATGGAAACATTATACCCAGAACACTAGGGTGCATTGATCCGACCCACTGGTATCAGGCTTCTCCTTCCAAAAGGCCTTATAAATGATCTTGATTGAAGAGCCATTTCAATACTATTCTTGGCACAAGGACAGTCACTGAAAACCTTTCTGAGCGACAGGCTGTTTCACAACAAGTAGACATACTACCTTATTTGTTTATCTTCAGTTTATGAAAAGCTAATATTGAAAATTCTATTTAAACCCAAGAATCATCAAAATACTCCCCAAACTCTTCTGGCTGGGAGAGGTATATAGAAATATATTGGGCCTTAAAGATATAGAAAGAAAGGGGAAAAACCCAATGAAACCACAGTGAGTGATAAGGGAGTTGGAGTTACAAGTATTAAAAGAGATGAATTGCATTAACCCCTGCCCTTCCCCATTATATTCACTGCCCACTGGAAACAACAACAGAATTACTAAAACCCCACACTCTCTAATGGGATGGTAATAGGATTCAGAGGCCATTAGGGTAAAGGCAATCCATATTTTACACTGTAATAAGCTCAGACTGAAGATGCTGCACCCCCTCAGAGCCCAACAATTACCAATTTAACATTAACAAACTTACAAGCACTTTCCAAATTGAAAAATAAGCCCAAGTTAAAAGTCAGAGGTCCATTTCGTAACAACTTCGATATTTTTGTGAATAAAAATCATCTAACTAAATTGAAGAAAAAGTCTTTCTTTACTCTGATATTGATTATTACTCATTCCAGAATGCTTTGGAAATGAGGGATACTGTGATTGTTATAAGGTGGTTATAATTCTCTACAAATAGAATATATTTGCTCATGGCAAGTACATTCCATTTTTTAAATTACCTTTTTCCCTAAAATATTTTCTTATTCAAGAATAAATATAATAAATTATCCTGGGTATTATGAGTTTCCACATAAGACATAGGAGTGGATTCAACAGGACACCCTGGAGAAGGAAAGAGAGAGTGAGACAGAAATGAACAGTCTGCTACCATCCTCAGGGAACCAAAGTCAATTTTTAATAAGAAGGAGGATATGTCCCGAATTAAAAGAGAAATTACAGTTACACACTGAAATCATTTAACATGCATACTGTCAGGGGAACAGTTAACTGACCAGCCTTTCATGTTTATTATACAGTAGTCCCTCCGTATCTGTGGGGCTTGCTTCCAGGACCCCCATAGATGCCAAAATCCACAGATGCTCAAGTCCCTCAAATACACTGGTGCAGTATTTGCATATAACCTACATACTTCCTCCCATATACTTTAAATCATCTCTAGATTACTTGCAATACCTAACATAATGTAAATACTATGTAAATAGTTGTATCACTTTGTTTATTTGTATTATTTTTATTATCGTACTGTTACTTTGTGTTTTTTTGTTTTGTTTTGTTTGTTTTGTTTTGTTTTGTTTTGTTTGCGACAGTCTTGCTCTGTCACCCACGCTGGAGTGTAGTGGTGCTCACTGCAACCTTGACCTCCTGGGCTCAAGCAATCCTGTGGCCTCAGCCTCCTGAGTAGCTGGGACTACAGGTGTGTGTCATCATGGCCAGCTTATTTCTTTATTTTTTGTAGAGATGCGGTTTCGCCATGTTGCCCAGGCTGGTCTCAAACTCCTAGACTCAAGTGATCTGTCCGCCTTGGCTTCCCAAAACGCTGAAATTACAGGGTGAGTCACTGTGCCTGGCCTGTTTTTTATTATTCTTATTTTAAGTGTTGTCATCTGAGGTTGGTTGAATCCATAAAGGTAGAACTCAAAGATACAAAGGGCTGACTGTATAATTAAAATAAAAATTTTATTATTTGATTAGCATTTTTATTCTATTGTTATATAAATAACTTCTAGCATGACTCTAAGGTTGTTTATGTCTTTGTGTAATATAGAAATAAAATATTTTTAGGAAAATATTTTGATTGATAAGTTCTTAAAGTTTCACCAGAGGTTTGGAAAAGAAGCAGAGAAATTTGGGAGTACAATATTCTCACATAAAGTGATATGGTCCCATAGACCTAACTAAAAATAAATCAACATACATTTATTCTGCATCATCATTTCTGACTCTCCAGTTCCTAGCAAAGTGCCTGATATTCAATAGACAATCTGTATTCATGATCACAAAGCTTAGAGTCCATGGTCTATTTAAGCAGTTATGATAGCCAAGGTTCAAAATCTTGTAATCATCACTAGAGTGGAGAGAGGTAGTCACCCCTTTTAGACTACCCTCCAAACAAGTCTACCTTTCATCATAAATTACATGATCAGAGACTAAGAAGAAAACATCTAGAGAGTGTACACCTTCCTCTAACTAAAATGATTCTATTCTGGGGATTAAGGATCCGGATCTACTTCAAGGTGGAAAATAGAGGCAGAAGAAGGATGATGCCCTAGGACATTTTGAACCTGCCCTAGATTACTTGGGAACAAACACAGAGGTTAATTATTTGTGGTCCTTTGGAGGTGGATATCTTCTTTTAATCCATACATTGTAAGTATTTATATATTTGCACATTCATTCAAGAGTTATTGACGAAATTAACATTATGCTGCCAGATATTTTTCTAGGCATCAGTGATACAGCAGCAGATAAGCTAGACACACATGGCTCTGCCCTCACTGAGTTTAAAAACGTAGGTGTAACCCCGTCTCTACTAAAAATACAACTAGCCGGGCGAGGTGGTGGGCGCCTGTAGTCCCAGCTACTTGGGAGGCTGAGGCAGGAGAATGGCTTGAACCCGGGAGGCGGAGCTTGCAGTGAGTCGAGATGGGGCCACTGCATTCCAGCCTGGGTGACAGAGCGAAACTCTGTCTCTGGAGGCAGGGAACCTAAGGCCGGTTGATGCTGACTTCCTAGAACTGAATGAAAAGGAAAACCCCACCTCCTCATGCCCATATGAAAGGATTAGCCGGCTACTCCCTTTGCAACTCCTCTTTCTATGCCTCACAGATGAAAAATGGAAAATGCCTCTGATTGGTCACCTCCCCCAACCAATCAGACTGGTCATGGGCCAAGTCTTCATTTGCATAGAGTGTAACGTGGTAACTTCACTTCAGTCTCTGATTGGTCACCTCCTGCAACCAATCAGACTGGTTGCTGGCCAAGTCTTCATTTACATAGGGTGTAATCAAGTAACCAATGGGAAACCTCTAGAGAGTATTTAGATCCCAGAAAATTCTGTAACCAGCGCTCTTGAGCCACTTGCTCGAGCATGCTCCCACTCTATGGAGTGCACTTTTGTCTCAATAAATCTATGCTTTCATTGCTTCATTCGTTCATTGGTTTGTTTGTTCATTTTATCCAATCATTTGTTTAAAACGCCAAGAACATGGATGACTTGTAGTCAAGACCCTCCACCAGTAACAGGTGGACTATGAACAATTAAACCAGCAGTTATATATAGGGAGGATACTGTTACAATAAGGTAAGTGCATTGTTAAAGCATCACAGAGTGGGAGCCCCTAATTTAAACTTAAGGACGAGGTGGTCGAAAAAAACTTCTTGGAAGAGGTGACATTTAATCTTCAGCCTAAAGATGAATAGTATTTAGCCAGGGGCAAACTGGAGTGTTAAAGTAGACAAAAAAGACGAGCATCTGCAAAGCCACAGTTAGGAAAGCAGGAAAGACTGGAAGAAATCCTGGAGAGATGGAATGGAATATGTAGAAGTTTGGAAGAGCAGAAGCAGAGGCTCAGAGGCAGGGGAGATACTGTATGGGGAGTATCCAGTTAACACTGTGAACCCCTTGAGGACAGGAAACATAGCATATCTTCTTGTTTTAATAATTGCTAGATTATGCATTGTAAGTGCTCCATTAATATGTATGGAAAATCTACTGGAAACCTTGTGGTAGTGTAAACCTAAAGTTCTTCTAAACTCTCCATATGTTATTCTCTAAAAATGTTTAGTAGGTTTTGTTTTGTTTTGTTTTAAGGCAGGTTTAGGGTGTGTGTGTGTGTGTGTGTGTGTGTGTGTGTACATATACTCATAATGCCTCTTCACAGCTCCGTAGGCCCCCATCACCTCCTATTGTTTTATTTCTGACTACTCACCTTCAGGCACTTAGGCTGCAATACCTGGTTTAGGATTTATCCTGGAGGAAACTGAACTAAGAATACTATCTATGCAAGTGTAAGTAAACAAATATGGGAATAGCTTATTGATAGATTAGTTCCAAGTGTGAGTGATATTCATGTGTGCAAGGCATATTAAGTTCTAAGCCAAGGCATGCAATCTCAACTTAAAAGATAATCATTTATCCCCAAATTCGAATGAAATCTGAATTCCTGCTGTGCTGTTTTTTCTTGCATAAAATGGTGTGTGAGAGGCATTGACAACTCCACTATCAAACAGTTCATAGCTACATTATGTCATTTTCTACACTTTTTGTGCATGAATCTTCCAGAGAAAAACTTGGGAAACATGCTCAACTGTGCAGCAAGTGCTGGATTGTCAACAATTTTAGCTTAATATATAAAATAAATCACAATTTTCTAATACATTTTCCAACATCAGGGACACTTAGTTTATAAGAACAAATAAAATTGCAACGTATAAAGCATGAAATGATTCATTTCTAAGAGTCAGGGGGACTGAATTGGCAGCTAAAATAAAAATAGTGTTTTGGATGTAATAGTCAAGTGTTTAAAAACAAATTACCTTTTTGTTCTGGTAACATTTTTAAAAAATCCTCAAAAAAGCTTCTGGAGAATCACAGCCTATTATAATAAACCATAATAAAGTAATTACAGCTTGGTTTCTGTAAAGGTTCTTGCCATGTAAATGTTCATTTATCTGAAATTTGCTTAAAACAAATAGATTAGATTCATTTCAGGAACAAGAATGACATGACTTTTTTGTTAACACTGATTAATGATTTCAGTTCCTAATGTCATTAGTCGACTATCATCATTTCACCATTTGAAAAATGGTCTCCAGGATCTCTGGGTCTCATCTCAACATGAATTTTTGCCTATTTCTTATATTCTACTGACCTCTAGAGACTATATGTGTGTGTATATAAATCACATAGGATATGTGATTATAAACACATAAAACATATGCATCATAAATTCCATATAAATCAAGAATAAAATGTTTTTTGTCACATAAGCCTATTTTAAAAAGTATGCTCAATTACATACCTTTTCAAACAAAACATTATTTGTGCATGTTTAATACTAAGCAGGTTGACAACACTTTCCCTCACGTTCTTTGCTTGGTCGAATGCTGTATAGAACTCAGAGAAGAGTGAATATCAGACTAACTACCCCTATCTTTGGTTTGTGGCCTGGATCAACAGTAAGTGGTAACAGAGAATTCAGAAACCCTGGCCTGGTTTTTCCATAAAGCCAGATTTATGTTTAGTTGGGACAAGATTATATTATATGAGAATCTTCTTCCCCCAGATCATACCTGCCTATATTTATTTTCCAACTCTCCTGATGAGGCAAGACATGTAAAATGTAGAGGTACCTAGTGTGGGCTCCAGTGGCTTTGTAATACTTGATTATTTTTTCTCTTTCTCAATGTTTTTGATTACGAACTATATCCACAACTGAAAATTCAACATGAAAATAACATCTAATTTCAGATAAGATCATAAACTCCTTAAGAATTGTGTCTTTTTTTCATTTTGGCATCCTTGGTACCTAGCATACTGTGTGTCAGATTGTGGGAAATTAATAATGTCAGCTGGAAAAAATGCAGTATTTTATCAGGAATGTGCTCACACTGTATCTTATTAGGAATATACCCATTTATTCTCTATCTCTCTCTCTCTGGAAATAGATAAAGATATATGCACATACATATATTCTCTATAGTACATATG
The DNA here is from genome assembly GCF_007565055.1 of Rhinopithecus roxellana. NCBI lineage: Eukaryota > Metazoa > Chordata > Mammalia > Primates > Cercopithecidae > Rhinopithecus > Rhinopithecus roxellana. Next base: position 177,916,220 of record NC_044551.1, read on the forward strand.
TGTGTATATACATGTATGTATATAAATGTAAACACATATGAATACTAAGAGGAATCATCTACATACAGAATATGTGACTAGATTTGTCAATGATTTTTCTAATAGTTGTTTTACATTTTCAGTTTATGTACTATATTGCTGCTTAAATTCTCATTTAAAATATGGGTTGAAAACTATTGTTCATTATACTACATCATCAACTGCACCTGAACATTTAACAACTTCAAGTATGTTTCTAACAGACTCAGTTTTAACCCAGTGATAAAAGGATATTTTTTAAAGTACCACTGAGGCAATACCACTTTTTGCCTTTCAGCATATTGTGTCAATTATATTATACAGTACATATTTTATTGCTTATATTATGTTATATATTTAGAAACAGAAACAGCTTGTGCATTTGTATTAAGCACCTCAAACTGCTACCGATTATTAAGAAACATGTTTGTCAAATAGAGATGACAGAAGAGTGCATTAATTGATGAGACACGGGTAAAAAGTGCCAGATATAACCACAGGATTATGAAAGTGTCCAAGCCACAACTGATGTACATGAATATGAGAGGAAATCAAGGTTTTCCTTTTTGGTTCCTGTTTTTGTTTTTTTGAGACAGGGTTTTACTCTGTTTTCCAGGCTGGAGTTTTGCTGGTGCGATCTCCGCTCTCTACAATGTCCGCCTCCTGAGTTCAAGCAATTCTCATGCCTCAGCCTCCTGAGTACCTGGTATTACAAGCTTGCGCCACCATGCCTGGCTAATTTTTGTATTTTTCGTAGAGATGAGGTTTCACCATGTTGGCCAGGCTGGTCTCAATTCCTGGCCTCAAGCAGTCCGCCCACCTCGGCCTCCCGAAGTGCTGGGATTATAGGCATGAGCCACCATGCCCAGCCTCAAGTTTTGATTCTGTAGTAATATTCAGTAGATAGAATTCTGCTCCCTGTTCTGCGGACTTGGAAGGTGGTCTGGTGACTCCTGTCCTATTCTGCAGTAACAGCGTTTCTGGTCTTTCACTATTTCAGCCTCCTTGTGGTATCTACCAGGCTTTCAGTGGGTGGGTCAAATCCTAAAAACAAATAACTTATCAAGGACTGACTGACATCCAGTTAATGACTAAAATGAGAATGGTGGAGAGTAACTAACTGGGGTTTGGGTAGGAATAGCTTACTTTTATACTTAATCCTAGAGGAACATGCTAATCAGAATCCTGATCCACTGCAGAAGGTACACTTGCTTGTTCTGTGTGGTCTTGTAGTAAAATTTCAGCTAAGTCTGATTCCCAACTAGCTAATTAAGAATGGTGGCTGGTCTGGTGAGAGGGGAGAGGAATGTTGTAGCCAATACAATGAAAGCACTATTTGGCATCATTAATTTACCTTTCTGCTCCTTAAACAGGTGGTAAGATGTTGACATATATGCAGCTACAGTAAACCATCATTTGTAAATAGAAAGATGTCCCCCCAAATTTAAATTTATCCAGTCAACTTTAGTGAATAGTTACAAAAACCAGATTTTTCTACATAATTCCCTCTTCTGAATGATAATTCGCTAGTTCGGATTTTGCTGCTCAAATGTGCCCTTGCATAGCATTAGCAGAGGTGCCAATGATTAGAGAAATGATTCACATCAGGTAGTTAGGAAAAAGACAGGGGAGTCAAGGAAGAAATGTGGATAATCCCCATGCTGGAAATTCAAACCCTGGATAATCAGAACCGTACTCTATAGGCAATTATGATTCTGTCCAGTTAAGAGAAATTTGTAATCCATTCAGTTTCAAGCCTATAAAGGCACATTTCTCAAAAACTTGTATTTTGGCCTCCGATGGCTTAAAAAGTTCTCCTTACCAGATTGTCTCCAATTACAGAAATCCTTCCCAAGTACAAGGCTGCAGAAGTATATTAAACCTGCAGGATATCATGTAGCTGGCTGTTTTACAGAGCTTTACAGCACACGCGATCTCGATGCATGATGTAATATGACTGAAGCAATTCACCACAACCTAATGCTATTTATTCAGGTCACAAGTGTTGTCTTACGTATGGGGGCAGAGAGGTAAACTGTCTTCGACTAGCAGGCTTGGAATAGTAAGCAAAGGGAGATACAGATAAATTTATACTAACTTTAAGAATTCCCCCCACTCACACACACAAAGATTAGAGCTACTGTGGATTTCGGTAAATCTCTGGCTTGCCCAGCAATAATAAAGGAACTGCAGTGACCACAGATCTGCGAGTCAGGACAAGGCTACAACTGGCTACAACTGTCGGACTGTCAGAAGAACCGAAGTCAATGACGAGAAGGTAGCTCTGGTGCAAGGTGCAACTTTGGAACTGCATCAAAATGTGGTTGGTGCCTAACAAATAACAGATAATAAAGATATAATTGTAAATTTCTATTATAAGACACATATGTCCAGTGAATATAAAAATGTGTATGTTGTGGATTTGTGAGTGTTGATTTTTGCCGGGTTTTTAGAACCCTTTGCAAACACACAGTAGCAAAACAGTCAAATGAGGCAGGCTGGAGGAAACAGAAAAGAAAATCCACCTACATTCAAGGTACAAGACAATAATTTCTAAGCCTTTGGAATCTATTTTTTTCCTTGCATTGTAATGCAGTCAAGTGTATGAGTGATGCCTTTTGTGTTTGATAATGTCAAGTGTGAATGTCATGGGCAGCCCCCCATCTCTGATAGTATTAAAATTGTGGGAAGATGAAAAGCTTGGAAAAGTAAATGGAACAAATTAAATTAAAGTGGTTGGAGGACAAGGAAAGTCATTCATCTATAGTTTGGTTTTGAGGTGATGTTGGTGACCGTGTCCACCTGAATAGGCTGGTAAAATCTGTGTTACTGAGGAAAAGCATGACACTCTACTTACTTAATTGTACTAATACTTATTTTTGCTCCTTCTCATTGTGAACTCTGTTGAAAATAAAACAGCTTATCTGTTCACATATAAACTTTCATTATATAGTTAGGGTAGTCTCCGCAGCTGAGCTTGTCAGTCAAATACACTAGATATCAAAGAGTTCAAGGTAAGTTAGTCAAGGTTTATAGAAAGTAACTGACAACACAGGCAATTCAGAGAGGAAATTAATTCTAATAAATAAAGTATATATGTTTTTAGAGAGATGAAAACATTCAAAGATCATAAAAATCCATCCTAATCAATGTCAAGAAACCAGAGATGAACATAACAGTAATTGATTGTACCGAAATAGCATGGAGAGAACGTCACACCTGCTAAACCACGGGTCTGATCTCCAATGAATGGTGAAGGTTTTTCTTATGAAAACATGAAAACAAATGGATATACACAAAATCCCTGTCTAATGAGGCCATGACATCTGCAGTACAAACAAGAAATTGCAATAATTATAATAAGAAGGTGTTTCTCGTAGCCATTCACCCTTCCCCAGCGTTTCTCAACCTTACTGCTGAAGTCTAGGCTAGTGCAACAGATTATTCATGGGTTTCCAGTCTCTGGACTAGGAATTCTCAACAACATTGCTACAAGGGAAAGATACAGGCTACTGGTAGCAATACCTCCGTAAGGTTGCAATTCAACCGAAGAATAGATGTTCTATAGACAGATGTTTCAGAATATCCTGGGAAGGGTGTGTTATATGGTGGGACCCTATATTCCAGTACTTCCCCATTCACATCCAGATCCTCAACTCCCCTAAAGCTGCCAGATCACCCCTTTCCAGTGGCTGTCAAATACCTTGGCTTGCCGTTCAAGACTCTCCATCATACTAGCATCAGTTACTCCCTTTTGGCATGCGCCCCCTGTGCCCACTCTGATTTTGCTGATGGGGTTTATTTTGTGTTTTCACATTCCTCTCCTAATTCAAAGACAGGCTCCTCAGGGTCCTCTCAACCTGCAGCGACCTTTTCTTCCCTGCTGTCCTAAGGGAGGGAGTTAAGACCTGGCACTTTTAGTTCAGTAGGCTGTTTGGCTCATATTTTACATCTTCATTAGATTCTCAGTGAGTGGAGAAACACCTCTTGTTGTTGTTAAGGGTGCAATTTGGCACACTTAACTCATGGTATTTTGAATATAGTCAGTGCTTGATAGCTACTGTTAAAAAGAAGAGAACAAGAGGCAAACAGTAACAAACTTTACTAGAAAGTAAAATCTCCCACCAAGTTGTGAAGCTTTCCTTATTTAAAGACAGAATAAAAAACAAAAACAAACAAAAAAACCCCACTATGGGTCAAGTCCAAAAAAAAAAAAAATGTATTTGAATCAAATAAAAATACAAAACGGGGAACATCCTTAGCCCAGTGGACTTACAGCGCGAATTACAAAATAGAAGTAGCGGACGCTTACGCCTCCTAAATACAAGGTTTTTCCTCCCAGAAAATAGAAATAAATGGGTGTTAAATCAAAACATCCTACGGAGCATTTTAAAACTCAGGAATGAAAACTGACAAAGAAGTGATTCAATGCCAAAGAAGAATCCACCAGCAAAGAACTAGGTCTGATTAAGGTAACGAAACCGAATGCTCTCCAACATAGGTTACACCCTTGTCCTGTCTGCAAGTGCTTTTGTAATACCCAACATCCCCCTCTCATTGGAAAAAATATATACACTTCCCTTTTACTATTGAAATCAGTTAATTTATTGTTTCCAAAAATAAATACTCCCATAGATAGAGGTCATTGGTCCTGAAATTGCATCAGTTCGTGTCTGGGTATGAGATTCCTGGGCTCCTCTGGGACGTCTTTGTCATTTTATCACAGTGATTACAAGCAGAGTAGTTCCAGCGTGGGTCCCCTCAGTTTCTAGTGCTTATGTTGGCTCTCTGCGTTCCTATTTTCCCCATCAAGCCTTATAGCTTTTGCTTTGGAAATCTGGCACTTAATATCCAATGTTAATTACATTTCCTATTCTGAGGAAAATCCTATTGGGCTAATTTTTCAAAATCATATAATGAAAGAACTTCAGTGACAAATCATGTAGGTTTTCGATTGTTTTTTACGGGTAGATCTTAAGCACTTAAGCACTTAATATTCAGTGGGAAAACAGTCTCAGAGCAATGAAATTCTATTACTTTAGAGGTTGCATGCTTTTAATTTCTTAATATTTCATTACATGTTGGCAACTGGTGCATATTTTTATAATGCGTTTGATCATTACTCTTCTCACGGTATTCTATTTCAGTTCTTCCTCTGACATCATATTTGCATGTTAAAGGGTTTTAGCATTCAGGGATGAAATGTTCTGAATAGTAATGTGCAGTTAAGTTGATTTTTTAAAAACGGAAAACAGCAAACAGACATTATATATAGGGACTAAAGAGAACAATCTCATAATTTTAAAATCGAACTCAAGTTTTAATAGCTTTCTATAGAACATCATAAACGGTAATGATTCAATATAATTCATTAATTAGCAAATTATGCAAAATGCTATCAGCAGAGTTTGGGGAGAAGGATCTTTTTCCTTGGCTTTTATAAGTCTACTGCATTTCTTTTTTTCCTGTAAAAAAAAAAAAAAAAAAAAAAGCTCTTTTCTTTGCTCTCCAGCAACATCTACTGGAAAATTCAGAAAAATGCTATTTATATGAATCAAATAGTTTAAGGATAGCTTTGATTACCATCTGCCTAAAAAGTGCCCGCTGAACTACAATCCAGTTTACAATGAAATTCTTTCTGCTTACTTTAGTTCTATTTTGTTCTCTAAGAAAAGGATAGTGGTTTGGTGATGCAAATAGCCAAGCCGCAACTTAAAATTTATCATCACCTCACCTGGAAGAAGTCATTTTCATAAATAAAAGCAAAGCATATATGATACAGACAACATATTTCTCTTGGCCCATCTTTTCAACACTTGCCACTTATTTGAGAAATCATCATCATTATCAGCAGCAGAATAACAGTCTTCAATAGTTAGGTATAGCCAGAGTCAGAGAAAAATTTCACGCAAGAAAAAACGACGTAGACAAAGAAATGAGATTGAATTTGAGAAAAGCTATTTCAAGATTCTGCAAAGTTTCTTAAGTTGAAAAAAAATTACATGTGATGTGATTTTAAAAACTCACTATGCTACCACCAGCACGATTACATCAAACATTCGACAGCAGTGTCTTTTTCTCTTGTCTAAATCTTTCCCTATTCTTTTAACCATGAGGAAAAATTAAGTTTCCCCACACCTGTATCAGGGGCTTCCCAGGGAACTTCCACCGGAGATTATCTCTGGATGATGAAGTATGATCAGACCCATAGTCCATTTGGTCTCCACTCCCCACTGCTCAGCAGTTTCTGATGTCCTCACAAAATTGAATTCATAGGCTGCACCCACAAGATGCCATTAGATGGTCTGGCAAACACGAGATACGCCAGGGTATGATATTGAGGAGCAAGTCCGGTTCGGAAACTTGGGAAGAAAAAATCTGATCTCCAGACAAATACATAAAATATCCTCCCTTCTGTGGCCGCTGAAATCAACAATGCCATAGTATAGCAGTTCTTTCTAGGACCAAACCTAGTACAGGCATTGAAGTCACCCTTGTATATATCATTCCAGAGGAGCATTCTTTTAACTGAATTTTGTACTTTTAATATTCAGATTTTCTCATAAAAACATTTAAAATGAATTGAAACATTCTATGCTATCTCTTAGGTAAAATCTTAGATATCATCTGGATTTCTATTATCCTTAATTAGAAACTTGGCTAATTAGAGGTGGGTTTGGTTTTTTTTTTTCTTTCTCAAATCTCAGTTTATTCATGTCAGCAATAAATTTTAGCAGCAGAAGCAATGAACACAGAATCAACAAAGACTGAGGTTAAAAACACATAATCAAAACTTTAAAACAACAGTAGTAGCAACAAAAGTCAAGTTCTGGGAGATCAACGTCTATTACATTTTGTGTTTGTTCAATGTTAAAATAGATATGAGCCTTTTAAGCTTCACCCCAAAGCTCTTTAAAGGAGAAATGCCATCAAATATAATCCACAACTCTCATTCATAGCACACAAAAGGGACATATTCCTAAAAGCTACCTACAGTGAAAATCCATATGTATTCCACATTTAGGATCCCGATGCAAAGTTCCGACTCGAGGCTGGTAATCAGCCCCTCCATTATTGAACCGCTTAGAATCCAGAAAGGTTTAATCAAACAGCACCTCCAGAGTTAACTCCCATTTCAAACTGTCATAATTCAGTTATCCTAATTATTTACCGGATCCCTTCCTACAACATGCCCTAACCTGATGTTTTAACTTCATATTTCATTTGGGACAACACTTAATCTCCATTTGTGAAACATCAACCTGACACAGGTTAAGGAGATATAAGAAGCGCTTCACCCACAAGATCCAAGCCAAACAAACCCCAGCAGCTCGACTTAAATAAACTCTACCCTTGCTTAAACCTCCAGTGAAAAATTATTATAACACATCAGAAGTTCAGTTAGAAGAAAAATTTCAAATGCCAGCTGTCTCCTAGGGTTTAAGTCCCGGAGTTCAAAAGCAGTATCAATTGGATTATTTTTCTCTCCGTTAGCTGTTTAGAATTTAACGTAATGCAAAGTGCTATTCTGATCAAAATCATCTTTCTCATCTCTCTCCTTAAATAAAACAGAGGAGAAATCATTCAGTATAAATGCATTTACTATACAAATCTATTTTCAACTGAATTTGCTGCATGCTCTAATTCATCAAAATTAATACAGGTACTTTCTATGTTAAACAAAAGGAAGCCGACTGAAAAATCGGCTTCTGCTGCGGATGCCTTTCTCAATTACAAAACGGTGAAAACAGAGATTTAACTAAGCCACTCGGTCAAACCCTCCGATCGGCGCTTACCTGCCTCAGCTGAAGGCTTCCTTCCCTTGTTAGCAGCGTGCAGCATCTCTAGCTCGCTCCAATCCTTACCACCGGTCTCAAATTACACTGCTAAGTCCACCCCCCGCCTTTTTTTTTCTTTCTTTTTTTTTCTTTCTTTCTTTCTTTTTTTTTTTCCAGCAAGAAAATGCTTATTGAAAGTGATTAGTTTTTGTTGTCCCTTTTAAGTCCCTCCTGCGGGAAGGAACAGGGGAGCAATGTGACGCCACCTTTTAATCTTTTGTAAGAGTGAAAAGGCAGAAAAGGAACGCTCGATCAAACTGAGCTGCATACATGCCTAAAACTCGCAGGAGAGGCTGCTGCTGCCTGGCGAAAGCACCGCTAGGCTTGAGTGTAAGAACAGAGAAGAGAAGAGAGTCAATGAATTGTGACAACGTATGTGCATCAAAGGCAGGAGGAGAGAGAGAACAATGAGCGAGGGAAAGACAGCGAGGAGAGAGGGAGAGAAGCAGAGGGAGAGAGGGGGGGACAGAGAGAGAGAGAGAGAGAGAGAGAGAGAGAGAGAGAGAGAGAGAGAGAACATCAAGAAAAGATAGAGCGGGTTTCAGGCAAAGGATTCTCAGAATAAAGCCACAGTGCAGTGTCTGGCAGCTTCTGTTTTTATCTCAGCGAGCATGATACACTGCCTCTCTCATTTAGAAACACATTCGTGTATCTCCCAGGTTTGAAAACTGAGATAATCGCAGTGTGTCTCTGGTTTTGTCTGATTGGCATTTAACTGTGTGGTGTACCTGTGATTTTTTAGGATGCATTTATGTGCAATTTATTTCGCATATTTATTTATGTAGACAAAAATGAAAGCTGCTAATTTCTAGGGCAATTTGCAATGTAGTTTTACTGGCAGATGGAACTCTACTTATCATAACTGCTGACAAACTGCCATGGGTAAACAAAAGAAGAAACAAATGCTTCGTCTTGATAATTGTCTTAAAGAAAAAAAAAGAGCCCACACCAAAATATTAGCACTACAAAACCTGTGTTTCCTAGTTCAAGTTGAAACTGTATTTCTCTTCATTAGTTTTCATTAATCAAGGCAAAATAAAAGGGAGGGCATGGTGTCTGAAGGAAAGGTATTGGAAAAGAAGCTATTAGGAAAGTGAAAAATCTAAATTATTTCTGGTTTCCCTCCAAATGTGACAACAGGATTGCTTTCTTGAGTCCTGGAACAGAGTTTTTGAGTCACTACTGCTACAGACTTTTACTGCATCCTTCTCCCTTCCTGTACCATTTTAAAGTAGGTTCCATTTTTAACACAAAGTCGAAAAGAAATGATTTCCCAATTCAAATTGTTTCAAATGGTGTGTCACCAGCTTTGTTCCATTTCTACTCATCTCCCGCCACATGGGGGCTAGGATTACACAGTTAAATTCCCTAAGTGACCTCTTTTATAAGAATGTAAATTGCTGGTTCCAAGGTCAAGTATTTGGTATAAGTTATTGGTGAAAATGACTGCTTACCTTTCATGGTAAGCAGAGCTAAAACAGTAGTAAGTGAACAGGAAGAGATGCCCAAGCTTTCGACTGGTCATCTCTTCGAAATTAAGCAATTCCAATATCTGAAAGTAAATTCTATGTGCCCTACTTATAACAATTATCATTTCAGAAACATAAAAACTAGAAAAACCCCAATACACAACCATTTCAACTATCTTATGTCCCAACAACATATCCCTGGACCCTAGGAATCTTGTAATTTGGAATTCCTATGTAAGCCACCAGATATAGAATGAGAAATGGTCCAAGAAGAATAACACTCTCTTCCCCCACACTGGCCACATTGCTGTGCCCAAAGAGGGATTGCTTAATCTTGTTAAACTCAAAGTGTTATACTCTTCATGGTTTGCCAACAGGAGGGTATGTTTTCCCCTTGGACCCAAATAAAGAAGTAATCCCCACCTCCACCCCAATGTGCTCAGGATGAAACTCTACTTATCATTAAGGCAGAGCAGAGAATGGAGAACACACAGGGGCTGAACAGAAGGCAGCTGGCCAGAGAACAGAGAGTGCTCAGATGTAGAAGGGAAAAGAGAGCTGCAAGGCCCGGCTAGCAGGGAGGGAAGTGATGACTGGGAAATCCGGAATTCTCTGCAGACATTTTGCAGAGTGTATTGGAAGCAGCCTCCTTTAAATGACATTATTGATACAGGTTCTATAGTTAAAATTTACTTTATACAAGGGAATAAGTGGACTGAGAATTTTCTGCCAATAAAAATAAAGACCCAGTTACAAGGATGCAACTATTTCAGCATGCAACTATTTCAGCACAATAAAAACAGGGGAAGGGGCCCCAGGTTTATTGAACAGGATTGGCAAAACATCGTCAATGAAAGATAAAAAGAAATCAAAGCAGACAAAGAGAGTTTTTTTAAAGCTACAAATGGCTATCAGCGCTGTTGTTTATTTTTACCGCTTCCTTAGTGAGGAGGTGGGTTCCCTGAGTGGTTATCATTTGTAGTGGAGTGGATGTATATGATTTAAGATATCTTTGAGTGGGGTAGGGGGCCAGCTGATTATACTGGGGTGACCAAGTCATATTAATATTTCTTACTGGAATGTGACTTTTATGTGACTTATTTCTCTGCAGGAGAGCTTTACATTCATATGCTTATATGACAGCATATGATATGGCAGTTAAGTGCTCAGTTTTTGGAACCAGGTTACCCTGCCTAAGATTGAATCCCAGCTCCACTACCTACTGCTGTGTGACCTTGATCGAGTTATTCTGTCTCACTGTGGGGCTGTGTCCTCTTCTTAAGATGGGTGTAAGGCTACCTGCCTCACGGGTTGTCATTAAGAATAAATGATGCCTGTGCCGCGGTGAGTCCTGCTCCCAGCACATAACAAGCACTTCCATAAATGTGAACTTCTATTGTTAGGAAACCCACTCAACAGCTTTTAAAAATTTTTTAAAATGGATAACATGGACAATATTTCATCACCTCAGAATGGATGACTCATAAAGACTTCTTTCCACTCTGACCTTCTTTACAAGCTCCAGTTCTTCAAACTCCCCTCTGGGTTTTTCCACTTGGATAATATGCGTAAAACTCAACGAGTTCTACCACCCAACCCATGAACTCACCCTCGAAGCAAGCCCTTTCTCCAAATCTCCTCACCAGTGTAAAAATGTAAAATCCTTCGAGCCATTCAGGGCTCAGTTCTTCCCCCACCCCATCATTCAATTACCAACAACTTAAATACCAACCCCATATCTCTTAAAGTTACTGTTTTCAGACCTCTGACATTTCTTCATTTGTGTACTTTTGCCTGGACTGTTGCAACAATCCTTTAATGCAGCACTTCTTTAGGCTGTTTTATCTGTGCTGAAACACACGAAGGGTGGTGAAATGCAGCACCCATTCCAGGGGGCATTCCTAGGGTTCTGGCAAGGACTGCACCAGAGATCGTAATACCGCCTTTCCCCTTCTCAAGAACGCACTTGGAATCTGAGGGAAAGGAGAACGACATTATTCTACGTACGACCTTGACTCTGCCCTAATGTATAAACCAGCTAATGTTTGGCAAACTAATACTTTTCTATTAGTGCCTCGTTCGTTGTGACACTTCTCCCAACTGTCGTGACACAGCTATTGAAAACAGCCGTTTTAAGAGTTTTTTTTTTTTTTTCTTTTCCAATTCATCCTTCTCAAGCCAGAATAACCTTCTTAAAATGCCACTCTGAATGACATCCATTCCCAATAGTTATTGATTGGTCAATTGAAAGTCTGTTTTATTTCATTATCTTATGTATCGGCTTGCAAATCATCTAAGGTTCACAATTCCTTAGAGAATCAAGTGCAGATTTGTTTGCCTCAACTTCAATCGCCTCTGTGGTTTGACACCAACCTATCCATGTAAGCAGTGGTTCTATCCTACTGCACAAGAGTTTACTGTATGCCCAGCCTGGTGCATATGCATCCCTTTCAGAGCCTCAAGTACATTATTCGTTCTCTTTAGAACATCCTCTTCTCTTTCATATTAACATATTTAACTCCAATCTTTTACTAGAGACCAGGACAGGTTACATGTCCTCCACAAGGATATCCTTGACCTTCTTGGTTTACATTGATGAAACTGTTAATTCCCCTAGCTGTCACAGTGCTCTGGGATGTATCATAATTAGGAGCTGGGCTTTGGGGTTAGTCCTGGGTACAAATCCCCACCCTGAAATTTGTTTCCTAATTGTGGAAAACCTGGGTCAAATTCTTTTACTCTCTAAACCCTGCTCTCCCCATCTGTAAAATATTGTGAAAACTTAATAGCTAATATATGTAAAGTGATTAGCATAATAGCTAGTATAGCTAACACCTACACAATAATGAAATAGTTCGTAGTAATGGGAATGCTTTTTAAATGACAGGGACTTATCATTGCCTCTAATTTCTAACCTTGCAACAATTCACCAAATGGCTGTTACTAGAACCATTTTACAGACAACAAAACCGAGATTTAGCAAAATTAACTTACCTGATGTCACACAAGGAGCAAATGGCAAAGCCAGGATATTAACCTTTGTCTTTCTACCTTCTAGTTATTTTTATCCATGTCAGGCATTCAGACTTAGCTTATGCCATATTGGTTCATTATGACTTGACTTTTCACGTTTGTGCCCCATTCTTCCATATATATTTAAATTAAACAAGAACAATATTCACATTTTAAACACTCTGCATCTTTAGTACCTCCCACAAATCTGTAAACAAAGTAGCTTGCTTACTCGGTAAATATTTGTTGAGTATTTGATCATCTACGCTCATGGGGATTAAGTTTTTAACCACATTTAAATTCAGTGACACTGTTTTTTTGAGGAAATGTTTTCATCATGTTTTCTACAAAAATCATCAAAATTATACAAAATAATATAAAAGACAAACATTACATATGAATGATGTAGCTATGACTGGACAAATAGAAACAAATGCAGTTCTCTGCAAAAAAAAAAAAAGCTTTAGGAAGGTGATACTCATTGATTTGGTTCCTCATACTTGGCATTTACATTCTGCTTGAAGATGGGCCCCTCAGGCCACCCATTCCATGCATGGAAAAGGAAAAGTTACAAGCTGAAAGTCCTCCTTTTAAGGTTACACAGAAAGACAGAAATAACCACATAAATACCCACCGCGTTTAATCACCTTTAATTCTTTCTTTTTAAGTAAATGCATTAATTATGTTCTCTTTTATTTTCTCTCTGGCTAAGTCTATATATAAAACAATCTGGAATAACATAAAAAATTCCATCAACCTATACGATGTTTTTCTGTGTACATGGTGATGAACGAACAATATTGTTGAAGTTTCAACACGTTGAATAAATGCTTTTATTTGAAATATATATTTATATAAATACATACACACACACACCATGGTCTCTGCCTGTCTGTGCACAAATGAAAAGCAATAGAACTAAGATAAGGAACTGCCTGTGCTCCCCATATTAGGATAATTAATGGTGTCACACACTTACTGTCTTGAAATATTTGCATAAACTTCATGAAGTCAGCGTATTTTTATTGTTGTTATTGTTCACTGCTATATTCCTAGTAGCTAGACCAGTGCCTAACATATGTTGAATGTTCAGTATATATGGGTCTGATAAATGAATGAGCCATTCAATTCTGCCTACATTCATCTATTCCTAGCAATGTTTTAAAATTTGGTCTATATACCTCCAAACGTATTTTTGTACCCTGCTATCTCCTTTTGCATGGAATGATTTGTTAAATGTTTGCTATCCTTTGTTCAAAATAAGATATTTCTCCATCCAAAAATATTTTTTTCTACATTATATTAGCTCACAGTAAATGCTCTTTTCTCCCATTTCTAAGCACCCATTGCCGAGAACATTTTAATACATAAAATTTTCCAATTAATCTTGTCCTGCCTTTGGATATCTCATACTATTGGTGAACTGTTATTCTTCTAATATTACTAGGTCTTTTTTAGTCGATCTTTATCTTACTTCATCACATAGATTTTAAGTATACTGAAGGTTACATGAGCGAAGTATCTTTTTTTTTTTTTTTTGTATAATATATATTGCTATTCCTTTGAGTACTACCTTGTACCTAGAATACACTTATTAAAAAAGATATGTTGATTTGGTGGGTGTGCAATTCTGATGGGCATGCAATTCTGTCATTCAGAAATTATGTGAAAGAGCTTATAATACAGTCCCTGGCCTTTTAAAAACTGTTGTTAAAATACAGCTAGTATAGTGCAAAAGTGCATAATTTTTTGTGTAGCGTTTTTACCCCTGAGGTTGTATGAAAGGCCATGTATTTATTTACTTTGGTATGTATTTTTTTGTGTATGCACATGCTGTGCATCAACCAGTGTTCAAGTTGGTGTCAAAATTAGCTCATCCCAACAAATTGAGATTCTTGTAGTAGGAAGAATTAACAACTGCCCTCTGGAAGAATATCGTTTTCTCCTAATCATTTATATATGAGTTGGGAATCAGCTTGTGTTGACCCATGGGCAGCTAATCCTCACAGAGAGAGTTCTCAATTCTATAGGGTCTCTTCTATGAGGTCATTTCAGGCCCAATTATACATCTCTCTCTTCTAGGAGGTTTGTCTTCCCTTAGGGTGAGTATGATAGGAAAGAACATTGTGGAAGAAACCTCATCTTAATACTCCTTTTACCTTGGACAAAAGGAGTTTTCCTAGGAAAGATTTTTCACCCTCATAATGCTTCTTTCTGGATTCACTAGAGATTCATGCTCCTGAAATTGCCTATATATTTTTTTTTCCAAAAAGAAAAAAAAGTTCTCCAAAATAAGAAAGGAACATAACCTTTGAAGTTTCAAAAAAGGCCTTAATGCATCTTTCTTATGTGTAAAGATGAGATAATTCGGGTCCATTTTTATATCCATTTCCAAAATTGCAATGAGTATATAATGTGATTAAAGGTTTGTGATATAAATAGTTTTCTGAAATTAGTTTATTGGCTATGATAATTATATCAGATCTTATTTAGCCAATTAAAACAAATTATTTTGCTTATAAAATTGCTCACATTAATTACCATGTTCTGGCATTTTGGTTTTTGTCTGCTGAACAGAAGTCTGTCTTGTCTGTTTTCCATTTCTGTTTTGCATAGTAATTGGAACAACCCCTTAAGTGAAAACCAAAGTAGTGGAGCCACCTTATCATAAAGTAAAAATGGAAAGCAAATCAAGAGAGAACCTCAAATCTCTGCTTCCCATGGTGGACCGAATAGAGTTGGCCTCAATGAAACTCTAAGTAAGAATTTACGTTCCTCTCCATTGAGTTGAATACAGGCTTTGGTGGACTATTTGGTTCTTGTTACTGATGTTTTTCAATATGGAACATTTGAAAGCATCCAACCAGAAGTTGCACAATGATCACAGCCTTGAACGTATTCATCAGAAAAACGCATTCACTGCCACAGGTTTTATTTTTACAGGAACCAGTGTGCTGCACTGTTTGCGAGTTTCTTCAATACTCTTACCCATGACAATCACAAAAGCAATTCACAACCTTACTTATCAGATAGTTCTGTTTTACAATAATCTGGTTGCTATTTGTAAAATCCAGTATAAAACAGTGCAATTTCTGATGCTGAATATCTGAAAAGCTCTGGAAGCTGTTAGGAAGAGATATGCATTAAAATATGTAATGTGATGGAATTACAACAAACAGACATTCTGGAGGGTGTACACTCCAGTGCATCTCAGAGTATGTGACATTTAATGGTGCTACTTTCAAGATTTGCAAATAAATTCTGCATTTAAACTGCTCCCTTCCACTCACAGTTTTTCTTAGCTCCCATATTTAATTCTTTCATTAAAAAAAAAAAAAAGATAGGACTCTCTCAAAAAGAATGATCAGCCAAAACAATCGCCATTGAATGACTGTTTCCAGAACAAAATGAAAGTAGGGATCTCAATGAGATCATTTATTTCATGAGGCTAGTCCCTAAATCTCTAGATGTACCATAAAAGCAAAAACATCTTTCTGATGAGAATTTAACTCACACAAAAAAGTGGTGATTTTAACAGCTGACAAATCCCCTATAATAAGGGGCTTTAAAAACAACAACAAACAAACCACTTTTCCAGTGATTAGTCTGTGCAGATGTCAAAGAAAAGTGCCACACACTCCCTTAAAGAACACAGACACCAGTTAAATCTTTTTGGGTGTTTTCATGACCATATATTAGTGTGAGAGCAAAATGGGAATAACATACACCACTGAGAGGCAGTATAGTGCAATAGATAAAGTGACTGCATTTCGATCCCGGATCTGTCACCATCTCAACACATAGCATTAACTAAATCACTTCACCGCTATCTACCTCAACTTCTCCATCTACGAAATGGGACCAGTATCTTCCAGTTTCTGATAATAAGACAAACAAAAAACATTAGCATATTTATAAAGGCAGATACCTTATCATTTCTTTGTGCAGTTAAATTCTACCAAAGCTAAATCTACTCCAAGAGAAAAAGGAATTGCGCTCTGGAAGCTAAATGTTGTTCTGGAAGATGCTGGGGCACCAATTAATAGAGTGATGTAATAAACCACTCAATAATCCCGCACTGGCTGAAAGAACTAATGCAGCTCACCTCTGTTGCTATGAGTGCAATACCATGTACTCAGAGGGTGCTCAATAAATATTAGCTGATGATGATATTGACAGGGTGCCGTGTAGTCACGGCACTAAGTGAATTGCTAAGTTTACCATTGTTCAGAAAACTCGTTGAATAATTATTGGCAATAAAAGAAACCTATCCCTGACCTCATTTACTTTATTGTGACATCATCTTATGCATAATAAGACCATCACCAATCCCTGGAAGCTTAATAGCCTTGTCCGACTGACTTGAGACAATAAAAATAAGGTCATCCTGTAAAACATATTTAGAATTTGGGCACTTCTTAAAACTTTCATTGTTAGCACTCTGTTACAATCTATCATCATTTCTTTTCTGGATTTTTTAGAGCCTCCCAATTGCTTTCCATGATTTCCACTTCAGGCCCCTGTGGCAGTCCCTTACGCTGGGGTTTCCTAATGTATCTTACCTCCGTGTATTCACGGTCTTGTATAGTTCTCTCTCATACTGACTCTGGGATTGGCCATGACTTGCTTTGGTCAATAGGCCATTAACAAAAATGATGCAAGAAAAGGCACAAGAAATTCTTGAGCATAGGGGCTTGCCCTGCTGGAAGAATGCCATCCCCATGAAAGAAAGCCTTTTCTGGCCTCCTAGAAGATGAAAAATCAAGTGGAGGGAAAGGCTCAAGTATTTCATGGAGTTCAGCCCCCATGTAACCCACCAGCTGGATGAAATTGTACAAGTGAGTACAGGCAAGTCCCCCAAAAAACTGCCTGGTGGACACACCAGAATGTGAGAAACAATCATTTCCTCTTGTTTCAATCTGCCAAGTTCTGCTGCATTTGTTATCTGGTAATAAATAACTGATACATCCCCTGCTGATTATTTCCAACTCTGCTAATCAGGGGGATTCTTTTTACAATGTAAGCCAGATAATCTTACTCTTCCACAAAGCCATCTATGAGCTCCTTACCTCAGAGGAGCCCAAGTCTTCCTAAAGACTTGACTTTCTAAAGACTTGACACGCTCTGCCCTTCCCTCAATTTATCCGACATCAGCTCCACTAATCTCTCCCTCATTTTCCTCTTTTCAGCTGCACAGGCCTCTACCTCGAGAGTTCTTCTTTGTGAACATGGATTACTCTCACACACTATGTGAGTATTTTCTCCAAAATCATTTTTTCTCAGCAGGGCCTGCCCTGATCAAACTGCATCATCTCCTTGTCCTCAATTCCCCATCCTCCCTTTCTGTTCCCTCTCCATTGCACTTAAGACTTCTAAATCACAATATGGTTTACTTATTTTGGTCACTGTCTGACTTGCTTTCTCAGAATGTAAGCTTCAAGAGGGTAAGGAGTTGTATTTTTGGTCCCCACACTTAGAACGATGGCTGGTACATAGGATAGACTTAGTAAGTATAGTCGTGCACCAGTTAGCCATGGGGATACATTCTGAGACATGTATCCTTAGGCGATTTTGTCATTGTGCAAACATCATAGAGTGCACTTACACAAACCTCGATGGTAAACCCTACTTCACACCTAAGCTGTATGGCATAGCCTGTTGCTACCAGGCTTCAAAACTGTACAGCATGTTACTGTCCTGAAGACTGTAGGCAATCATAACACATTGATAACTGTTTTAATATCTCAACATGTCTAACCATAGAAAAAGTACAGTAAAAATACTGTACAGCTTTGGAAGGCTGAGGTGAGTGGATCACCTGAGGTCAGGAGTTCAAGACCAGCCTGGCCAACATGGTGAAACCCCGTCTCTACCAAAAAAAAAAAAAAAAAAAATTAGCTGGGCTTGGTGGCGGGCACCTGTAATCCCAGCTACTTTGGGAGGCTGAGGCAGGAGAATCACTTGAACCTAGGAAGCAGAGGTTGCACTGAGCCGAGATAGTGCCATTGCACTCCGGCCTGGGCAACAAAACTGAAACTCTGTCTAAAAAAAAAAGCAAAAACAAAACAAAACAAAACAAAATACTGTACAGAAGATAAAAACTGGTACACTATACAGGGCAGTTCTATTATAATCTTATGGGACTACTGTTGTATATGAGGTCGATCCTTGACTGAAATGTCGTTATTTGGTGCTTTACCATATTCGCTAAATTATAAAATTAATCCTTCTGGTTAGGATGCCCAGGGCTACAGATTGGGTTCTATGTTTAATGGCAATGCTGAGATTGGGTAGACTCTGTAAGGACACACAGTTGGTGCAACTTACAAAGATTTACAAGACATCACTTGGCAGAACACAGAAGTAGCCTTGTGGTCAAGGAGAAGAGAAGGTCAAGAAGGTTCCTTGGGAAGTATTGCATCAAAAGGTCTTTTCACAGGTGGTGAGAACCACAATCAAAAGCAAAGAGAGGTGAGTACTCAACAGAATAGCCACCCTGGAAAGACTAAGGAGGAACCCAAGGGAAGAAAAGGAGACTCTCCAAGCCCGCTTGAATTTAAAAGGTAAGTGGCACAGGGAGAAAGGTGCCTCCAAAGGGTAAATCTGATCTTTTTTTGGGAGACAAAGTTTGTGATGTGCTTGTACCTTTTTCAGGAAAAGCCTAAAAATAAAGCCAAATACATCTGAGGCTTGGTCTTTTCATGCTGATATCAGAGTTGAGAATGCGCACCAAGCCAACATTGCTACAGATGTGCCCAGGGATGTGACACACTGGCATTTAGGCTCCATAAACATGTAGATCACAAGTGGTAGGCTTGCATTTTTGTTTTCTTTTTTTCTTTTCTTTTTTCTTTCTTTTCTTTTTAAGACAGAATTTCACCTTGTCGCCCAGGCTAGAGTACAGTGGCATGATCTCAGCTCACTGCAACCTCCACCTGCCGGGTTCAAGCGATTCTCCTGCCTCAGCCTCCCGAGCAGCTGGGACTACAGGCACCTGACAAAACGCCTGGCTAAATTTTGTATCTTTGGTAGAGACGGGGTTTCACCATGTTGGCCAGGCTGATCTTGAACTCCTGACCTCAGGTGATCCACCCGCCTCAGCCTCCCAAAGTGCTGGGATTACAGGCATGAACTCCCACCATTTTCTGTTTGATCACAAGGTTGGCCAAGCAGCAGTCACAGGCTTCCATTTGAACACTTCACGTTCTGAGCTCTTCTCAGGAGAAAAGGTCCATCTTACAAATGCACAGTCTGGGCTGGCAGTGCGGCCTCCAGCTTGCAGTACAGGTGTGTGGACGGTAATTTACCTTGGTTAGTGCAGAACAGACAAGACCTAGGGTGACTTCACCTCACCAACTCAATCTTTGTGCAAATCTTATCTGAAACCATCCATTATCCTCCTTGTCCACACCTCATTCTCCCCATTGTTCTGCAATTATTAATTATCTGGGTCCGTCATTGTATTGTTTCTAGCAGCCATGCAAACTCTATTGTTAGGTGGGAAAAATGCGTCTTTACCCAACTAGATTCTCCTGTGTGGGGAATAAGGGATGTTAGAGCTCTTAATATACAGCTCTCTATGTTCAATTTTCCTTAAAATGAAAATTGCCAAAAAGTAAAGCATGCAGGAGACGTATGGATGGATGCCATCGCAGCCTGATCACGCTCCTGCTGACGGATGGTGCCCCCTGAATGACTGGGAGCACTCGCTAACTCACTGCCATACCTCCCGCTTTCAGGGAAGCCAGCACAGACAGCCCTTCCAAGAGCGAATCCCTCCGCGCTCACCATCTCTTTAACTGCCTCACCTAGTCATACCCCGCCTTTTACAAAACCAAAGCACCAACAGGCACAGAGAGTATCTCAGCCCAGCAAATGACGAAGCTGAAAGGTGGCGCTAGGACTCTATCTCTCTCTCTCTTTTTGTTTTTATGGTTCTAATGTATACATGTTAGCATTTGATCCCACTTAAAATATTTACTTCATGATTTGTGGTAGGGGAAATGACATTTAAAAAATTCCTTTAGCTTAATTACAAAAGATGTAAATGTGGTCTCACTTGCAGAAAAAAGTTACTCTTAACAATGAGGTGTAAATTGGTGTCTGCTTAATCTGTTCACAGTAGGAATAAAGCCTAATACTCGCCTCCTCACCCTTATTTTTGCAGTAGTACCTGGGAAATTAATACCTTCTTGGGAGCTCTTGCAGCATCTCTGATTTTTTAAGGGAAAAAAACCATAGATGTTTCATCTTGATCTTTCTACCAGCTGTAAGGACATTTATTTTGCTCCATTTTGGGCATCTATTTTAAACCGTGGACCACAGTTACATTGTCTGACCTCAGTCATGGGCAGCAAAAGTCCAGCCTTCTCTGGCTTCTCCGCTCCCTCTAACAATTATGGCCTCCTGCACATCCCAGAATGGAATGAAATTAATAGGGGAACCAGAGTGTTATTTATACAATGACCTTGGGCTCCTGGGGGAATTGCAGGCCCTATTCTTTCACTTAGGATGTTTTACATTTCAAAGAACCTAGCTCTCTTTGATATTAAAGAATGAAATGTGCAATGTAATTGTTATTGTTTTATGACCTTTAATAGGTTAATCAGGCTGCATTGGGTTTTCCAGCATGTGATTCTGTACCAAAGGAAATGATTTGCCTCATAGTAGATGGATTCTGACAAAAGGGCTCAACATTAGTATTTGAGAGGATGAATGTACCAAGGTACCTAAATCCTCAAGAAAAAATGGTGATTTTGCTTACCTCAGTTCCTCTGTGGATAATAGCAGTTTCTCGGTTGGCATGATTGACATTTTGGGCTGGATCATGGCTGGTTGTGGGGCTGTCTTGTGCATCACCGGCTGTTAGGCAGCATTGCTGAACTCTACCCACTAGATACACACAGCCCACCTTCTCCCCAGTTCATGACAATCTAATGCCTCCAGGCAATGCCAAGTGTCCCCTGGGAAGGAAAATCAATCCCAGTTGAGACCTATGAGAATAATTTTTTAAAGTTGAGGTGGGCATGTTCTTTTCGGAATTATGATATAGTATAGAACCTACTGGCTGAAATAATTCATATAATAGTAGCTAACGTTTCTTGAGAACTCTCTGTGAACCAATTAGCACTATCTAATTGCTTTATAGGTTTGATCTCATTTGATCCTAAAAACAAACCTATGAGATAGCAAATACGGTCTGCATTTCACAGTTATGGCAACTGAGGCTTAGAGGAGATAAATAATGTGCTCAAGACTGCCCAGCTGTGAAGTGGAAGAGTTAAATATGCCTAAACCCAGAGCTCCCTTGCAGGTGGCACTCTTCCCTTTCTGGTGTACATACTACCACTCTCCCTGTGGTTACAATCTGAGTATCTGCATTAAATTCAGGAGTTGAGCAAGTACCACTGTGCTAGGAAAATCACCTACATGCTAAACAGATCTAAGGAAAAAAATAAGGTGATGCCTGCCCTCAGCTATTGCATGCAAAATGAAAAGTATGATACAGAAATAGGGAATAAAAGGTAAAATGCAGTAAGAGAGACTAAAGAGGTTAGAGTCGGAGTGCTCTGGGACCACAGCCTTCAATGTATATAAGAGTCACCTGGGGTGGTGTTAAAATGCAGGTTTTGATTCAATAGATGTGGACTGGAGATTGGGATTCCGTATTGCTAACTAGCTCGTAGGTGATGATGGCACTGGTCTGAGGACCTCACTTCAAGCAGATCACCGTTACTGTGCTGGGAAGTGTAGCTTCCATGCATTTGAGAAGTGAGGCATAACAGCATGGATCTGAGATGCCAAGGAAGCATCGCCACAGAGTGGGAGGGGTGGGAGGAGAGGTGGGGATTGCCTTCATCGTGAGAACCACCCTTGTCTGTCAGCCCTGCACTTGGAGCAAATATGGCGTGCCTACATTTGCCGATCACCCACATATACAGCTAAACATCTGCTATTTTTAAAGGACAGATATTAATTTGAAGCACGAAAACACCTACCCATTGAACATAACTGATTTCTGTAAACACATTATATTCTCATGAGCTGTTTCATACTTTTGGAAGAGAAGGCTTCTTTCTCTTCAACACGCTATGATATGGGATACATAAGAAATATCTTCATGCCCCCTCATTCCCACCCCTACAGACACTGAGACATGAATGGCTGCGGAGCTTCAATGGGCCACGCATTTATTTAACAAGGAAAAAAACTACACATGGGAGGCCAAAAACAAAGAGATTTTTTTTAACCCAGTGAAAATCACTATTAAAATGACAGTTCTGAGGACTGCACACTGCATTACCATTTGTTTAGTTGTGCTCAGAAAGTCAGAAACCGGCCGGGCGCAGTGGCTCAAGCCTGTAATCCCAGCACTTTGGGAGGCCGAGACGGGCGGATCACGAGGTCAGGAGATCGAGACCATCCTGGCTAACACGGTGAAACCCCGTCTCTACTAAAAATACAAAAAATTAGCCGGGCGAGGTGGTGGGCGCCTGTGGTCCCAGCTACTCCGGAGGCTGAGGCAGGAGAATGGCATGAACCCGAGAGGCGGAGCTTGCAGTGAGCTGAGATCCGGCCACTGCACTCCAGCCTGGGCGACAGAGCGAGACTCCGTCTCAAAAAAAAAAAAGAAAGTCAGAAACCAAGTCCTATAATAAACATTCACAAAGCAATGGTTTGAGAACTGACCTCCACTAATGATTGTGGCATCTTCACCCAGACCACAGTGACGATGGCAGACCACAAACTGTTTTGTGACACCTGGATTTGACTGGGGGTCAGAACGAAGGGGATGAATTTTGAGTCACTTGACTTTCTGGACACATTCAGCTAATTCTCCATCCACATTGTAGGGGGACACAACAGAGGGATGATTTGCTGGGATGTAGAGATGGACCATAGTTAATATAAAGACTGAGACTCTGAGAAGTGGAACCAACTAATTATTGCAGTATTCTACTCAGATATGAAGTGGGAAGTCTGAATCGTATGTATTTGAGGTTATGGGTATCAACACCATGCAAATTGCATTGTACACTGATGGAGTAAGATTGTGAGTTTATATTCATTCATTAAGTTCCCACTGTGTGCCAGGCCGCCCTGGGATGTATGGATCAACACGGTCGCTCCTGTCCTCAGGGGCTAGCTGAGATAAAGTGTTCCCCATTCATGAATCATTTGTGTTATACCTTGATGATTTTTACTGTTGACTGTACCTAATTGATACGTACTCAGTTTTTTTTTTTCCTTGGACCAGCAGTCCCCAACCTTTTTGGCACCAGGGTCTGGATTCATGGAAAACAATTTTTCTATGGACCCAGGGGATGGTGGTGGTGGGGATGGTTTTGGGATGACTAAAGCACATTACATTTATTATACACTTTATTTCTATTATTATTACATACTTACCATAATGTAGAATCAGTGGGAGCCCTGAGCTTGTTTTCCTGCAACTACATGGTCCCATCAGGGGGTGATGGGAGACAGTGACAGATCATCAGGCATTAGATTCTCATAAGAATTGCACAACCTACATCCCACGCATGCGAAGTTCACAATGGGGTTCATGCTCCTATGCAAATCTAATGCTACTGCTGATGATCTGACAGGAGGTGGAGCTCAGCTTCGCTCACTCACCTGCCACTCTTGGTGTGCAGCCAAGGTTCCTAACACTACTGGTCTGTGGTCTGGGGTTTGGGGATCCTTGTTTTAGACAATTTCAGTTTTTATACTTTCAAACTAGTCTCATCGTAAGTAACAATATCTGTGAAATTATGTGTTTGAAGTACTTCTCAGGAATGACCAAACCAGTTGCTAAAATATTAAAATATACTTCTGTGACTATTGGAAGACAAAGCCTACCTCAGCCTTGGGAATGTCTACCACCACCCTGGGACTGTGGCCAAGCCCGGTGGACTTTCCCAGGATCCAGAAAATTCAAAGTCAGGCCCGGCACAGGTTGGAGCCTCTAGTATCCTGATACCATACTCCAGACAGTATCTGTTCTGATGGGGGCCTGAACCCATTTCTTAGTGGTTCTGCTTCCAAAAAGCACTGAAGGTTTCTGTTTCATGGTTTTTAGAGGATCTTCTATGCAATTACCTTAAAAACAAAATAAACCCTCCTGCTCCAAAAGCCTGTTGCATAGCAGTTCCAACTACTAAATCTGCAATATGAGAAGTTATATTTTCTCCAAGGCTCAAATTCTCTCTTCTTTAAAATGAATATAATGTAAACATTTCCTACTTCATGGATTAAATAAAGATTTTTTTTCAACCTCAGCACTATTGACACGTTGGGCCAGATAATTCTCACTTGTGGGTGACTGTCCTGTGTGTTATATGATGTTTAGCAGCCTCCCTGGCCTCTATCACGAGACGCCAGTAGCATCTTGCAAGTCATGGCAATCAAGAATGTCTCTAGACATTGTCTAATGTCCCCTGGAGGCCAGAATCGCCCCCCCTCCATTGGGTATGACTGAAGTAAGTGAAATAAGCCATGTAAAGTCTCAGGCTAGGATCGGGCTCATATTATAACCTCAGTAGTATTCAGTGCACTTATTAAGCATTTCCTACATGCTTGGCATGCTTCTAAGCATGTTAAATCTATTGCTTCATTAAACTGTCGCATAACCTTGTGAGCTAGGCCTTGTTATTATTCCCATTTTATGAATGAGGAAAATAAATGCAGGAGAGTAAAAGTGACTTGCTCGAAATTCCACAATGAGTCATTGGCAGAGCTTGGATTTGAACACAGGCAATCCATCTCCAGAGCTCATGCTGTTAGCCTTTTTGCTTTCCTACCCTTGGAGAAGAGGAAGTCTCCACAAAACAGGCATCATGATGACAATCGTGATGGTGATGACGGTGAGAATATTGATGAAAAGTATGTAATCACACAATAGGCTAAGATTTTTATGTTAAAACTATATTCCAAATTTTAAAAACTCACAAAGAAGCATATAAGGTACTTACTTGACAAGAAGTTCAAATATGGATCACCCATAATTAAAATTTCACATGCCCATGGTTTGTGTATACGTACACACACTTTTCTCAAAATGATTAGAACACTCTTAAATTTCCCAAAGCCGATAAAGATTAAAAACAAACAATAAAAAACTTAACATTTCAAATAAAGAAATGTGCATTCTGGTAGAATCCCTAATTGACATTATAAAGAGTTCAGAGAATTCGGAAACTGTTCAAACAAGCAGGGCTGTCCCACTGCTGTGAGAAGACCCTTTGGAAAATGAGATGCTGTGATCAACATGGGCACCTAAAATACACATGAGACCAAGCGGTGGGGGACACTTGCTGCACTCCCCATTGGTGACTGGGCCTTGCATCTTTTCCCAGGGTTTCTTCTCACCCCAGTGTCTTAGGCAGCCAGTATACATCAAAAACATTGACACAGACAGAATTCTCCTTCTCAAGGGTGGTCTAAGAGAGCTCAGAAAAGCCCATTGACCTACTATGGTGGCTAGAGAACTATCTCCCTAAGCTGTCTTTCCACCTACTAGCAACAAAAGGAAATATTTTGTGACATTAAATGCCCCTGGAAATAAAGTGTGGGTTTACATAAGTACATATGTATTGTTTCCTCTAACAAACAAAAACTCATACCCCAAAATCAAAATCAACACAACTGGAATAAGCAAATGTACACACTGAATTTTGATGTGACAGATAAATATATATATATATGTAAGTATACATACATATATATGAAAGAGAAACTGAAATGTAGACTAAGAATAACAATTCAGAAAGATGCCATTATTGCCTTCCTCTAAAGTTTTAGAATCCAGGCTACCATTGAATTAAGTTTGTCATTGTTGAACACAGAAAAATGAGAGCTTTTCTACATTTGACTGAAAATCTTTGCATTTCTACCAGTCTGAAATAGAAACTTGCAATTAAATCAATTAAGCAATGAAAATCAAATATTCCATTAAAATCTAATTTTCCTCATATCTGATTGGTTGTAACTCAACTGAGCTGGAAACAGATGAGAGAGGCAAAATGACTCAAAGTCTGAGACATGGAGACAGGAGAAAGGGAAAATATTTAACATGTTCATGGGAAATTTAATAAGGGCATTTTATTTTCCTTCTGCTTGTGTAAGTTTAACCATTAGGGGTTCCCCAAACATAGGATTTGAGAACTAATGTGGCTGCCTGAAATGAAAACAGCAAGGTTCCTTTCTCCTCTATCTTCTTTTTGCAATCCTGTCATTGAAGTTTCTTTGTCCCCTACTGGAATTTGAAAAGGCTCGACCAAGCTCGTTTCAGAGGGTGCCGTGCAGCTTTGGAGCTCTCCAGCAGGCCCAGAATTTAGTTGCCACGATCAACCGTCAGATTGAAATTGGCTGTGTTTACTGATTCCGGGAGTTAGAGACCCAACATGTCAGGGAGGGATTTATTCTTTTTAGTAGCAAAATGAAGGACTTGTCTGTGGGGGATTTAGGGGAAGAACATGCCAACTGACTTACACATTCTCTTCCCCTCATTCTTACGGGTGACACAAGCTAGCTACTTCCATACCAACAATCCCTCTAAGAATGGAAGGCCAAATCTCTGAATATGATGTGGAAAATGACTTCTTATGTTGTACAAAAAGCAGTACAGTGAGGAGAAGACAATAACTTACAAGTAAGATGTTTTTCCAGGGTTTAATGGACAGCAGGGTATCCAACCAAATTTGAGTTAAATATAATATTGAATATGAATTTTTGAAATATATAAATGAGCACAAAGAAAAGTGAAAAATTACCATAGTAAGTTTCAAATGTTAAACACAAAGGTGCAGTTGGTCAGTATTTCTCAGATGGCTTTTTAAAATTCAATCGTCAAAACTATTTTTAAGGCCAAACTGCTGAGATCTCCCAGAAAGCAGCTCATGTGTTTGGTTGTCGTAGCCAGCCCCAAATTAGGTAGATCTGAGAAAGTAGAGAGAGCTGCAAATCCTTTTCCAAGTGCCGCTGGAAATAAGTGTGTGTGTATTTGTGTGTGCATGTGTCTGTGTGCATGCACGTGCATGACTGTGTGCTGGGGCAGAAAGGAAAGTGTTTACTTCAGTTGGTACCATTGCTTTCCAGAGAGATGAGTGATGGGAAATGTGTGTTTTTAATCTTGACAATTGAAAAAAATTAATTTATAAGGATTTTCTTTGCTTTCCTACTCGCACTCCCCCCAAGCATCTGTCTACTCTGAGCAATTGGAACAGGTTGGAGGAGGAGGAGGAGGAGGAGGAGGAGCAGAGAAAGAGAGAAGCTCCTTTGAAAGTAAACAACTGCTCTTGAGTTTCTTATCTTTGCCACTCTCTTGGCCCAATCCATTTCTTGGTCACATTGATAGTGGTTAGGAATACAGGCCCTGGGGTCAAACTGCTTGGGTCTGAATTCCAGCCCCTCTGTGTACCAGCTTAGTGACCACGGGCAAATTACTTCACCTTTCTGTGCCTCAGTATTCTCATCTGCAAAGTGCAAAAAATAGCAGTACACATGCCCTAGGGTTGTTATGAGAATTAAACATAAAAGTCACTTCCAATGGTGGCCATTGTGAGTGTCTTTTCTCCCCAGCTAAGTATCCACAGCTCTGAATGTACCCTGTCACTGCTCCATCCGACCTCAAAACAGGACTATATGACCCACAATCTCCTTTGCCATTGGACTCCTTTAAATGATGAACACTGTATCACGAGGTCACCGAATCTAGGCATCTGATCAGAACAAGTGTCAGAAAACGAATGAAAATAATCATCACTCCCTTTAAAAACACATATGCTCAAGTCTTTCCAAGGAGTCTGGCTGGGTTATCATCTTTTCTATTTAGAGTATAATGCAGCCAGCTATTGCATCAAGGCATGGTAACCTGCCTTACTTCAATTTAACCATTGCTTTGGTCCAGAACAAGGTCACTCCAATTTTAGAGTCAAGATAAATCACAACTTGTTGTCCATAAAATTGGAGGGAGGTACTGTAAAATAAATGAGAAAATGGATATTGCTGTGGTGGGAATTCTGGACAAAAAATTAAATTGTGCCAGGGGAAAGCCTATAGAATGACCCTCAGACACTTCCCACGAGAATCAAGCCCTGTTTGAGAAACTCCTCGCCATGTGCCATTATGTTGTGAGACCTGAAGAGGACCCTTCCATGCTGACAGGAGACCCCCATCTCGCCCTCCTCCTCCCCTTCTCAGGGAGACACTGGGCTCTGTCCAGCCTGCCTGGCCCACCTGGGATCTTCTAGGTCTTTCTATCACAATACTGCTTTAGAAAAGTCTGTGTGAAGGAGGGGGCTCTGGTATTTAACTCCATCCATCAATGTCAACCCCTCTTTCCCCTCTACCCCAACAGCTTGGTCCATTTACCTAAAAGCTGAATAGTCTAAATGGATGGATTTTGTGCTGGTCTCATTAGAAAGGGAAATTAGCCAGGCACCATTCAGCTGTGCAGAAGGCATGCTGATCCTGCAAGCCCTTTCCAACCCCCACCCCCAATCTTTTCTTCATCACATATGACGTCCATGATTCCCTTAACATTTCTTAAAGCTTTCATTATCCATCACTCTAGTTTGTAATGAATACAAAGCTCTGAGTTCCCATCTCCTAGTCTCGTTACCCAGCCCAGAGCTAGGCACAGATCTGGACACTATGTAAGAGTAGGTGACTTCCTACGCTGTCCTGCTCTTTGACACCTGTTTATACATTCATAGTTGGCTTTTGATAAATCAGCTCTATTTATTGACATGGTACTGTCAAAATTCTAGGTCCTGCTGCCCCTCCAGCCCCATTTATACTACCCTTCTCCCAGCCCTGTGTTCCTGACACACTGACCTGCTGTCAACTCTTGGGGACTGTAGGCTCCCTGTCACCACTGAGTCAGTGCTCATGTCTTTATGTGTCTGGAATGATCTTCCCTGCTCCTCACATAGTTTACTATTCTTCATCCTTTAGTTTCAGCACATGACTCATTTCCTTAGAGAAATCTTCTCGGCCGGGCGCGGTGGCTCAAGCCTGTAATCCTAGCACTTTGGGAGGCCGAGACGGGCGGATCACAAGGTCAGGAGATGGAGACCACACTGGCTAATACGGTGAAACCCCGTCTCTACTAAAGAATACAAAAAAAAAAAAAAAAAAAAAATAGCAGGGCGACGAGGCGGGTGCCTGTAGTCCCAGCTACTTGGGAGGCGGAGGCAGGAGAATGGCGTAAACCTGGGAGGCGGAGCTTGCAGTGAGCTGAGATCCCGCCACCGCACTCCAGCCTGGGCGACAGAGCCAGACTCCGTCTCAAAAAAAAAAAAAAAAAAGAGAGAAATCTTCTCTGATTCCATCAAGCTTGGTCAGTTTCCTTTGCTGTGTGTCCTCTAGAACCATGTCTGTCTATCAAAGCATTTTCCCCAGCTTGTAATTATGTTTTTATTGTTTGCTTATTTGATTAATGTCTTGTTTCTCTACTAGACTATAATTCTGTTCCAGGGGGCAAGAACTATGTCTCATTCATTCATTCATGATTAACTTACCATTGCACATCAGCACCTATCATAGTGCCTGGCAGCTAGTAGGTGTTTACTAAGTATTTGTCAAATGAATAAAGTTCATGCAACCATGAGGGACTATGCCATTAGGATGTTTAAGACTGTAACTCCTCTAGTTATCTATTACTTTTTATCTCCCTAGAGACAGTGAGAGAAGAAATCTCACTCATACAGACAACAAATCTTTATGGAATACCTCCTATGATCCAGGCTTTGCAGACAAGCCAGTCATCTTGCATGCCCAAAGCAGCAAACTCCTCCAGTGCTAATGGGCATTACTTCCAGTGGTAATGAGCATTACCAGGCTACAATGTCAATAGGTGTCTGCACAATGCTAACATAGTCCCTTTTTTGTGGGGGGAAAAGGGATGGGAGCTCATCTTTGGTTCTTAGTAATCTCAGTGGCATTCAGACTTGACTAAATATGGTGGCTTCCTAAGAAGTATTCAGAAATATTAGATTAATATTAGCGGCTCCAGAGAATCAAGGTAAAAATCATGGGAAATAATTAACATTCTCAGAATTAATACTAAATAAAAAACAAATGATGACAAGTGAAGTTTTCTGATGTATTGAAAAAGGACTACAGCACCCACTTGACTCTGTCTAATGTGCACCCGAGTATATTTATGCAGCTTGAACTTTAGGATTTTATGGAGTTCTGATTAATAACACAGCTATTCCAGGCTATTTGGTACAAGTGGACCAAGAATTTTGCCGCCTTGCCTAGCTCATTCATTTGTGATAGCTTTGCAATGACAATGGCCTAGAGATACTTTCCAGGGCACTTGAGAATTTCGATTAATAAGTAATAGACTTAAGTGATTTATTGCAGGTATTATGCTTTTTCTTCCCAGAAAACCCACAACCTAGCTGTTCAGGGAATGAACTATTTGAGAACAATTGCCAAGGAGCTGTTAACTTCTGTGACTGCCTGGCTTGAAGGAGCTCAGCCACAACTCCCTGTTCCCTCACCAATAGCCTTAGAAGTCAACCCCAACTTGGGAGCCTTCATGATTCAAGTTCCCCAGAGACTGCCATTAGCTGTCCCATTAAGGAGCAATCTGGGGACCTTTCAAATTACATGGAAATGAATTAACATATGAACACTGCGCCTCTCAAAGGCAAACAGTGGAGTAAGTTTGTCCAGTCATTTAACTTACACAAAATTGATGCCAGGCTTTTGGCAAAAATAAACAATGAATACATAGATAGACAGATTAAATAATTCAAAACTTATATTTTATGGATTTATATTTGTGTGTGTGTGTATGTATGTGTGTGTGTGTGTGTATCCCCATATAGAGAGATTGGTTAAGTGTTATGGAGAAATAAAATAACCTATACACTTATATTTTGTTATGGATTTGCTCATTAGTTTACTGTAAAAGACATATATTTATTGTATATTTCTTTATTGTTTACTGTTGACAGATGTATAGATGGATGAATGGATAGATAGATAGAGGAGTGGGCAGATGAAGAATCTCTAGCCTATGTTTTCCTTACAGGATGCTTACTGCCCATGCATTTACTGGGTCTCTTTCCATGGGAAAGTGAGTGCACTGACAACAGCTATCTTGTATGTCTTGTTCACCACTTCATTCTCAGGGCCTAGAAAACAGACTGACACAGAGTCAACACTATTTTCTGATGTAATAAGCACTTTACACTTTACCATATATAAATACACATGCATTACTATACAAGGAGGTACACATACCTCATGGATGGTTGAAGGGATTTGCATAAGTAATTCTGATTACATTTAATCTCTCATCTCCATAATGACAGTGACTTTAGAATCTCCTCCCCTACCAATAAGACAACTCCATTATATGAGAAGGTTATGGCTGGGCACAGTGGCTCACGCCCATAATCCTAGCACTTTGGGAGGCCAAGGCAGGTGGATCACCTAAGGTCAAGAGTTCAAGACCAGCCTGGCCAACATGGTGAAACCCCCTCTCTACCAAAAATGCAAAAATTAGCCAAGCGTGGTAGCTCATGCCTATAGTCCCAGCTACTTGGAGGCTGAGGCAGGAGAATTGCTTGAACCTGGGAGGTAGAGGTTGCAGTGAGCCAAGATCGCACCACTGCATTCCAGCCTGGGTGACAGAGCAACACTCCATTACGAAAAAAAAAAAAAAAAAAGGTAATTGATTGTGTAGAAAGTACTGTAGCTGCAGGGATGCATGCGGTGTCCAGGGTGTTGTCAGTGTGTGAAAGATTCCACTCCTCTAGAACATACTGCCAGGCCACAGATCAGCTGGCTGCTATTAGCAAATTCTTGGATGCAGGAGGGGTGTGTGAAGATGTCTGCATAATGAGATTCCTCTTTCTCCCTCCCTGAAATATTAGAGCCATAAATGTCCACCACTTAACCAAAGTCGAAAGTGATTTCTGACTCCTTGGTGGAACAAGGATATTTATACTAATATTTTGATCCTAAAAGACAAGAGTTGTGAGAAACTGGCACTAACGTAAATCAGCGCTCAGGGAATCCAGCAACATAATAAAATCTATGCTGGGCACAATATGCTTCAGTAGTACAGCGAACCAGCAGAACGTACATTTGCTTCTAGCTTGTAGCTAGGTATATTCACTGCACCATATGCTGGTTTCTTTAAGTAACCCATTACACAGAAATTAAATATCTTGTGACAGATTGTTTTGACAGTGGAAAAAAAAGAAAGCGAAGAGAGTGGGAGAGATTTAATTTTTTAAAAAATGCATTTGACTGAAGGCAAAACGTTAGGTAGATGTTAATTTAACAGATGTCTAGTTTTGCATCATCAGCCTGAAACAGGCAATTTCTGGCAAGCCTTCTCGCCACATCGCAACACAAAATCCTCTCAATTCCACATGGATATGCCTTTCACAACCTTCCAAGTGAGCCATTTTCATTCAAAGGAAATGCCTGAAATTACTCAGGGAAGATGCTAACACCTGGCAATAGTTTTGAGGGAGGAATCCATGAATGTGTAGAAGTATAATGGAACGAAAGTCAGCTCACAGCAACGTTTTAGTTGATAGAAAAAGCAGAAGGAAATGTATTCACACTAAAAAAAAAAAAAAAGAAAAAAAAACAGCTAACACATCACAAAGTTACTGTGTATGATAAGATAACCTCCATCCCCATGGTGGTAACGGGTAGAGTTCTTTTTTTAAATCTATCGTACAGGTACATCAAATCTCTGTTGCCGTTATTGAGATGTTGTTTGAAAACAAAAGCATCCGAAGAGGGACACTTTAGGTCCTCACTGTTTTTAGGCTGTTTCTTTTTGAAAAACCCCATTCCTCCATATTAGGCCAATATGGAAATCTAATAGTTACAAGATGTATAAATATCTGCTTTATATATAACTGCGTAACAGCTGACTTGGATAGCAGTTCACTAGCTGATATCATGTTAGGTTTGTTATTCAGCAGACATTTAATCAAACTTAATTAACTTGGATTTTGTAATTTTATTTTCATTTTGGAGCCAGTACATTTTATTTTTAGTACACAGATATTTTCATTAGCCTTATAAAGTTCAAGTGTACTAGATACGGTACAGGCAGTGACCAAGAGGGAAAAAAAGGCCTTTCACATAAAATATAACAAAGCTTATAGATTTGGGGTCAGTGTTATCCTCAGTCTTTTCACACCAAAGATATGTTGAAATTCATTCCTGGGTGGAGTCCATACTCTGCTATGATTGGCTGAGCTGAAATACCACCACAAACACAGTCTTGTGATAGATAACTTCTAGAAAGAAGGAAGAAAGGCAGGAGAGGAAGGAGGGAGAGAGAAAGGAGAAGGAGAATTCTACTATTGATACTAAGGATTAAGAATCTATTCTTGTAGTTCAAAGGCTGCTCTACAATTCTGCAGGATTATTAATGAGCACTACTTATTTTAATAGCAAAGAGCATTTTACAACTAATGCATAAAACATTTCACTCTCAATAAACTGAAAGTTCCGCTGCTCCCCCCACCCAATGCACACAGATTTCCAACAACTGTAAAATACATTAGAGAGCTCTGTGTGTGTGTGTGCATGTGTGTGTGCATGTGTAACCATCTGATTCAGCATTTTTATTTTTAGGTATTTAAAGTAAATGGTCTATATCTTGTTTTTTGACAGAATATGGTAAGAGGCCATCTTGAAGGGCTGAGAGAGATTAATGATATTATGGAAACCCTTGTAGAAATGAAACAAAATTGGTCTGGTCTCCAAACAATTCAATACAGGGAAGTGTATGTGTACGTGTGTGTGTGTCTCTGTGACCTGTAATAAATACTGACTTACAGAACGCTGTCCCCAGGTCATTCCACTGTACTTTACAAACATTGCAACTACGGGAAATGAGGAAAATTAGCCTTGTGAATTCAAAGATGCTAAAAGGCTTATTAGAAAAAAAATATACAGGGAGCTAGACAGTTTACACCAACCACACATTCCTTCTCACGAGAGCAGTACCAAGTCAAGGACATGATCTGAAATTGAAGAAATTGGTAGGAGAAAAAAATTTTAAACCACTACAGAACTGCAAAAAAAAAAATAAGAAAAAATCTGTCAACACAAAAGAGTCCTTTCTCACTCTCTGAAATTCTAATCCAGTAATCATGTCTGCCTTCTAAAGCACCTTTCATCTGACTATCTCAAAGTCCTTTATGGTATTAAACACTCACTGAATCCCTGAGGTGGGTAAAATTATTCCAGTCACTTTACAAATGTATCTATTCTCTCAAACCTCTCATCCTGGGGAATAAGTCTGGGAATAAAAATCAAGAATCGATGAATGACCCAAGTTCTTATTCCTTTAACCTGTTTTATAATTACTTAAGGGAAAACTCCTTGATTTGCTACGAGAAAGTGCCCTGATGGATTGTACGTATGTTTCTGATTCGGTGTAAATGATCTTAATAGATGCCAATGTGTTCTTCTTGCTATCCTTGTCTCCACCTTTCCCTTTGTCTCTTAAATTGAAGGGTTGAAGAATATGTTGGACAGGTGATAAAACAGAAAAATAGAAGTAATTAAATGTGCAAAGCGAAAACAAGCTCATTGCATATTTTGACATCTTCAGGTCTTAGGGACTATTATGAGGCTATACTCAGCTAGCTATGCGGCCTTGGGCCAGGCATAAGACCTCTTGGAACCTCCGTTTCTACATCTGTAAAGAGAAAGTTAAATTGTGCAAACTGTAAAGTCCCTGGCAGCTCCACTGTTTGTTATACGATTCCACATTTATAGACAAAATAATTTCTGTATTTTGGCATGAATCTCCATTATGATTAAAAAGAAATAAATTTAAGATAAATATTTCAAAATATTTCCAAAAACAAAAGTGTTGTTGAGAAGCAGTTGTAATGCCAAAACCATTCTTTGCCCTTCATGTGCCACTGCTCTTAATGGATCCTGCAGAGCAAATACCTGTATTCAGATTCCACTGCCAAGGCCAGGCGCCGTGGCTCATGCTTGTAATCCCAGCACTTCGGGGGGCTGAGGGGAGTGGATCATCTGAGGTCAGGTGTTCAAGACCAGCCTGGCCAACACATACTAAACATACAAAAAGTATTCAGGCATGGTGGCACGTGCCTGTAATACCAGCTACTTGCGAGGCTGAGGCAACAGAATCGCTTGAACCCAGGAGGTGGAGGTTGCAGTGAGCCGCGATCACGCCATCACACTCCAGCCTGGGCAAAAAGAGTGAAACTCTGCCTCAAAAATAATAATAATAATGATAAGATTCTACTGCCAGACAGATGCTGGTCTACCAAAAAAAGTGGACTTCAAGTTTAAGTCACACTGGAATAACCCTGTGCTTTGGGCTGACATGTTAGGAATGTGTCAGTGCAGGCAATGGGACTGCCCCTTTGAAGGTGAGATAAGCGGAGTCTCTATACTGAGAATGCCCAGGAGAGGAGGCCAGCATAATGATTGAGGTGTCAATTATGGGGAAAGGGACAGAAATATGGCCTAAGGGTGTTAAGTTGTAAATTTGCACATTGAAGTTGACCGAGAGGTTAGTTTAGTCTTTTGAGAGTGGAAGAAAGCCAAGGGCCCACGGAATATCTGATGCTTAGTCGTCATTATTTCTGCCTTGCAGAGCATCCCCTCCCTTTTTTAACTGGAGTTGCTGCCAATCCTCTCTCCATAGGACACCTAAATCATGAGACTATCAAATGTAAGCACCCATTCACGATCAATCCTACCCGCTTTTTCCTAATTTAGGCTTACATCGCAAAGAATATTTACCTTCTGTGCAACCTTCTGTCACTTAAATGTTCAGTTCAGCAGTGAGCAAAGACTTAGCGTCAGTCATCGAGGGGAGGTCTGGGCTCATAGAGGCACCAGGCACCATTGCTTGAATAAAGATTTCCTTTCAGGTCTAGGATTGAAAGATCAGCAACATAAAGTTCACAGTCTAAGGTTCCTAGGGAGATCATGCCATTTATGGGAGATAATTCCAGTAGACAATGACTCATTCAATATAGGAATAATTTTAAAGTCAGGCATTTGCTTATGATCATTAAAAACAAACAAAAAAAGAAGACATGGTATGTCTAACCTCACAACAATTGAGATGAATCACTTGGCCCAGATGTGTTCTCCATTAGGTGGTCCACACAGCATGGCACCTAAGTGTATAAACTCTGGAGGAAGAATAACAAGTTCACATCTCTGCTTCACCACTTTCTAGCCTATGAATTTGCATAAGTTATTTAATTTATCTGGGTCTCATGTACTCCATCTATAAAATGACAATAATATTTTCTGACTTGTACGAGTGTTCTGAACCTTGAATGAGCTGCTTCATATGTGACAAGCGTCCAGTAATTTTTTTCTAAAGAACTATGTTATTATTTGCAAATCATTATTACTAAACTTGGAGATGCATTCCACATGATGCTGCCAAGTTTGTTCCTTACCAATATTATTGCCATCATTGGTATGTATGGCCTGTCAAGTCTATACGTATGGTCAAATTTACTCATGGAGGGCACGAAAAGGAACCTTGTCCAGCAGCCTGTGCGGTAGATATAATTAAGATTATTATGCCCAAATTAGGAAGATAAAATGCAGTCTTAGAGCAGAGTATTTAAATAGGGTTTTGTAAAGGTTCACAAACTTTGGATGTACCCATAAAAGCATAAAACCATGTATATTACGTGAAAGCATAAATCAGATTTTAGTGCACGTGATTTTTGTTAATACCTTTTTTATTGTATTTCATGTATAATGCACTATCAGAAAGCCATACATACATGTTTGAAGATGTAAAAATCAACCACGATTGTTCTATTTGAGAGCCATAACAATTAAATATTTTTAAAAATATGTTTATCCAGCAAGATTCTGCTCCTTAATGTTGGACTTTCGTTGTGTGCAGGTGCCTGAGTAATATCATTATAGAGAAGACGATCTTTCACTGATCTGTTCTCATAGACTATTTTTATAAGTGGCCATTTTAAAAGACCACCAAAAAGCCCAAATTGCTTGAATGAAATTACAGAGAAAACTACGTACAAATAATGTGTTAAGCAGTCATCTGTGGAGGTTGTGGTTGGTAGGGTTACATATGTCACCTCGTGTAAGCTTTAGGACAACCTAAGCACAAGGCATTATTATGTTCATTTAGTAGGGACATTTACCAAGCTCAGAGAGAATAAATAACCAAACCACCAATCCTCAGTTCAAACCCAGGGTTCTCAGGATCCAAAGTCTCCACTCTTTACATAGCATAACAGCTGTCCCAACAAGCTCAATTACTGAAATAGATCAGGAGCAAATAGAAAATATTTTCAATGACTTGAAAGGGTCACTGAGCAGTAACTATGCCATTCTCAGGGACAGTGGACTATGTATTTGGATGCTACTATATTAAAAAAAACAAGCCCTTATAAAATATACCCTCACATGAGGCCTAGAGTTATTCAAACAAATGTTAATTATATTCCCCAATTACACACATATTACTTCAGAGTACATTTTATTGCCTGAAATTGTATTTTTGCTTTTTGCTATTTTAAACTTTTATGTCTCTCTTTAGAATATCAGCTCCATGAGGGAAGGAATTAGTTTTATTATTTCTGATTACCTAGTGCCTGTATTCCAGAAGGGGTACTCAGTACACATTTGTTGAATGAAAGTGTGAATGATGAATGGATGAATAAATGAATGAATAAAAAGTAGATGAATTAATGAATAAATATATAAATATAGCTAGACAAAAACTCTACATAGATAGGCAGTTCTAAACATTCAAAAAGCATAAGTCTCATTACACTAGAGATATAACAGAATAAAAGTGCCCCTAATAAATTCCAGGGAAGATAATGTAAAAACATCCCTTTAGTCAATTGAAATCCCATTGTAGCTTTCAATATTTCCAAGCTATAACATGATATTTTAAATGTGCTCCTGGTATTATTATGCTAAATGGCACCCCGTGATTTTCATGCTATGTAATAGGATACTTTAAAATGCACAGCTCAGGAAGATACCACCCTCTGTGACTTTTCCATCAGAGCATACGTAAGTATCACATTCTGTGCTGATAATTCTCTCCAGGACCCCATGTCCAGAAGATTACTAAACCATCAAGCATTTATGTATGTATTCACATGAGAGGGTCAACCATACACAACCAAGCGGTGACTTCAGAAGTGAGTTGAGGTCTTAGAATCCACTCCTCCTCCCAGTACAGTTACTTCTTGATTTCAAACATGAACAAATATAGTCAGCCATATGACTGAAATCCAGGTAGATGCTATGTGTATCCCGAAAGATCTTGAAGTCCTAGACCCCAGTACCACAGAAAGTGATCTTATTTGGAAATAACAGAGGCAGTTAGTTCAATAAGATAAGGTCGTAGTGGATTAGTAAACATAGTCATGTTTATCCAACATGATTTGTGTCCTTATCGGAAGATGATATTAAGACACAGGAAGAGAGTGTCACCCAGAGATACACAAGGGGAACTCTGTTTGACACAAGAGGTAGAGACTGGAATGCCCCAACTGCAAGCCAGGAAAACACCAAGAATTGCTAGCAAATCACCATAAGCTGGAAAGAGGCAAGGAAGAATTCTCTCTTACAGATTTCATAGGGCTCAAGGTCAAACTGATGCCTTAATTTTGGACTTCTAACTTCTAGAACTATGTGAAAATAAATTTCTGCTCTTTTAAGACACCCAGTTTGTATTACCAATTTGTTACGGTTGCTCTATAAAACAGATAAAATAGGCATTGTTTTTGCACAGAAGAGAAAAATCCTTTAGGAAAATATTGGGGAAACTTGATGAAAATAAAGCATTAAGTCTATTATATTATTGGTCAGTATGGAAGGTTGTTTACCAAGGTGGCCAGAATAATTATTCCCATCCCTATATCCACGCACTCTGGCTGTGTGACTTCACCACTCCTCTCAAGAAGAGGAAGTCTGTTTTACTTCCCCTTGAATTAGAACTGTCCTTGTGATTTGCTTTGATCAATACAATGTGTCACAGATAACATAGGACAACTTTTGGGCCTAGGTCTCAAGAGGCCTCTCAACATCTGTTTTCAGCCCAATGCAATGTGGTACCACTGTTTGAGGAAGCTCAGGCTAGCCTGCAGGATGATAAGAGTGCCACCCCCTCTGATGCTCTCTACACTGAAGTTCTTAAGCTCGAGTGAGCATTGGAATCACCTGGAAGCCAGCTTAGAGCAGATTCTTGGGCTCCACCTCTAAAGTTTTAAAATCAGTAGTCCTGGGATGGCACCTGACAACCTGTATTTCTAACAATTTCCTAGGTGATACTGATTGTGCTGGTCAAGTGATTACACTTTGAAAACCAACCAGCTTCCACTGAAGCTTGGAGACAAATATAGTTATGTGACTTATCCCAGGGGAGTCCAGCAGAAGAATTGCTCAGTTGACTCACAAGCTCCTAAGTTTTGGGGTGGTTTGGTCCATAGCACGAAATAACTGTGGCATCCAGTTATTCAGGCCACCTTGTGTGACTGACTCCTAACTCATTACCAGTTTTATAAAATCTTCTGAATTTCTACTGTAGAAACCCTTTGTAGTTGACAGAAAGAAACCAGAAAATATAATGGTAGGCAAAGCTAAAGTTCTTATTTGGGGGTAAAACAACAAAAACTTCATGAGAGATGGTTTTGTGTATGTAGGAACTGGTAACGACAATACAAAACCTATGCAGAACAAAGAACTGACTGCTTTTCATATTTGGCAATGACCCAGGGATATTTTTCTCACATTTTAAGGTAGATAAGAATCACTTGAGAAGTTCGCTAACATTTGGATTCCTCGGTTTGAACCCTCTTGAATTCAGAAGGAAGCAGACAGGGAGACAACCTTGTTATCTGTATCTTTTGAAAACACCCCCATTCATG
Source organism: Rhinopithecus roxellana (assembly GCF_007565055.1). Lineage (NCBI taxonomy): Eukaryota > Metazoa > Chordata > Mammalia > Primates > Cercopithecidae > Rhinopithecus > Rhinopithecus roxellana. The sequence continues at coordinate 177,956,486 of NC_044551.1, forward strand.
GTGATTCTTATTCACACACTTGCCAAGGAAAGACCTGATAGTGAGCTCCTGGGGGCAGACCATGTTTATAAATCTTCATGAAGTTCACATGTTTTCAAGAGAAGCTCTTGAAAGGCATGTGTTAAACCATCCTCCTTGTCTTCAATACAAAGTGCCTTCTTAGTGACTGATTTATGGCATTGCTTGTTATAATCACTTTCTTCCTTGTCTTCTCACTTTTGGAAGATGGAGGGAAAACTTCCTGGTGAGAGAGCTCAAGGGCTTCTAGCTTACCTTATGCATTTGATGGCAAATCCTTCCATCTGATTCAAGGTCATTCCCCATGCCTAGCCCTTCCCTGAATACAACTTGCCCACTGCCCAGGGTACTGCCAGACTGAGTGGGCATACTGAGTACACAGAGAGACCATAGACTAAAATGGTGGCATGACCATTTAGTCGATGACCGTTGATTAAACTTTCAGGACACCAGCTTTTCCTGTTCTGCTCCAACTCTAACAATCCCCTAAAGCAACTGCTATTTATATTTCAGGATATATGATTATATGCTTTCTATGATTGTGATTTTATTTCTCAAATTATTGCCTTACGTATCTGTCATGTAAAATCAATATGATTTCAAAATATTTTCCTAATGCACATTGTTTGAGAGGAAATGCATTAATGCTCCTTGAAGGTATCAGAGATACATTGGAGGCTATTACATCTTTGGTTTAAACCTCACTTTAAACCCCTTCAGTAGTTTTTGGTCTTGTCTCCAAAGAACACTTAAAGCAATTTGAATTATGACCAAATTTCAGTGCAGATATATTGATTCTAGAAGCCAGTCCTACTATTTACATCACTGAAGTGTGAGGGCTATCTCTCTTTATGTGTGTGTGTGTGTTGATTGAAATTCCTGCTTCTTTGAAACAGAGATTTTTCAGTTTGTAGAATAAATTTTAAAGTTTTTAATTTACTCCAAATCTCTCTCTCAAAAAACACCTCACCCTCTAAAAAATTTTTTTTTTACTTATAAACTATAGACTTCCTGTGGCATTTAATGAGTTACCCATCATTAACTCTGTAGGATATAGTCAATAAATTTAATATGTGTGTACTTAAGTGAAAGATCTGACAGCTATGAATTGTAAATAGGAATTTAGAATGAACAGAGATTTTTATGAGTGGAAAAATAAGAACAACATCATTGAAACTTGCATTAACAATAAACTTTTGCTAGCTACTTGCTTTCTTCACGTTTTGTTTAGAAGACGGAATTGATGCTTAAGGGCATTTGGGGACAAGATGGGGACAAAGTCTTATAATATTAGAAGCACAAATCTCTAGTGAGATCATTTTAGTTTAGTACCTATCCCCTTTCCATCTTATTCATGAAACAGGTGAAAAGTAGTACTGTTCCCAGTTCTGGGCCACTTTCCCTTCTATTTAGGAACCTTTCTAAGGAGGGTGAGAGGGAGAATTCATAAAGAAACCTAACTTTGTATTGTATCTTGGAAACTATGGGGACCAGGGCAGTGACTTTTACTGTTTACTATAAGTCAGAAAAGAGATGAGGTACTTTACGTAAGTAATCCCATTCAACTCTTTAAAGCCTCCGTTTCTATAGATCTGTGAAGAGATTAATAATTCCTACACTATAAATAGAAGCTTAGAAATTTTAAATCACCTGCCAAAGTCACACAGGTAACAAACTACGGAACTGATATGGTTCTACCTGACTCCCAAAGCTGCTCTGCTCTATCATCTAGATATTTATCTTTAATTTTAGGGTGGCAAATTTTTCCTTTAAAGGGCCAGAGAATAAATATTTTAGACTTTGTGGACCATATGGTCTCTGTTGCAACTGCTCAACTCGCCCTGTTTGGGTGTGAAACCAGTCACAGACAGTACATAAACGAATGAGCATGGCTATATGCCAACACAATTTTTTTTATGGACCCTGAAATTTGAATTTCATTTAATTTTCATGTGTTGTGAAATATCATTCTTTGTTCATTTTCTCATCCAACGATTTTAAAAAGTCAAAACTGTTCTTAGTTTACAACTGTACAAAAACACACACGTGTCTAGCTGAATGTGGCCTGGGGTCCTTGGATTTTTATCCCCTATGGTGATTCCCTAAGTATCTGCAAATCAGGAGCTATACTTAATGATTCTCTAAATTTGTGAGGGTTTCCCACAGTGCCTAAAACAGAACAGACCCTTGCCTGACACTTGGAGATTTGACTGAATATATGGCTCTCCACAGTGTCATTTTTATTTTTCAATTGTGTGTTCCTTGCTTCCTTTTTGCTTGAGCCTAAATTTACTCCAACGCTGTAACTTAAAATTTTTTCGAAGAAAAATAAAAGTTGTGTCACTTAAAGTTACTGTACCTTAACAAATGCACCTAAAGTGGCACTGTTTTTGCATGCATGAAAGCTCAAAGCCTCAACAACTCCCATGAGCGATTAATCTTCTAACACTAATTAGATATTTGCTAATTAGCGTCTGATGTGTGAAATGAAAAAACATTTTGAAGCTGAAATGAATAGGGTCTAGAAAGATAGGGCTGTATTCCAGTTCCCCCTTTTCCATATTATTATCATATTTCATAAATATTAATAAGATCACATGATACCAGCCGCTCTATAAAATTATCTCTCTGAATGAAGGCTTTTGTTTGATATAATAGGGATGTGTCAATATTTTGCATATGGAAGAAAGCACTCAATGAAGGAAAACATTTTTTTCTCAATGTTAAAGAGATGTCATATTTCATAAATCACTTTTATGCTTGATCAACCAGTCCTACTTTTTAAACCTAGGTCTCATCTTCCCATAAGAGAAGGTAGGAAACCTTTCTCCAAATAATCACTTCTCTTCCTTTCTTATACCTTAATCTTATCTTGGTTTAAAAGAAAACTAAACAGAATGGAAAATATTTTAATCTTATGCTTCTGTGCAATGAAAGAGTAGAAATCATTACAGAATGGTCAATTTCAATAAGCATTTTTACTGGTAAAAAAGAGGCATTTGAATTTCATTAATTGCATGCATGAGGACAATCCTAAAAAAAACCTCCATATGCCATCTTAGTAAAAAAATTTATAGAGAATGGGATAGAGATTTCAGTGCTTCAAACTCACACACAGGCTATAATATTCGAGTCATAAATATTAAGTCATGTATTCTTAAAATGTAACATTTTGATTTGAAATATTTCTCAAATGAAAGCACACATTAAACATACTTGGTTCTGAAAGAATAGACCTATAATAATAAAGTATTTCAGTTGGTGTGAGTTTTTTTTTTTTTAAACTACTCACCTGTGAATGCTGGTCATATCACAAATTATATCTAATTGCCGCATTGATACAGTAATTTGAAATGATAGCTAAGCACAAGTTGACAAAGGTGACATTGAAACACAATGACGATGAGATTATCGTTTTCTTAGGCTGACATTTTGTGATTATAATAATGCTGATCGGAAAGATTAAACCCATAACGATGGGAAAGGTGTAAGAACCAGAACAAAACATACTGAGCCTACAGAGAGCCTAACTCTTATTTTGCCTCCTGCGTTTCGACATGGTTTCTTCTTCCAGTGTAAAATTAGGCACATGCACTAGTCTCAGAGACTGCTGGAAACTGCAAATGACAGACAGCTTATTCTACCTACTCACAGAAGGTTCTGTTTTTCAAAGCTGGAACGAGAGGAGAAGGTCATCTATGACAATTTATCCATTTACCCTGGGGACTGTTTTCTGATTGGCTTTGAGGTTGATAGTCAGCTCCCAGGTGCAAAACACCAATACACTATCTGTACTGATAGTTACCTTCAGCTTAGAATTCATGGTGCTCCAAGGCTCTCAACTGTTGCAAACACCAACTGAATGGAAAAGTCTGCCAGACATTACCCTTTCACTTATTGTTAAATGAGAATAAAACTAGACAGCTTTTAATTACCAGCAACAGAGAAATGAGTCAAGCGGAATCATACCCAATCAAGACATCACCAGTCAATCCAGCAGGCTGACTGACGGAACCTGGGAAATGAAGGATGTTCTGTACTTTGCTCAGATGAGCCTATTTAAACTGTATCAAGTTCAAAGTGTTTGATGAGCCTTGTAATTCCAGCTGAATTCTGAACCTCATTTCAAAAATAGAGGATAAGTAGGCCGGGCGCAGTGGCTCACGCCTGTAATCCCAGCACTTTGGGAGGCCAAGGCGGGCGGATCACAAGGTCAGGAGATCGAGACCACGGTGAAACCCCGTCTCTACTAAAAATACAAAAAAAAAAAAAGCCGGGCGCCGTGGCAGGCGCCTGTAGTCCCAGCTACTCGGGAGGCTGAGGCAGGAGAATGGCGGGAACCCGGGAGGCGGAGCTTGCAGTGAGCCGAGATAGCGCCACTGCACTCCAGCCTGGTGGACAGAGCGAGACTCCGTCTCAAAAAAAAAAAAAAAAAAAAAAAAAAAAAAAAAAAAAAAAAAATAGAGGATAAGTGTGTCTCGATTATTTGAAATCGCCTTTCCAGCTACACATGTGTTTTCAAATTTGACTTTCATTTATTTATGAGAGTCAGTGTCTTCAAGTATCATCATAGATTCATGGATATTCACTGGGAAGCAATTCATAAAAACTCTCTGGCACACACTCTGTTAGGTCCAATTGCCCCATTTTGCCGATGAGGCAAGACATAAGCTAACAAGTTTGCGATATAAGTACTGTCTCCTGATTAGAAACTCCTCATTATCCTACAGTGTCCCACATTCTGCAGCATTCAAAAAGTTTCCTTCCTCCCTTAAGGTGTAAGCTGACTGCTTGTTTGACAGGTAAGTCGAGTATCATGGCTTTGTAACCACCACTTACTTTTCTACAAGAAGTGTATTGAAGAAATACCTTACAGCATGAATTGCCTACAGGCATCCCACTCCTTAATAAAGTCTCTATTTCATTCAAAATCTTCATCCTTCTACATTTCAAGCTAATGATACCCACGTGGGTTGTAACAGCACCTTTCCCCAAGGAGCATCTACAGCTTTAATCTTTGCAACATACCTGGGAAGATGGAAGACGACAAAGGTCATGAGAGTTAGTAAAGGCTCAGATTTGTCCACAGTCAGCATCAGAGGTAGAAAGCCATGACTTTTGCTGAAGGTCTTGCTTTGTTTTGTTTCCAGAAGAACAAATGATCATCATTCTGAAATAACTATACTCTTCCTGATAGACTAGATTTGTGTTCTCTACTTCTACTCAGCCTATCCTTAAAATTTTTAGTTTCTCATTTTATACCAAGTGATGTGTTTATACAATAATTTATAATGATTCCTAAGCACATATTGACAAAGAAGATACTGAAACATGATGAAGATGAGATTGTCACTATATGACTAGCATTGTAATAAATACACTTTAAACAGTAATTAATTTATTCCTGACACCATTGTTCTCTTAGCTTTGTGGATGAAAACACTGACTTTTTTTTTTTTTTTTTGGTAGAGATGGTGTCTCACTATATTGCCCAGGGAGATGGGGTCTTACTATATTGCCCAGGCTGGTCTCAAACTCCTATACTCAAGTGATCCACCCACCTCAGCCTCCCAAAGTGCTGTGATTATAGGCATGATCCACCATATTCAGCCTCAACAAACTTTGAAACGTTTCAATCCATTCCCTCAAAATTATTTATTGTGCTTGTACAGCATGCTAAACTTTGTGCTGGGATGGGACATCTAATCTTTTTTTTTTTTTTTTTTTTTTTGAGATGGGAGTCTTGCCCTCGTCACCCAGGCTGGAGTGCAGTGGTGCAATCTTGGCTTACTGCAACCTCCACCTCCCGGGTTCAAGCAATTCTCCTGCTTCAGTCCCCCAAGTAGCTGGGATTACAGGCACCCGCCACCATGCCTGGCTAATTTTGTTTTGATATTTTTAGTAGAGACAGTGCTTCACCATGTTGGCCAGGCTGGTCTCAAACTTCTGACCTCAGGTGATCTGCCTGCCTCAGCCTCCCAAAGTGTTGGAAATACAGGCATGAGCCACCGCGCCTGACCTGGACATCTAATCTTGAACCAGACAACTAGGCTCTCATCAACTGTAAGCCTGAGGCCTTAGGGCAAGCAAGTCATGAGTTCTACCTGTTTGTTGCCTGACTCCATGCTAAAATCATAGATATCCCAAATTTCTGAACTCACAGACTACTATTCTCTTTGAGTTCTAGGAGTGAGAAAACTACAGTACATGATCCAAATCTAGTCTGCAGTCGGGTTTTTATTTCCCACAAGCTAAGAATGGTTTTTCTACTTTTAAAGGTTTTTTTTTTTTTTAAGTATACCGGACAGAGAAGAGAGATTATGGCTCACAAAGCCTTACATATTTACTATCTGGTCCTTTATAGACTAAGTTTGCTGATCATTGATCTTTATAAAGTTAAATCTGCCTTCAAGGCATTTTACTTGACTTCTAAATAGCTTAGTACACCCTTTGGGTTTTTTTAGAGTTTTCATGGCAGTGGTTATTATTTATTTGTAGCCACATGCCAGTCATTAAGATAAAAATTTTGTATATTATAGCTTATCAATCTTGTTAACCCTCAGAATGAGCCTAGGTGGGTATTATTATCAGACCATTTACAGGTGAAGAGACTCAGGTTCAGGATGATCAAGTATCAGAACATATGGTTCAACTACTGGCCAGGATGCACACTCTGCATGGTGTAATCCCACCACTAGCCTATAGAGTATCTTTATACTAATAAGATAAAGCTGTCCCTTTTTATTGGATGCAACCATGTAGACTGCTTGGCAAAGGGATCCTAAGCTAGATTTCAGTGCCTCTTGCTCCCTTGACCCAAGTGCCCTGCACAACCATAAGCAGGTTGAGCTTATGAACCACTCTGATTTCTTGCATTTTATTTGTGAGCTCTAATTCTATGGCTTGTCTTAGTCCATTTTTGCTGCTATAACAAAATACCTGAGACTAAGTAATTTATAAAGAACAGAAACTTATTTCTCATAGTTATGGTGGCTGGGAAGTCCAAGTTCAAGATACTGGCAAGTTCAGTTTTTGGTGAGGGAATGACACCTTGATGCTGCATCCTCCAGAAGAGACAAACACCGTGTCTTTACATGGCAGAATGTGGAAGGGCCAAAGCTAGTTTCCCCTAGCCCTTTTATAAAGCACTAAGCCATTTATGATGGTGTGGTCATCGTGTCTGAATCACTCCCTAAATGGGCGTACAATGGGAATTAAGTTTCACCATGAATTTTGGAGAGGATGTATTAAAATCATGGTTTAATCTTAGTCTTCAGCGAACAGCTGCATGCTTTGTGTCTTCTCCTTGCCACTGTTTTCTCACCTATCACTTCGGCTTTTCTTCAAGCAGAGCATGGGTTTCCTTTAGGTAGCATCACCACGGTCACCTCTGCTAGACTTCTCCTTGCCTCTAAGGTCCCATTTCCCTCAACCCTTGTATTTATGCCACTCCTTTGAGGGGCAGAAAAGGGACAAAGGGGAGCTTGAGTATCTCTAACCTCCTACCTCTGTTACAGTGTAGCTAGAGTGTCGTATGAGCAGATACTCCTCCACCCCAAATGGTCAATAACTTACGTTGTGTACCCTGTGGATATCTTACTGGAATCTTCTGAAGAGATGCATTGAGAGGTACAAGCAGAAAAGGAGACTGAAAAGTTATCTCAACTTGGACTCACAAGTTTTACAACTTGGTTTGAAAAGAAAATAGACAACTATTTTTATCTCTGAGAAATGATGATTTTACCTAACCTAGAACTACTGTGTTAACAACATGCTGCCAATTGACAAAGATAGAAAAACAAAAGAAAGAAGGAATCCTATTAAGGATGAATTTTAACCTCAAGAAGTACAGGTCATCGTGTGTTCTGCAGGAGATGTAGGTGACATCAGGAATAAGGGACAACTGGAGTGACAGGACAGAATGGAAACCCACGTTGAGAGATGATAATAGAAGAAAGGGGAGTTTCTCATCAGCTCTCACCTTGTTATCCCTATGCCATCACAGCTGTCTTCTTCATTCGAGGTCTCCTCTATCCTGCACACCAAATTAATTATCCCACAAATTATTTTATCTTGTCACTCCATTGCTCAGATACCACTCCAATGGTTCTCACTGAATATAGTCCAAATGCTTTCCTGTGACACTCCACATCGAGTTGCCAGATAAAATATAGGACACCCAGTTAAATTTGGATTTTGGATAAACAATTGATAATTTTGCTCGGTGCATACTTATGCTAAAAAAAAATTACTTGTTGTTTATTTGAAATTCAAATTTAACTGGCTCTCCTGTATTTTTATTTGCTAAATCTGCAATTCCAAAGGCAATTTGCACAGGGTCCCAGCCTTCTTTTGGAGTCTTATGTTTTTGCAGTCCATTAAAGTGGTTTTCACGCTCTTTGAAATGCAAAGGGAGCATTCTTATCTCCAAGCCTGACTCACATTGGCATCCTCCCTTAGAACGCCTATTTTATTTTTTCTCTACCCAGCTGAGGACTACCCACAGTCCCTTATGAGTATTCTTAGCCTCTGAGATCTTACATCTATGAGACATCAATGTAATCCTCATTTGACACTTGGTAAATAACCATTTTGGGTTTTATCAACACATTTTGACACCACTGGCAGGGTCGTATCTTTAGTTATTCAGCTCTTATCCTCACCTGATCACTCTGTCGTGCTCCAGATATGTCCTTCCTTATGGACACATTCATTGACTTAGCAAGGCCTAAACCTCAAGCTTGTTGCTTCTTCAAGCCTCTGAGAGGTTCAACAGCTTGTCTACAAACCACAAGTCTAACAAGTGACAGGAGTTTGAAAACTACTTAAGAACCAGTATGTTGGACTCCAATACCATGCTGTCAATTTTTATTGATTCCACCCCTTCATATATCACACATCTAGATCTTCCTTTCTGCTTCTGTGCCCTCCCCTGCCATGCTATGTTACTTAACAACTGTAAAAGAACAGCCAACCAGGCATGGTGGCTCACTCCTGTAATCCCAGTACTTTGGGAGGCTGAAGTGGGAGGATTTCTTCAGCTCAGGAATTCGAGACCAGCCTGGGCAACATAGCTAGACCCCGTTTCTATAAACAATAAAAAAAAAAAAAAATTAGCCAAGTGTGGTAGTGCATGCCTGTAGTCCCAGCTACTTGGGAGACTAAGGTGGGAAGATCACTTACTTGAGCTCAGTAGGTCGAGGCTGTGGTGAGCCATGATTGCACCACGGCACTCCGTGTGCTCCAGGCTTGGAGACAGGCTGAGACCCTGTCTCAAAAAAAAAAAAAAAAAAAAAGAAAGAAAGAAAAAAAAAAAAACACCTGGCCAATTTCTCTGCATTCTGTACCTCTCCCAAGCTTCTGCCATAACTCATTGCTCTCAAGCCTGTACAAAGAAATCTTTCTAAAACCACTATGAGCATAGTACCTCCAAGCTCAGAAACTTCATTCTTACCAAGTTCATTGGCTTGTTTTTCAGGTTACCCATTTCCTCACCCCAATCCACTGTTTCACTTTAACTCTTACTAAACGCTTTCATGAACATTTTTACCCAAGCCATACTATCTTTAAATATTTCCATGTAAGACATGACTTGCTCCTCCTTGCCTTCCACCATGATTGTGAGGCCTCCCCAGCCACGTGAAACTGTAAGTCCATTAAACCTCTTTCCTGTAAAAAATACCCAGTCTCGGGTATGTCTTTATTAGCAGCTTGAAAATGGGATAATTATATAACTATATATATTAGGTATATCACACATAATTAAATATATATATAGAGAGAGAGAGCATGCATGAGAGAGTTGTATATATAAATTCTAATGACTTGTAACTAAACTTTTTGTATATCTTGTCTAACAACACTTTAAAAGTCTTAATGAGACAAAGAACAACTTTCACAGTCCTAAGATGTCAGGCAATTTATTTGCCTTTTCTAACATTCAGTTTCCTCACCTGCAAATGGAGAGGGTATTAGCAGAAGCCTCATGGTGTGGTCATGAGATTAAAGATGAGGCCACACAGACCTCTCAGGGCAGCTTAAAGTCCGCGTTTGAAGAAAATTCTAAGTAAAGATGCACTGAATAATGAATGGTATTAAGAGATACTCTTTTTCCAGTATACCTAGGAAACAATCAAATCCACAGCATAAATCAGGCTGTGAAAAGACAACGTGCTGGGTAATAAGGTTTATAGGAGTTCAAGTATGAAGAGAGAAATGTCTGAGTCCTAATGCCCATTGCAGAGTAACTAATTGGCTATTATTTATTACAAGAAAGTGACAAAACCCCAACAGCTTTGAATCTTAGTTTATTTATTAATAAGTGAAATAAGCCAGACACAGAAAGACAAATGCCACATTATCTCACTTACACGTGGAATCTGAAAATGTTGAACTCATATAAACAGAGAGCAGAAAGGGGTCAGTGAGAGGTGCAGGGTGGGAATGGGGACATACTGGTCAAAGGGTACAAAGTTTCAGTTAGAGAGGGTGAATAAGTTCTGGAAATATATTGTACAGCAGGGTAACTGTAGTTAACAAAAAGCACAGTATACTTGACAATTGCTGAGACGGTATCTTAAATGTTGCAAAAAAAAAGATGAGTGTGAGTGATGGATGTGTAAGACTGTATGATATAATCATTCCACAATGTATGCATATCAAAACACAATGTATGCATATCAAAAAAAATCAAATAGATACAATTTTAATTAGTTAATTATACCTTAGTAAAGCTGGGAAAACAGAATACAGTGAAATAAAATAAAATGATAGAATGCTCATTAAAAAAGAAATAGTAGACTGCAGCTTTTGAAAACAATAAAGCAAGCCTACAGTTCTTGGCCTAGTGCTTCAGAATCACCAACACAGGGCATTCCTGTACATACAGAAACAGCTCTCCGGAGAATCTGAGAGGTATAAGGGGAGAATAAAACATTAGAAACCCCTCAAAAATATAGGAAGTCACTGTTTCAGCCACTTCCAGTGCTTAGCAAGATTTGTCAACAGAATATTAGATGTCCTGTGACACCTTGGTGTCATTCATTTGAAGGCAGTAAGTGAAACCTCTTGAGGCGCCCGTGCTGCTTGCAGTCAGGGACTGTGTATTGCTCTGTTTTCTTCACTTCAGTCCAGTCCAGTTCTGTACCCTCTTCAGCCTCCTCCACTCAGACGGAAGAGTTAATGCAGTTAGATTGCTCCTGGGCTTCTAGCGGGACTACTTCAAATGATATTACTTCCATTTGCGACGTGCATCACTAGCAGCGCTCACATTTGAGGGAAACAGTAAACAGACATCTAAGTCCGCTTGCTGGAAGAGAAGCCGCGCTTCCCCATTGAAAGGACGGCAGCGACAGGGCTGTAAATTTGTCAATTTCCTAAACAGCTGTGCAGCCAAGCACAGGGCTCCCCCTGAATGGGACTCTCGAGCAGGGGCCGATGGCTCCGTGCTCACAGGATCTGGGGGAACCTTGTTTCCGGGATCAGGAGCCCATTTTGACAGCAGGGGATCGATGTAATGAGAGTGAAAACTTAAACCAGGGCTTTCTGCTGATAACTACCATTTTGTGGGAAAATCCACTTTGGGACCAAAAAAATAAGGGTCTAAAAAACATCCAGCACACAGTTTCTCAAGGATTAAAAGACATAAGAGAAGGAAAGTATTAAGACCAGGGCCTTACACACAGAACTAAAGAAAGGGTACCTGCAGTTTGCCACAAACACACTCATATTTACAGATGGATAGTCACATGAAAATTCTTGGGTGGCCCACCCTATCTTTATTCCTTATTCTCTCATTATTTAAAATTGTATTCTTTCTAGAACAGTCTTTCTCATGTTATCTGTTGAACAACTGATTTTATTTTTAAAATCCAATCTACATCACAGATGTAAAATATAATAAAAATGAATTAATAGAAAAATGGATATCCTGGTTATATCAGATTGCTCTAAAAAATTTCTAAACACTCTCACTTTCTCCATGTATCTTATTGTGGACTGGTAGCAGTTTGTTCTGCAGATTAACTTTGAGCAGCACTGCTTTGGGATACATTCTATACTGCTTAGTACAAAGGACTTTTCTCACAAAAATGGTCAAGGAACATATATTTTTCTTTGTGACAGATAATGTATATAACAAACTTCTTACAATACTGCACCCCAATGAATTGAATTTTGAAAGAGTAGCCATTCCTTTCTTCTCTATTCCACTCACCAGCTTCAAACACGTTGGTATGAGGTTCCCTGAGGACCCACAAATGCTGGGTACAGTGATGCTGAAACCTTTTTTGCCTGTGTTTTCTGTCATCTCAAGAGGAATTTAGGAACTTAGGAGAGTTAAGAGAATATATTAAAGAATCTGTACAATTTACCTTTACATTTGTTATTTGTGCCATCATAAGCTAACCCAGTCAGTCACTTATTTCTGCACCAATCAACAGAACCCCATCAATTGTCTATGTGAGCATACACGTGACTTCACTGTTTTCAAGGTTACCCTTCATCTCATCTCACTCTTTGTATTTACTCATGTGTTCAGACATTCTGGGCTTAAGATACAGGCTGGTTACTCTACAAAAGAGAGGAAAGTTATCCTAAGTGCAGAAAGTGAACACATTAAGTTGCAATACAGAAAAGACTAAACTGAGAAGCATGGCAATGGATTCTAGTTACAGCAACATTGCTGAAAAGTCGTAATATTACAGAATGTTCAAGGGCTTAATGTAACTCCAGGAGATCACACCTCAATCTCCTTATTTATAAATGTGAAAACTACAACAGGGACTTAAGAGTCACTGTTCTGCAGCAGGATCAAGAGTCTGACTCAGATGGAAAGAGGGGCAGCAACTGAACAGAAATCATTTGCTGACTGATTTGCTTTTTCTCAACCTTAAGATTCCAATTTACAAAATTGAAAAAAATATATACTTCACTTACTCACTCAATTATCAAGATCTACAATATGTAATACTATATGAAGAACTGAAAAGAGTTCTCCAGATAAAAGGAGAGAAGCCAAGCCAAGACTTTCTTATTGATTATTATCTTTACCATTATTAGATATAGATTTAAAGCAGACTATTAAAGAAATCATTTTCTATTTTGCTTAATCTTTCTTCTTCTACCACTCCCACAATACTTACTGGAATAAACTAAAATGAAAGAAAAGTCATGTGGGAATACATAGTATAGAATTTCAAAAAGCCTAAAGATAGTCCTTAGTGACAAAGGACCACCAACAGGGGCCTACTGTCTTTCTAACAAACACACAGCAAGAAGAGACAAGGATGTGAAGAGGTTATGGGAATTCATTTCAATGAGTTCAACAGAGATTATTTTAAGGTATGAGTAGAATAATATCAGTCGTTGAGCAGAACAAACGCTGAACACTTAAACATAAGCATATCTTCTTTGCTAAGCACCGTACAGTGTATAGTGGATTGGAAGGATAAAATTTGAAAAAGTTGAAAAATTTTCTCGCCGGACGCGGTGGCTCAAGCCTGTAATCCCAGCACTTTGGGAGGCTGAGGCGGGTGGATCACGAGGTCAGGAGATCGAGACCCTCCTGGCTAACACGGTGAAACCCCGTCTCTACTAAAAATACAAAAAACTAGCCGGGCGCGGTGGCGGGCGCCTGTAGTCCCAGCTACTCGGAGGCTGAGGCGGGAGAACGGTGGGAACCCGGGAGGCGGAGCTTGCAGTGAGCTGAGATCCGGCCACTGCACTCCAGCCTGGGCAACAGAGCGAGACTCTGTCTCAAAAAAAAAAAAAAAAAAAAAAAAAAAAAAAAAAAAAAAAAAATTCTCCATTTATATAGCTAGACAAAAAAAAAAAAAAAAAAAAAAAAAAAAAGGGGGGGGGGGACCTGAATCCCAGCTCACTTATGTGGCAGATACTATGGTAAGAATTTTATATACATGACTTTATTTAAGCCTCCCAGATGCAGATTGAGACATTTAACTACGCCCCTTAGTAAGGCAAAGAACTGGGATTCTGAATGCAGTACCCATGCTTTATTCACAGCACCACACTGGCTCCCCAGTACCCTCTTCCATCTGGCAACAAGAGGTAGAATATTCAGCCAAGTACTGCACATCCCTAGCCCAAGAAATCTTGCAGTCCATTTTGACTTCCAAATGAGCTAGGGGCACTGGAAGGAATGACCTTTCTTATCTAAGATGAATACATTTCCCATTATTGCACACGATTGTCACACTGCATCATTCAGCATTGCTGCCTAATTTGCAGCCTCCAAATCATCAGGCTTTCACTGGACACTTTAATAATTAAAATTTATCTTAAAAAAAGGCAATATGAAATTTGTCAGAAGACTGACTTTATACAGCTATCAAAGCAAAATACTGAATACCTTGTAAGGCCTTATTAAAAAGAATTTAATGGACTTGAGCTCAAACTTTTTTTTATTCCCCTCCTTTCCCACCAGAGGATGGAATTTCTCTAGAGGCTTCAGAAAAGCTACATAACATCTTGGTGCGGTTACTCTGATAGAACAAAAGATGGATTCGGCCTTGTTAGTACACTGAAGGTTAACTCTACCTATCTTCCTCTCCTCAGAACAAGGAACCCCTAACACTATGTATTTGATTAAGTCTTCATTCAATAAGCAATAAGTGCCTGCTGTTTGCTAAGGTTGAAATACAGGGATTTATGGTCTCTACCCTCACAGAATTCTGAATTTACAAGTCATAACGTGCAAATAACGTATTCAATCAAAAAATAACTTTAAGAGAAGTATCTACAGAATATCATGAGATTACAGGCGAATAAGAAGTATTTCTACACTGAGGTCAAGAAATGCTCTAGGAAAAAACAAAGAGTATTTTCTCCTGTCTTTGGGGTATTAGCATCTGTTGACC